>NC_066518.1:5909109-6036609 GCF_024679095.1 Eriocheir sinensis
TTCCACATGTGTATGGTTGACATTACATTTATGGAGAGCCGTCCTTTGTGTGGAGTAGTTGTAGTCGGAAGGCTTGGGAAGTGCACCGGTGACCACGTGCACTGCTGCCTCTGGGTCAGGTGCACACGACCTCCTTAAAGCATCTGATTTCTCAGTGTTTGTCTGTATGATAACAGCCAACCCCTGAGAAAAGAATTGTATTTTTTTGGAAAACGAATATACGTAACGTAACACTACCCCAATAAGAAGTTTCGTCTAAAATGCAATTTCGCTTCGAAATAGTTTTCCATAAGCTGATGGAGAGTAAGTTTTCTTGGTATTGAGTTTCGAGTTCTGAGCTAAAAAATGTTGGCATCTTTTCTTTGGCTGTGTAAATACTGGGTTTTTGTATTGCAATTTATTTTTATTTTTTACTATTTAAAATTGTTGGAGTAAACGGCGTGAACCTATTCTAGTGCAGTATGTGTATCAAATGTAATGGTGTTTATTATTATTTATTGGATCACTCAAGTGAAACAATGTCCCCTAGTACATAAGCAAAAAGATCAATCATGAACTCCAGCATGCTCTGCCACCCTCGCTGCTCTGTCTGAAACCACAAAGAACACGTAGGGCTGCCATTAAAAGAGAAGAAAGAAAAAAAAGAAAAAATAGATACTCATAACATGAGATGACTGAATTTCCTCCCGGCACACAACGCTGCGGCGTAAGGGATGGGCCACAAGGGAGCGGTAAATTTTCCATGCAATTAAGACACACAGCCGCGACATATAACGTAATATTTCAGGTGGCTAAAAAAAACGTACTTTATGTATATTATTCACCTGAGAGGCGTCAGGAATACTTCACTCCAACTCTCCAGAAAAGTTCCTGTGCGGGTTCGTCCGGCCAGTGTGGCGCTGGACGTCCAGTCTGTCTCGGCCGAGCAGTCCAGGTGTTCAGGACAGGTCGTGCTGCTTAGACCCAAGCAAAAAGTTAATATTGTTATCGTTCAAGTTGAGCAAAAAGACATTAGCTTATTTTTCTCCAAGTTCTTACTCGTGTATCGGTGCCATATGACCCCACAGTTGTGGCGCCAAGAGCTGTTCTCCTTAATAATCAATCAATCTTCCTCGCGTATCAAAGACTGTCTGTTGTGACCAAGAAGACTTTGGTTGTGATGGGACGCTGCTACAGTACAATAGCTTAATTTATGTTTCGAAACATTCCCTACTCTGTTCCTCTGCTACCACCACCACGAAACTTTTTCGCAAACGATTGTTACTTGCCTTATTCGCTGCCTTTTACTATCATTGTTTTTGTCCAAAATCAATGTCGAATTTCATTTGGTGAGTTTTCTGTTTTCATCTGTAGACCCTGTCCGCAAAGCAATATTCTGTTATTTCAACGTGGTGATTAAGAAATCCTGTCAACTTATGAATTATTTTCAAGAAACGTTTGCTGTATTACATTCTAATGGTTAGTGAAACTGTGTTATCAAACTTTTCCTAAAACGTTCCTGAAACTTTACATGAGATGTGTCTGACCTCTAGTTTTAGTCAGAGTACAACACTCCTCCGTAAACACGCTCCATGATGCTGCCAAATGAACGCCTTTTTGTGTCTACCGTAACACTAAGTACGCAGAGAGCTACCGATTATAATTTTAAGGGAAGGTGTATGCATTAGTCAACCGAGGAACTGCCCAGAAAGAAAAACAAGACTCGGAACGAGAGAGAGAGAGAGAGAGAGAGAGAGAGAGAGAGAGAGAGCATTATTAATTCGTACGCGCTCCGTCACATCTGACTAGCTCGATATTTATTCTCCCTGCGGATATTTTTTTTATTAGTCCGCTGGAAAAGTCTGTACATTCTAGAGAGTCCCGTGACCTCCACTGCGAGAATGTCACAAGAACACCAAATAAATGTAAATGTCACATAAAAGTATCGGTAATTACTACAGGTACTTCACTTTGCTCTTTCCTTAAGGTTGGAAGAGTCGGTGAAGATTCATGTAATAGGCCATGCATGTCCATACTCTTCCCCATGACTGCAGATTTCCTACAAGAAGACATCACCAAGCAACGGTGCCAGATTGTCCCACTCAGAGCCTCTTATTTACCAGCTTCTGATCCATAACTCTCACCAAAGGACATAAGTCATTAACCAGTTTAACGATATATTCTAATTCATCTAGTTATCGGGGTGGAGAAGGCAGTGTTGTGGGCGGAAATCGGTAAACGCAAGAGGCTGAGCGGGAGGATCTGGCATCGCTGTCACCAAGCTACAGGAAGGGAACAAAAAGTGCTCGCTACAATTCAGTGAAGAAAAATGTGAAGTGAAGGTCCAATCCGTGCCAATCGCAGCGGACGGGTTAAACGTATAGATCTCCCATTACGACCATTTCCTAGCGCCACAGAGAAGATTAATCGGGTTTTCCAGGTGATTTTCCCGTCATTGGTGCAGGAGTCGTGTAAAACTATCACCAGGCTCACAAAACAGATCCATGAGAATCCCTGCAACCTCTACGGGAAGCTTTTCAAAGAGGCGAATCAAGGTGGCGATACGTTTGAGAATGCGAGTTATAATTACCATCCATGCACAGAGGGTGAAGAAAATTGTTCATGAAAGGGTTGACTTGTGCCGTTCCATGAGGGAGCATCAAGCGTTTCTCTAACTAAAACTAACTCTATTCAGGAGCAGTAAGTAACGGGCTTTTTTCTTTCATTAATGTTTTCTTTTTTTTTTACGCCCTTGCACTGTCTCCTCTGCTGTGAAAAAAAAAAGATAATTCCTGCATCTTATGTCGTCCTTGTTGGTACATTGTAAATATTTCTTGCCTTTGATGTCCCTCCTTTACCTTAAAAATAATAAGGAATATATTTTGTGGGAGCAAGCTTTGATATTATCCCTCCATAACGTCTTTTCTTATTTTCGTTTTGATATTAAGAAAAGTACAGCGAAAAAGATAGCCTGAAACGGCACTCTCTACCTCCGAACTTCCCTTATTAATTGAGCCTCTCTCTCCCCAAACCCTGATTACCCGTGCGTATAAACCTATATTCAAATTCTCTCTCTCTCTCTCTCTCTCTCTCTCTCTCTCTCTCTCTCTCTCTCTCTCTCTCTCTCTCTCTCTCTCTCTCTCTCTCTCTCTCTCTCTCTCTCTCTCTCTCTCTCTCTCTCTCTCTCTCTCTCTCTCTCTCTCTCTCTCTCTCTCTCTCTCTCTCTCTCTCTCTCTCTCTCTCTCTCTCTCTCTCTCTCTCTCTCTCTCTCTCTCTCCACTATATTTTATGTGAATTTTTGCCGTCACTTTTTGTCTCAAAGGGAAAAGTTTAATTAGTGGCCTAGGCCTCATGCAGGGCTCGCGGCGCCGACACGCACACGGCCCGCCCGCCCGCCCCGCCCCGCCGCGCGGTTCGTGGGGAGCATGAGTCCTACAGGAACGCACTTGTGTTGTCATTTTTTATTCAGAAAATCGAGGCACACATTACAGGGAGTTCATGAATTTACGGTCTGTGTGTGTGTGTGTGTGTGTGTGTGTGTGTGTGTGTGATGAGCAGGTCCATTGCGACGATTGTCTATATATCTCTAGAGCATTTTTTCCTTCTATTTGTATTGAATTTACTGCCAGTCACATAATGCTTTCAGTGTGCTACTTTTCTGTGTATTTCACGAGTTTCTAATTGAAATAAAGCATAAAATTTACAAAATCCTCGAAAAAAAATATGGTTAAAACATCATTGAGGATTATTCACCAAGGCAGATTTAGATTACTGCTTGATGTTTTCCTGAACCATCAAACCTCGATATTTAATGCGCCAGAATACTCAAATATTAAGATGCCGGATAGACCGAAAAACATGAAAAATATACAGGGCCAACATGAGAAAAAAGTAATGCAGGGAGGGGACGATCCTCGGAATTAATTAATTTTGAGCAAGCAACAAACACCGTGTTACATTGGAAGTGTTCTTTATATGGGGGTGAAAAACGCCCTTTTAAAGGTGACGTAATATATGTGTTTGTCTCCCTTAATTTGTCTGCTTATGTCCTTAATTCTCCCATGCTCTCTCTCTCTCTCTCTCTCTCTCTCTCTCTCTCTCTCTCTCTCTCTCTCTCTCTCTCTCTCTCTCTCTCTCTCTCTCTCTCTCTCTCTCTCTCTCTCTCTCTCTCTCTCTCTCTCTCTCTCTCTCTCTCTCTCTCTCTCTCTCTCTCTCTCTCTCTCTCTCTCTCTCTCTCTCTCTCTCTCTCACACACACACACACACACACACACACACACACACACACACACACACACACACACACACACACACACACACACACACACACACATACACACACACAAAAAAAACTGCTGTGTAAATCTTATTGTAAAATTCCTAAATGAATGCAAGGACGGAGCAGCAACTATAATACTACATGAACATGATCCCTGACCATCATAATGTTTTTGTCCTTCATTTTTGTCTCTACTTGTTAGTTGTTGTTGTTTTTTTTATTTGCTGCAGCTCATGCTATCTGCAAATCGAAAACTACTTGGGAATTCTTTTCTAAATTTAACAGTTTTATTCCTCTAATTAAGATTTGGGAATATTTCTGTTTAGCACTATATAAACTGTGTAGAATGTGTCATCTCCCTGTCTAACTCATATAATAGAACTTTTCCGGCACCGGTATGCTGTACGATTCCAGTAATTTCCAGCTTAGCTATGAACAAGCTCCTGCATAAAGCACAGCCTTCATACAGACTTTTCAACTGCCAAGAGAGCTCGGTAGCCGTGCGTCGCTGAACCAAAATATTTTTAGCGTCAGAAATGTCTCACGAATTTTATTCTTGTCGCTGGAGACAATACGTATGCTCCTTACGCCTATAAGGGTTGAATTATACCCATAAAAGGCCAACTAATATTTTTTTTCTTTAGCATACTAAGCAGCACCAGTTGCTGCGTTGTATGCAATTGTCACCTGGCTGCTTCAGTACGGTGTCCCTCGTACCCCGCCCAGGAAAGGTCATGATGAGAGCAGCACGACCTTGCACCTTTTGAGTTGCTGTAGCCAACGCTGCTCGTTTTTGTGTCGCTCCATTTCATTATTTAATGCGACAGTTTCCCTTTCCCCTAGTGGCTCCTCGTTACGCCGCTAGTGTATCTCTTTTACGACGTCGCTACGCCTCATCTCAAGCGTCGTTGTTTTAACTTACGCCTGTCACAACGCGGGAGGAAGATGCTTCGGCCTGCTTGGCTCCGTAAAGGAAGTCTTGTGTCATGAAATGCCTTTCCGCTTTCTATTATTTGTCCTTTCGTTTCCTACTACTTTCCTTAGCTTCGCTTCCCCTTAGCTATCGTCGTAGTAGTTATTTACTCTTCACATTATTATATTGCCTTGTTTTTCGTTCCTTTCTAATATTGGTTTGTGTTTTCGTTCACAAACTAATTATTTTCGTTTTGTCTTTCTTTTTTTAAGTTCATCTATGTATTTTCTTTATTTATTCATTTTTTTTATTTCGTTCTATTATTCCGTACATCACTCTCGTTTCCTCTCTCTCCTAAGAAGGGAAAAGCAGAGCAGCGAACACAGCGTGCAGAAGGAAGGCGTGCTGTCGCTGGACGGCTCCCACCTCACTGCTTCCGCGAAATCATCTGTTTTTGGAATACTGCTATTTGTTTGTGTCACTTGGGATGAGTTCAGCAAACATAATAACGAGGGCTTTGAATGGCGTCATTGTTTCTGCCGTGTTGGGTGCCAATCTTCCGCCGTTCCTCCCGCTCGCCGCCACAAAAGCACCGTCCAGGACGCAGCAGGTGTGCAGCCGTGCTCAGGATACACACCTGCGCGCGGCTTTGGCAGGACACTCACCTATCTTGGGTTGTTGCTTATTCAATTTAATTAAGGCAAGGAGGAAGATATATAAATATATAAATATAAATATAAATATATAAATATCAATGCTGGGCGCGTCACTTTTGGGGGGTATTGCGCCAAGGTGACTCCGTCGCCCCGCCAGGCAGGCATTCTAATCTGACGGGTGATTGGACAATATTCAAATATATATGAGATGAATTTTTATATTTCTGTTGCAGTTTCATTTACTAATATGATATTTTTTGTGGATCACTGTTTGAATTACAGAATCATCTCAAAATCGAAATAATGGGTCAGCAGCACACACCTGTGACGCAGCAATTTTGATGTGGTGTCGCGAGACCAATGGAAGGTACACATATCCGAAAACATTACAGAGAAAGTATAAAAAGATAGTACAATAAAAGTGGCAAAGAGAAAGGAGATGGTAATGTATAGGATGAAAGGGATCACCGAGCCCTTGAGGCCTTGCACAGTTCGCCTTCAAACACCTGAGTCAATGGAACCTGTGCTTCTAAATTTTTGTGGAACGAAAGTCAGTTCCAGAAGCTTTTTTTATTAGTTACTTCAGTAATGGTTGTCAAACTGAATTCGTAGCCCAACACAGACCCCCCCCCGAGCCTCCTCCTGCCCCCGCCCCGCCCCGCCCCGCCCCGCCCGAATCGCTGCCGCTAAGGTCAGGCGGAGTGTCACTTCAGCTTTACATTACTACTTTCCCCTCAATAATGCAAACACCGCCCACTGCCCCTACGACGTAATGGCCAAAACTGCAGGGCCCGGATAATTTAGAGGATTGAGAGAAGACACGAGGAAGGCCCGCCTGACTATGATTTGCTGGGGACGGCGCCGGAAAATTGCTAAATTATGGAGATTAGGTCATAACAGGCGTTGGGGTGGGCGAGGTCAGCTTTAAAACTTGGTGGAGGGACGCTGAAGAAGTTATTGCTTCCAGAAAATTTTGTTCCATAGGTTTTGTGGCGACGTGTCTTCTATTTCTGGATCATGTCAGGGAAAAATTTTAATATTACCTGTTATTGTTTTAATATTATATGTTGTGTATCATCCCACGAGCACGCGACAATAATTTTTGGTTCACTCAATGGGACTCCGAGCACCTGTTTGATACCTTAGTTTGCTTCAAGCACGTGGGGTACTGGGAACGAGGCGGGGCAGGTGTTAGCACTTAGCACCTTACATCACTCAGTTTGTTACCTGAAATTTCCCTCAGACAGACTAAACCAAGTTAATGCTCTTTCTTTTTTGCTTTTTCTTAATCATGTCTTATCTTAGGGGCACGTGACCAGCGCCGAATAACTTCAAGAGGTACAGCGGCTAGTAAAGTTTGAAAATCTTTGCCGTAGAGTTATTGGGAGCTGTTCGCGATATTATTATTATTATATAGCATTATTAAACATTGTACAGATCGTAATAATAATATCCTCCTCCTCCTCCTCCTCCTCCTCCTCCTTCTCCTCCTCCTCCTCCTCCTCCTCCTCCTCCTCCTCCTCCTCCTCCTCCTCTCCCCGTAGAAAATAAAACAAAATATAGGTTAAATAAAAGAGACGGCTGATGCAAAAGAACAGAGAGGGTTCCAGACTAATGAGTGGGTGAGGAGTACAGACAGTCCTGGGTGACATATATACACCAGCGATAAGGGGGAAAAAAATTATCTAGAAAGCACGGTGGCAGAAAGAATCGAACAGTGGTATTCAAAATGGAAGGAAAAAAGTATGGTGAACAAGTCGAAGCTGTACAGGAGAGGCGCACGTGAGGGAAAGAATGGAGACAGAGGTGTAGATAAAAGAAAACATGGAGGAGGCAAAGAAAGAGAATGTGAATGGACAGCTGGCATGGGAAACGAATCATGTCTCTTTGTTCTTTCACAGGAAACAGCGTTGTGAGTGACCCTGCTGCTGACCTTGCTCCGTGAAGAACTGGCCAAGATAACGCGTTCTCCTAAGGGAAGCCAGGTGAGTACTTATTTCTTTGTGCCACTGTGTAATCAGACCCAGAAAAGTCACTCGCCACGACCACGCGAAGCACGTCTGAAGATGAAAGAATAAATTATATTGACGAATAGATGAGGAAATAGATAGATAGATAGACAGATAGATGAACAGATAGAAAGATAGACAGATAGATGAACAGATAGAAAGATAGACTGATAGATGAACAGATAGAAAGATAAACAGATAAATAAATTAATAGATAACACGGCACACACATACTTGTTGATAGACAGATTGACAGATAGATAGATAGATAAATATATAGACATACATAGCTAGAGATATATAGACAGATAAAGGGACAGAGGTCGGAAGATCGATAGATAAACAGGTAGTTAGATAGATAACGTTGGCTGCTTAACTGATTGACAAATAGGTATGAAGATAATGAATTGACCTATAAAATTAGACACAGTTATCTCTCTCCGGATAGATAGATAGATAAATATATAGACATACATAGATATAGACAGATAAAAGGATAGAGGTAGGAAGATCGATAGATAAATAGGTAGTTAGATAGATAAAATTGACTGCTTAACTGATTGACAAATAGGTATGAAGATAATGAATTGACCCATAAAATTAGACACAGTTATCTCTCTCCGGATAGATAGATAGATAAATATATAGACATACATAGATAGAGACAGATAAAAGGATAGAGGTAGGGAGATCGATAGATAAATAGGTAGTTAGATAGATAACGTTGGCTGCTTAACTGATTGACAAATAGGTAGGAAGATGATGAATTGACCCATAAAATTAGACACAGTTATCTCTCTCCGGACACCTCACAGCGTTGAGGGAGCGTTATCATGCTGCTGAGAGTAAGAACCGATTTCACAGTCCAACACAGTGTCTTCGTAACAGCCTGAACCATACTATAGAATCCCATACAATCCAAAATGGTGAGGTCTTCGATGCCACACTAAATACACGAGACTTTTCCTGTATAGTTTCATCAAATTTGTGAACTTAAATATAAACACCAGACACTATACAAGGAAATTTCGAAGGCTATTGGTTTGGGAGCTTACTAACCCGTCATGGGGAACTGTGAAACTGGGCCTAAGTCTGTGGGCAAAGGGAGTTTACACATGCAAGACAGCCATGAGAGGGGAGTTGACAGGATGCAGTGGAGCTCAATTAAGGGCATGAAAACAGCAGAAGAATCATCCATTATGCGGCTAGAATAAGCTGAATAATAAGTTGAGATGTTAAAGCACTAATCAGCATATAGATAGGCAGCATTTTTGTCTATACTCATGACACAAAAATTAGCTTCAAGAAAAATGGTTAAGAGAGTCGCTGGGTGTCTGTTAATAAGGGAGCAGTTTCGTGATTAAGGTGCGTAGGGGAGTGTATTTTACCGAGGCCAGGGTGGACAGCTGACCCGGGAAGTTTGATCGTAAACCTTAACTAGATCGATGCAGGGTTACCAAGTTATCGTATTCAGCCACTCAGCACGTCGTCTTTTTCCGGTTTCTGAGTCACAGTTATCGCAAACAAACGCCAATAAGTAATGCTTTTAACGAGAACTTTAACTGGAATTTCGTTATCTATGTGGGTAGGAGAGTTTTGAGCCCTGGAACTGATAAATGCGATGTTTTAAGTACGATAATTGGCAACACTGGATCGATGCCTCTTGATAACAGAAGGGGCGACGATGATGATGATGATGTGTGCGTTTGTGTGTGTGTGTGTGTGTGTGTGTGTGTGTGTGTGTGTGTTCCCCGCCTCAGCAAGCAGGAATAGGAGGTTAATATATATCGTGTAATCCTCGGCAAACCATTGATCTCACGCGCACACTGGTCCTTCCGTAAATGTTTTGTTCGTGCATTATGAAGTGTTTACCGACCATAAGCTTCGCCGGTCATACCAAATAATTAATAATAGTTTGCTCGCATCGATCCCTCGTCTTGTTTCATCACGCATCTTCGTCCCTCATTTCCTCCAGCACATTTTCTATTCCTTCCCACAGCACAAAACTTTGCTCCCTTTTCCGTCATTCGTCTTCATGGCTACCTAAACGCCTTTAGACAACCTCCGGCGAGTTTCAGTAATACTACTTTTATCTGCATGCTTTTTTTTTTCCTCAGACCCTTATCGGAATTGCCGCAAAAGTATGCGAGATGTTTCAGACTGTTCGCCTGGCGTCTCGAGGGGAATATGCAAGCGAATTCTTATTGTAGAAAAGAAATACTGCAGATCCTCATTCGAATGTTATCGTGTTTTCTCTGTAAGCATAGGAATTTGTGCTGTAGGAAAACATGCATCTACATAGTTTTCTGTGGTAGTTCGTCGGACGACACAGAGGAGAAACATTTTCCGTGGTCCGCCTTTCGATTGCGCCACATGTGCTTGCGTCACATCAGCAAATTTGCCATCGCCTTCAGGAATTAAAAAATAAAAGTGAGCAGCAAAAGGAAAGGAAAAGTAGAAGAAAGAGGTAAAGATATAAAGAGAATAAACGTTGGAAATAAGGTAGTCCCCATCAACGACCTGACTGTTACTTACCTGCTCGCGTGGTTACTTGGGTCGTAAGCCATTTGGGTGTTTTCAGTAATTTCAGAAACTCCTGTGACTTTCTTCTTGGTTGTTAAATTCGCGTCTTACTGCATTAAAGTTTGTGCTGCACATTGTACACTTGCTTCTTTACCGCGCGCTCTCCACACCACATGCACCAAGGACTCGTGCGCTACTCCGTCACGGGGCAGCAAGTATTACAGTATTCAGACCACCGATGTACTGATTCAACGAGAGCTATGAAAATCGTTTATTCAGTTTATTTTTCGACGTTCGATTCTAGAGACTGATCTTTTAATATAGAAAACTAAAGATAACGCTGACCATACTGAGGGGCCTCGCCTGAATTAAATAGGCGTCATATAGTCGTGTTCCCATAGAAGAAGTCATATCCCGAGTATAAGAAATAAAGTGTACAGCTTTATGTTGAAAACCTCAGGAGCAAAATTACCAAATATCTCGTCGTTCCCGGGGAGAGGGGGACATATCGTCTATCAGGGAAGACGAATAGCGAGATAAATTTTCCCTGAATGGAGCCGCGCCGTCCATATAAATAACGTGATTCCGGGGTTTTATGAAGGCGCTAAATGCAGACTTCACGATAATTTTTGATACCGCGAAATACGGCCGCTCTTTCGGGGTCCAGGTCACGAACCTCGGCCGAGGTACGCGTCTCCGGGGCGCGGCGGCGTACGGCCTGAGGCAGCGCCGCTCCTCGAGACGTGAATGTATGATGCACGGGCCGGCGAGGAGACCTGATCCACCAAGGGGGGGGGGGGAATGTGTGTTAGGGGGTAGGGAGATGTGGGGGGGGAATGTGTTTGTGTGTGGGAGGGGAGGAAGGGGGGAATATGTGTATGTGTGTGTGTGTGTGTGTGTGTGTGTGTGTGTGTGTGTGTGTGTAAGATAAAGAATGAACTGATCATTAGCAGTGAAAAGTTTGGAATTCCTTTTTTTTTAACACCAAAAGACAGAGGAAAAAATACAGTCGTTTCAATATCGACCTGAAAAATAAGTCTAACGAGGACAAAAGAGAGACTTCCAGACTCTTCCATTAGCGTGTGTTAAAAAGACCAAGGCCAAGTTTGCAGCAGAAAACGATGCCTTTAAAACACTGAGATCCTTGAGATGATTACTCCGGTAAATAAAAACTAGAAAAATATTCAAAGTTTTGAGTTTCTTATCAACTCTTGACTAATGTTGCTGCCGAGAGGCAAGCGTCCATCAGGAGGCACTCGCATAAAATGGAAAAGAAAGCAATAATTGTTTTAATGAAATAAAATGTTTACTCAGTATTATATATATGAGTGTGTATATGTTTATAATCCTTCTCTTGACGCACAGACGACTTCTGTCACCAGTCGATCCCCATTCATTCATCTTACCATCCTAACAAACACTTACCCAACAGCTGTCTATTATTCTGCATCGAATCTCCGACAAAAACTCTTACCAAATGTGACTGAGATGAATATCTGTTGACTCCACTCTCAGATTCTCATGTTATGTGAGGCGTGAGGCCTTTTAGCATCACAGATGTAACGTGTGATATTTGGGCACAAAGGTTTACGTGTGCTGGTGTAGGCAGATAAAGGACTATAATCGCACCCTGTTATGCCTGTATTGCCCTTGCAAGTAGTTACCCTTAAGGACCAACTTGTGGTGATCGTGAGTAGTCAGGCAAATGCGAAACTTAAATGAGACTGTAAATCGCTCAAGTCACTCAGTCCGTAGCGACTTCCCTTAAAAGTGGTCATTACTCGTTTTGAGTCTGTACAATATCGTTGTTTGCTTGCTGTCCTCAGTGCTTTAGTAATATAGCGACACAAACGCATAAACAAAATGATAGGACAGGTAAATAAAGTCAGTAAAAGAATACTCTCCTCGGTGAATGGCAGGGCCCGTGAATAACAGCTGCCTGCTCCCTGTTCGCGGTGCCTGGCGAGGTAGTGACCCTGAGATGGTCGAGATGTCTTGCGAAGATGGATTATTTACGGTCTATTTATGGTCTGCAAGGAAATATACATTTATCACATTTTCTTGCGTAAGGATTATCATTTTACCTTACATTGATAAGGACATCCTTCCAACATGTAAAGAAAACGCTGTGCTGATGCTGAGGGACGAGTCTGCTCGAGCACTCGTAAGTCCAGAGAACCAGAGCGATAAACTTTCCCAAGTGGTGAGGTGAGGTCGAAGGGAAAGAATATCATCGAGAACTATACGAGTACGCTAATGAGGGAACTTTGAACACCCTTAAAAGTATCGTATCGAGGAAAGTCCGTTAAGTCGTAAAGGTATAAGAAATCGTACAGGAAGGGTGAGCCAGAGGCGAGGAGTGAGGGCACGTCGAAGAGGACGCGTGTGGCGGAGGGTGGCTGTCAGGGCGGAGGAAATTAACCTAACGAAAGACAAGTGCACGGGACTGAACACAAAGAACATCGGGGGGCATGGGAAGAGAACTAAAGTTTTAATGACAAGTGGCCATGAGGAAGATTAGAGAGAGAGAGAGAGAGAGAGAGAGAGAGAGAGAGAGACACCACTGCCGAAAAAGTCGTGACTGAAGGGAGAATTGAATAAAAAAAACTTGAAAATAGTTTTTGTTACGTGGCAGAATTCGGGCAGCAACTCAACTGCCTCGCCATAACTCGGGAGTGAGTACCCGCCAACGTTGCCAAATTATCGTACTGAACCTTTCATTTACCCATTTCAGACCCAAAAACTGTCTCCTGGGCCCCAGTAACGAGATCAATTTGTAGTTATCGTTAAAATAGTTAATTGTTGATGTTTCTTGGCAATAGTTACGCGTCAGAAACCGGTCAACACTATGCTCTGAGTACGATAATCTGGCAATGGTGGTACCCGCACACCTGACTTTCACCTCCCAGCGCCTCCCGAGCCCTGACTCTTCGCTGCTCCTCGCGCTGAACTAGACAGGAACCAACGAAGGCGAAATGAAGTGTTGAATTATAAGTCAGGAAATTTTCGCGAGTGATGACACACATTCGCCTTCCCGGCATAAAGACGTCGGGAGGGAATGGGAGAATTTGTGCGCGGGTCGCGTCTCATATTTAGTCACTCTCGTAAATAGGCGCCAAAAATACAATTCCGGTTTTCCTTCCAAAAATAGTTGCGTTGTTGCTGCAATTGGCACAGGTTCATGGCCGTGAGCGGTATTTATATTCAAGTCTGTTTCCCTATCTCATCATCATCCTCTTCCTACAACACGTTTTACTCCTCTTCGAATTATTTCGGGAAACGGCTCTGAAAGTATTTACACATATTTATTTTGAGACTTTACCTTCTTGCATATGAACACTTTAAAAGTTGTTCGTTTTTCATCAAGTGAAAACGACTGCACCGTCCGCCTGTCTACCTGGCCCTTCACTGTGAAAAACGTTCTCGCGAGCCTCTGACGCCCGTCGCCCCGGCCGTGCTGCGCTGGCTGCATGGCGAGATTTGTGTGCTGGGTGACTGGCAGCTCTGTCGCTCACACGCTTGCACATCACCTGTCATGAACTAGTAAACCCGGCCGGGCGCTCCTGCAGTGTCGTGTGAGGCTTTTAGGTGAAGTGGTCCGAGTGAGAGACCTTCAACGTACGTGAAGCGAACAGCGACCCGCCACTCGCC
Organism: Eriocheir sinensis; assembly: GCF_024679095.1. Classification (NCBI taxonomy): domain Eukaryota; kingdom Metazoa; phylum Arthropoda; class Malacostraca; order Decapoda; family Varunidae; genus Eriocheir; species Eriocheir sinensis. The sequence continues at coordinate 5,923,119 of NC_066518.1, forward strand.
CGTGTCTATAATGCACGAGGCGGGCTGGACGCTGCGTGTATACGTCAGGCGCCTGATGAACGATTTCAGCCGCGGCCTCTGTGTTACTTATGCAAAGGGAGAGTCACGGCTATACACCTTAACTCTACACAAGCCCAACCAATATCAAACGTCTCACCATAACTGATGAAAACTGAGTGGCTGCAAAGTTATAATGCATTATTAGATATTTCTCTGAAAAGATTTATATTTTTCCCAGTTTTTTTCTCCCCTTCCCACCGGCATGAATGACCTCTTTCTCATCTCTCCAAATCGCACCACCAGTCTCCAAACTGCATGCTATTCTACTCACATATGTGTGTGTGTGTGTGTGTGTGTGTGTGTGTGTGTGTGTGTGTGTGTGTGTGTGTGTGTGTGCGTGCGTGTGCGTGTGTGTGTGTGTGTGTGTGTGTGGCCCGGGTTCGATTCGCGAGTAGAGAGGAGATGGATGGATAGTCTCCTTTAACCTGTGCCCCCTGTCCCCACAGCAATGAATGGGTACCGGGTGTTAATCGGAAGTTGCGTCCCGCCACCCGGGTGTGTGTGGGTGTGAGGTTTCATCTGTGCCCAGAGATTCGACACTTCTGAGCTCCAAGCTCAGTCGGGAAGGACACTGGCTGACGATCGTGAGTCTGTCGCGTGATCAGACCTTGGTAAATTACTGACACACCTGTTTATTTTCACTAAGATTCGTTTCACTAAAAAAAATAAAAAAAAACATAGGGTTCAATACCATCGTCGCCACCTCTCACCTTCGCCAACGACATTTTCCTGGGCCAAGTATTCTACGTTTGTGGCGGCTGTGCTACCCAGCAGACGTAGTTAGAAAAATGCGAGAAAGTTAGGGGTTTTCTCAGTGATAATTTACCTTCTCTCTTCTCTTTACTCGAGGAATATCTTGTCCACAAGACAGGAAGGAATCATAAGGTTGGGCGTCCCCCCTTGGCGCCTCCACCACCACAACAGCGACTCTGCCACCACCACTAGAGTTCATTCACCACCACAATGCCTTCCCCAGCAACCACAGTGACCCAGCAACCACCACGGCACCTAATGAACCATAGAAACGCGTCCATCACTACCACCGTGTACAAGCCACCACCTCCGTTTATGGTACCTTCAAATGGTCCCTTCCTTCCACCATCACAGCGTTCCCTGACACACCTGCAACGCCTCCACCACTACAGCATTCAAACCACCAATTCACTGGCCGCCACCATCACTGACTGCATAACACCAAAACAACGCCTTCTTCAGCACTATACCGCCAGCTTCACAATCAGTATATAACCTCACCACCACCACCACCACCTTCATCCACTACCATAATTCTCTCCCAACAAACAAAGCGGTTGCATCACATCACCATTCCAACGCCTTCTCCACCCAAAGCGCGTTAACCACCACCATGCCACAGTACTGCATCAACTACTTACGCTCCCACTTCCACCCGAGTACCCTCTCCATCACCCACCCTGCCTCTCCGCCCACCAGCGTCCCCTCCACTGCCGCACTGTCCGCGCTGTCCCCAACTACGTCGTCCCTCCACACCACTACTCGTTGCCATTGTCACTACCTCGACTCCCTCACCATCTCTTCCATTGTGTGTGTGTGTGTGTGTGTGTGTGTGTGTGTGTCACCCACCCAGAGTTGCAACAATTTCGACATTTACCTCCACACTATCCTGCTCCAGCAATGTAATAATATAATAAAAACTTAAAGATTGACGGTGTGAGGGTAAGGGAGGTTATCTCTGAAGAGGGCTAGTAAAACACTCTTTATTCTCGCTGTGTTCATTATGGTTTTACTGCTAAAGCCTCGTCCCTCCCATTGTCAACACGCATTCGGCCTCGGGACCTCTCAGAAGCCGAAGTGTCCTGATCCCCGAATAAGATGTGGACTGCGGACCTTCGCCTGACGTGGTATTGAGGGCCGCCAATTTGCATGTAACGTACCTGTAATTGGTTTAAAAAATGCACTCCCCTGCTTTCCCATTCATTCATTTGTTCATTCCAGCTCTAATTACTTTTCCAGTGTATCACAATTTGCCGCCTGCCTGTGATATTGGAAGGGAATGGCTAAACCAGATACAGGTAATTGCTTCATGCCGCCCCACTAACTAACTAGCTCTCGCCTCTCTCCCGGCTGAAATAATAACTCTGCTTCACGCCATGCCGACTCACAATAATTCCAACCCGATTGCAAGGGACACAGGGCGCTCATCTGGACTGTTTTGCAGGGAGAGTCACTAGCAGATGCGAGCACACACCGATCCCTTCACCACCTGCAATTATTGAAAGCGTTGCTGTCACCCATTTAGCTGAGGCATAACCCCACATCACTACCCTTAGCAATATTAGTCTGCGGGAGGACAGTGACCTTTCCGAACCAGCTCCACCTCACCCCTTCTGATGTTGGTGCATCCCATCCTTCTCCGGCTAAGACTTTAGTGTCATCTCTCCACCTGGTCCTCTGCCGTGACTTCTACAACTCTTGGGTTACTGCTCCGTTACTTTGGCTGTCCATCTGTTTTCAACTCTGCGCATATGACCTACAATTTCAAGTACCACATTTACTTTGGCTGCCTAGTCCAGGCAAATAAGCATTTTTAGGGGAAAAAAGTAAGGTTTTTTTATATGGCTGAAAGACTCCTCAAGGGTCACAAAACAAATATCTAAAAAGTTCCCCTCCGTCAGATGGGTGCAACACCCCCCCCCCCCTCCGGAGGGTTCAATTCCCCATATTTACGTTTTTTTTCTCCAAAGCGGTGCATCATACGGATAAAAGGTATAGGGACTGAAGAAATAAAAATTTCAATTCTGCACAAGTTCATCTCTGTGTCCTTTTGCTCTAAATATTATAGTTTTTGCGCAAATAAGACCAAAAGTAGATGAATTTTCGCCTATATGTAAAAAAATGCATTTCGCTCTTACATTTCATTCAGTAACTCTTATACTACTAATTTCTTGTCAAAATACAATATAGATGACATTGTTGAGTTGTTGATCCCTCTTTCATTTGGTATCCTTGTTTTGCTCTAAATATTAAAAGAATGACCCAAAAGAAACCAATAGAAGAAACTGTTAATCCACAGAAATCCATATCGATTTCTTTTACATCATAAGCTTTACTATTGAATTCATATTAAAAGAACTTGTAAATAAAATAGTACCGTGCACATTTCTATCTTAATACGTGATTAATATGTTTGTGATACAAAACAAAAAAATCAATGCAAGTGACATTCTTTGTAACTTGACCAGCCACTCTACACCAAAGCCAAGGATATAGTGTCGTCAAGTCCAGACGGTAAACCAAATGAAAGAGGAATCTTCACTCAACAATGTCATCTAAACTGTATTTGACAAGAAATTGATAGTTTAAGAGTTATTGAATGAAATGTAAGAGCGAAATGCATTTTTTTACATATAGGCGAAAATTCATCTACTTTTGGTCATATTTGCGCAAAAACTATAATATTTAGAGCAAAAGGACACAGAGATGAACTTGTGCAGAATTGAAATTTTTATTTCTTCAGTCCCTATACCTTTTATCCGTATGATGCACCGCTTTGGAGAAAAAAAACGTAAATATGGGGAACTGTTCCCTCCAAAGGGAGGGGAGGTCCCAAAAAGGGAGTTGCACCCATCTGAGGGAGGGGAACTCTTTAGATCTTTGTTTTTTGACCCATAAGGAGTCTTTCTGCCAAATATAAAAAATATACTTATTATTTTTTCCCCTATTTGGCCTTTTTTCGTCTAATTTGCCTGGGCTATGTCCATCTGATATCAGTTTTGCGTATGGTATGACTTGACCAAACTGTGTCCTTCCCTGCAACAACGCGGTATAATACTATAGGTTGTAAAAATTAGGGTTGTAGAGAGGGTAAGTTTCCGTTAAAATGAATATAATATGCAGCAGTATAAGCCCCGTGAGCTCTTTTCTCCACCTCTCCCGCCCCACTGAGTAGCTCGGCGGCGTGGTTGTAATTTAAGTTTCCCCTTTCCTCACATTTTCTTTGTCCCAGAGGCAGTGACTTATGTAACACTGCTCGATGTAGGTATGAGCTAGTTTTTGAGGTATATTGTCAATAATCCATCAATTTTGTGAACTCGGAAGTATTATTAAAAAGCTGTTTATGTGGTATTTCTCTCTCTCTCTCTCTCTCTCTCTCTCTCTCACACACACACACACACACACACACACACACACATCACTCCTGTTTGTCTCTGCTTCATTATCTGTATTGAGCTGTAGTATTTTTTATTTCATTTTACGATTTTGAATTGATTGTAAAACGTTGATATCGCTGCTTTACCTTCAGTCCACAGTGATGCCTCGGGGGGTGAAGGCGGCGCAAGGCAGCAGCAACCAGCGATAATCAAGCACAGTGTTCGTAGTTTCCGTGTTTGGTCACTGGATTCTGGAGGGACGTGCAAAACTGGCCTGTACCAAGTTAAGTGTGATTGCCTCCTCAGTATTTTTTTTTTTTTATAACTTTGGAATCATTTGCCTTATGCATAATTTTGTGTCAGAAATACTACGAGAGTTGGTAATCCTCTGTTTTCCATGCTCTTTAATCAGAAGTTTCCTGTAGGTTTCTTTGAACATCTGCTCTTTTTTTGGCCGGCAGGATTGGCCCACTATATTGTTACATAACCCCTCTACTCTAAAACATTCTACTCTAAGTAACTACTCTAAAATTTACAACATATAAAAGATAAATAAGTGAAATGCAATGCAACACAATACTGCAGCTTTAACTACTTCAATAAGTTACAAATCAAATGAATTGTTTAAACTTCTGAATAAGTTTATGAGCGAAACAGATTTCGGAGGTACGAGTTAAGCCATTTTATTTTACGCCCTAATTGTTCTTCGGCAGAGTTTCTCTCCCACTGCCATTGCTGTTAGGGTTTATGCCAATAAATGAATTAATACTACAAGTTAATGGTTCTAAATCCCAAACCTTGGATGAAAAAGTGGCGTTGAATCACTGTAACGCAGCGCCATACTTCCGGGGCAGCAGGTGGAGCTGATGGAGGCCGTCCCTTCCCAAATTTACTTCATTTTCCACTTTGATAACCCAGCTGAGAACCGGCCAGAGTGGGCGAGAGTTGAGGCATGGCGGCCATGAGGACCAGCATTTGTGGCGGCGTCGGCGGGGTGATGGGGTGTTGGTGGTGTGATGGGGTGTTACTGGCGGAGTGTTGGCGGGGATGATTGGGTGTTACTGGCGGTGTGTTGGCGGGGTGATGGGGTGTTGGTGGGGATGATGGGATGTTACTGGCGGTGTGTTGTGATGGGGTGTTGGCGGGGTGATGGGGTGTTGGCGGGGATGATGGGATGTTACTGGCGATGTGTTGTGTTGGGGTGTTACTGGCGGTGTGTTGCCGGGGTAATGGGGTGCTACTGGGGTGATGAGGGTGTTACTGGCGGTGTGTTGGCGGGGATGATGGGGTGTTACTGGCGGTGTGTTGTGATGGGGTGTTACTGGCGGTGTGTTTGGGGGTAATGGGGTGCTACTGGGGTGATGAGGGTGTTACTGGCGGTGTGTTGGCGGGGATGATGGGGTGTTACTGGGGTGTGTTGCCGGGGTGATGGGGTGTTAGTGGGGTGTGTTAGCGGGAGTGATGTAGCCCTTCTGAGGTGTTAAGGGTTGTGCCGTAGTAATCTGAAACTATAATCTCTAAAACACACACACACACACACACACACACACACACACACAGAGAGAGACGCACAGGAGGATAGTATAGTGGATAATTCAATATTTTCTCAATCTAATTCAGCGGAGTGCATGTCGGGGGCGGCGTGGCAGCGCAATCCACTAACACTTCGGTGACCTTCCTGCCTCTCACTTCGATGCGTCCCGCCGTGAGCATGGGCATGAAATTCCCGATGGCCCGCAATTTGCATATCCGTGACCCATTTCTTTTTTTCCTCTCTTTCTCTCTCACTTATTTAGGTAACCGAGTTTATATAGTTTGATGACCTCTTTTTCTTCCCCCTGACAGCATCTAGTTATCATGTAAGGGAGGGAAAGGGATGTTGTGCTGGACGTGTGTATGTTGGTAATGTTTGTTCTTTTTTATGTGTGTGTGTGTGTGTGTGTGTGTGTGTGTGTGTGTGTGTGTGTGTGTGTTTTGCTCCTGTCCCCGGTGTTATTGTTGAGGAAGACTAACAAACAGACGGACAGGAAGCCAGGAACAGGGGAGAGAGAGAGAGAGAGAGAGAGAGAGAGAGAGAGAGAGCAGAAACAAGAATGATGATGGTGATGATGATAGTAATAATGGAAAATAAGAAAAAAAAGGAAATTTAGTAAAGACATGTCCATATTTTGACAAAGATTAGAAGGCATTTATACCTGTATGACTATTTTTTTTTTTTTTTATAGCAGAGATTTTAATCCTGACACACACACACACACACAAACACACACACACACACACACACACACACACACACACACACACACATCTTACACGCCCCCCCCGTAAGGAAAGTCGCTGCATGTGGTCAGGACTGATTGGATCCACTCCCTATTTTCCGCCATCGGTAGCAGCGGCAGTGGCAGGAGCGGCGGCGGCGGGCCCTGGGTGTGTCCGCCGCCGCCACCGCCGGGAACCTCTGCGGAAACCGGTTCGTGATAACTTTTATTGAACTTGTTGCCCATTGTTCCGGACCGGGGCTTGTGAGGAAAGTTTCTCTCTCTCTCTCTCTCTCACACACACACACACACACACACACACACACACACACACTCTCTCTCTCTCTCTCTCTCTCTCTCTCTCTCTCTCTCTCTCTCTCTCTCACACACACACACACACACACACACACACATTTCTTTATTTTCCTTTCCCTGCTTTCCGTCTACATATTTATCATCCTCCTTGTTCCTCTCCTCTGACTCGTCTGCGTGACTTTTTCTACATCGATTCTCTCTCTCTCTTTTTTTTTCTTTTTTTTTTTAGAAAATTTCGATGGAGAGACAGATAGACAGAAAAAAAAAAAAGCATATGGAGTAGTTAGAGATATTTGGGGAAGAATATAGAGAAAGAGAGGAATATTCTTTCTGTCTCAAAGCCTACACGTTTCTTTTGCTTTATTTTTGCTTTCCATTCCTACACTTTCCTGCCCTCCCCCGCTTCTCTCCCCTTCAGTGTCCTTCATTCGCCCTTTCTTTCTCTCCCTTCCATCCTTAGCTACAAACACACACACACACACACACACACACACACACACACACACACACACACATACAAACACACACACACACACACACACACACACACACACACACACACACACACACACACACACACACACACACACACACACACACACTCACCTTTCCCTAGTGTATATACACAGAGTTGTCTTTTGTGTACGAAGAAAAGATTTAATTCTGTTCGCTTCCTGCACATCCTCCACTATTTACTCTCGTATTTGCTCTCCGAGGTTTATCGTTTATCTTCGACGGTTCACTCTCGCTGGTAATACTACGTTTTCGAAGATATTTTTATTTTTACATCGACGGCATAGCTTACCGCGCTAATGCGTGCACGCTCTTGCGGCAAAGAGGTGGTTCTGCCCTCTGTGTGTGGTTGGGGAAGGGGATTCTTAACCCATGAACACTTTTCCTGGGGGTCCCGGGGTATCCCCGAGTAATGGGTTTTTACCCATCAGACTCAGGGGCCTATGCGACAGAGATGAGCACCGAGGCCAGGCTACGTACGGATGGGGGCTGACGGATCTGACCTACATTTATAATCTAGATTCCGTACATTTTGTTGGGCGTCGGCTTGATGATTTATTTGTGCACTTCACTGGCTATGGAGTTTTTAACAAAGGCTCAAATAATTAGTTCATCATTCTTTTTTCCGCGAGTTCACGAAATAATGGTTATAATTATGCCAGCCTGTGGCTGACGCTCTATTTTTATTCGCTAATGATGAGTTGCTGATATATTCATTTTGAACAACCGTTCATATATTCATATACTAATATTTCTCGTAATTTTCTTTTATTCAAATGCAGCGATTGACCAGCATGTGTGTCTTTTTATATGGTGTTGTCCAAACCTGATTTTTTTTTTTTTTCTAATTTGCTGATACAATTTCAAAACTTCATCTGTCCCACCTTCGAGGCTTTCACGGTGCAGAGCCACAACACATTTGAGAAGTCAGCTGTATCCTTTCTTGAGGGCGTCCCAGCTTGTGCATGCATCATGCTGCCAAAATCGGACAAGAGCCACTACACACCTTTTAGGGCAGCCATAATTGAGCGGGAGCCACTACACACCTTTTAGGGCAGCCAAAATCGGGCGGGAGCCACTATACACACCTTTTAGGGCAGCCAAAATTGAGCGGGAGCCACTACACACCTTTTAAGGCAGCCAAAATCGGGCGGGAGCCACTATACACACCTTTTAGGGCAGCCAAAATTGGGGGGGAGACTCTACCCTCAACTCGACTGTCATGTTAATGGGTGCCGCAAATATTGGCTTTATAATTTAATTGGGCCAAAATACGACAATTTCAGCTGAAGGTGTACGAAGGGAGAGGGTAAGAAAGAATATAAGAACATAAGAACATAGGGATTGAGACTGCAAGAGGCCAAATGGCCTACACAGGGCACCTCCAGAATCCCTCGGATCCCACTACCATCTGTCATCCTCGTCCATGTAGCTATCAAGTCTACTCTTAAAACAAGCTATCGTCCCTGCACTCACTATGTGATTGCTGAGTCGATTCGCTGCCTATTTCTCTCCTAAATCTATACTTTTCTCATTTACATCCATTACTGCGTGTTCTATCCTGCTGGCTTATTCTCAGTACTTTACTTTATCGCCTTTGTTGTAACGCTTGACCCATTTGAATACCTACTTCTTTCAGATCTCCCCGCACCTTTAATTTTCGTCTTTCTAGTGAATGTAAGTTGAGATGTTTCAGCCTATCTTGGTATGGAAGGTTCCTCAGCCCCTGAATCATCTTGGTCATCCTCCTCTGAATTGATTCTAGCAAGTTGATGTCCATTCTGTAGTGTGGGCACCAAAACTGGACAGCATAATAAGTGTGTCCTAACTAACGGTAATTAAATAGAGTCTGAGGATGACCTCTGCACTTTTGTTTTTTAGCGTCCTATTAATAAAGCCTAATAAAGTCAAACCTCACCATTTGCGCACATATGGGCGGTCTGAAGGTGCGCAAATGGCGAACTTAATAATCTATAGGGAAAAATGCATATGGGCGGTCACGGCCCAAAAAAAAACTACCAGCAAAACAAAAAAAAAAAAAAAAAAAAAAAAAGGTCTGCTGGAAGGAAACACGTCAAACTCACGGCCAATCTCTCGCTTTTTTTCTTTCACTGTCCACCTTCTTAATCACTTCCACCTGTGCTATGGTCATCATCGGCTTCTTCCGGGGTTTAGGCTTCGATGACGCTGCTTGCAGCATGATGGTGGTGCAAAGGTGAGGCAGAAAACATGAATAATCGCAGTCACCACGAGACGAGGAGAGGCGATCGGGTTATGGCGGGAAACGACATGTTGTGTACGTTGGCAGTGTTCTTCACTGGCGGCAGAGGGCGCGCGGGTGGTAGACAGCTGTAGCTCGCCAGCGGACGCCATTTTGCTGCCAGAACAGCTAGTAAACGTCCTCAGAAGATCAGCGGACGCCATTTTGCTGCCAAAACAGCTAGTAAACGTCCTCAGAAGATCAGCGGACGCCATTTTGCTGCCAGAACAGCTAGTAAACGTCCTCAGAAGATCAGCGGACGCCATTTTGCTGCCAAAACAGCTAGTAAACGTCCTCAGAAGATCAGCGGACGCCATTTTGCTGCCAGAACAGCTAGTAAACGTCCTCAGAAGATCAGCGGACGCCATTTTGCTGCCAAAACAGCTAGTAAACGTCCTCAGAAGATCAGCGGACGCCATTTTGCTGCCAGAACAGCTAGTAAACGTCCTCAGAAGATCAGCGGACGCCATTTTGCTGCCAAAACAGCTAGTAAACGTCCTCAGAAGATCAGCGGACGCCATTTTGCTGCCAGAACAGCTAGTAAACGTCCTCAGAAGATCAGCGGACGCCATTTTGCTGCCAGAACAGCTAGTAAACGTCCTCAGAAGATCAGCGGACGCCATTTTGCTGCCAGAACAGCTAGTAAACGTCCTCAGAAGATCAGCGGACGCCATTTTGCTGCCAGTGAGACGCCGTTACCATAGCGGCGAGGTGCGGCAAGACCCCTGCGCAAATGGTGGGATGATGGCCGCAAATTAAGGCCGCGCAAATGGCGAGTGCGCAAATGGTGAGGTTTTGCTGTACCCTGTTAGCCCTATTCTTCGCACTAATATATTGCTTCCTTAGTTTTAGGTCAGAGTTCACTAATTAACACTCCCAAATGATCCCTTTCACACTCTGATCGCTGTGGAGTCTAAACTATACCCGTGTAACGGGTTGCGTGTTCCTACACTTAGTACACTACACTTGGTGATGTTAAAATTCATCTGCCATTTCTCTGACCAAGCTAACAGTTTGTTGAGATCCTCCTGCAGTGCTCTAGCATCCTCCCATAGAGACCTCCTTTTTTGGTGTCATCTGCAAATTTACCTATGTCACTAGTTATCCCATTGTCTATGTCACTGATGTAGATAATGAATAAAAGCGGGCCTAAAACTGAATCTTAAGCAACCCCACTGGTAACATTACCCCATTAATTCGGATTTTTTTACCGTTTCCTGTTTCCTGTCGCTAAACCACGCCCTAATCCAATCATACGCGATTAATACATAAATAGCTTAATTGTCTCATTTTCTCGACTCTGATATTAGTATATGCATGGCTTTACTTCAATACAAATGCCTAATTTTCCTAGCATCACATTTTTGGGCCTGAAATGTTGTGAGTACGACAATCTGGCAGCAGTCGTGGCGGCGGTGGCTGCCTGCCATGTAAACAAAGGAGCCAGGATGCTGCCGCCGAGCCTCCTCCTGCTGCTCCTTCTGTCCGTGAGCCAAGCCATTGACCTGACGGGAGGTAAGAAGACTGTCCCTGTCACTCTGGGCGTCAATAGTATGTTAGTGTTATCTCTGAAGCAGCGTGAGTGGCGGTGAGGTGAGAGCCTGACGGAGGGGCTGCAGAGTGGCTCACCTGGTTTACTCACCTGGTTGGCTGGCCCAGGCACAGTAAAAATAATCATGCTTCATAGGCACGACCTTATACGTGGGTAGCCCAGAACTGCTGACACGCCACTCCATCAATGAAAGTTATACTAAAAAAGCAACTACTAGTGGACGGAAATGTGTGCCATCCTATGCAGATTATTATAGCAACTAATATGAATAGAACCCATATCAATCCGTAAAGGAGAAAAGTGCCTCCCCCAGGGAGTGGTGAAGATCTCTTTTAAACAAGTCAATGGTGACCTTACTAACCACAAAATCCGGCAAAAAGTTCCAATGGTCGATACACTGGTAAAGATTCGTTTTAGTACCATGCCAGTATGTCAATACCTACCTAATGAAACATCAATAGCTCTTCATATATCTTTTCTGCAAATGTTCAACAATCATGGAAACGCTTTTAAAATCCAATTCAAGGACTATATATTGTTGAAAATAGGGGATAATATTCACGAAAGCGCTGCTTCCTCTGGCGCCGGCCGTGGCAACGGTGCAGCCGCCGCAGCTGCAAAATAGCTCAGGGTTTAGGGTGGGGGAGCATATTTAAACTACTCCAACCGAACTTTACGACCTGCTAACGGGGGGGCTTTGCCCCCTTCGACCCCCCCCCTTCTTACCAGGGGGGGGCTGTACCCCCCCCCTACATGTATATGCAACTTATTTCTGCGAGGATGTATTTCTCACAAAATCGATTGCACCGCCGCCGCGGCTGCCGCCAGAGGAGGCAGCGCTTCGTGAATATTATCCCCTATTTTCAACAATAAATAGTCCTTGAATTGGATTTTGACTGCATTGCCATGATTGTTAAACGTTTTTAAAAAAGATATATGAAGAGCTAGTGATGTTTCATAAGGTAGGTAATGAAATACTGGCATGGTACTAAGACGAATCTTAACCGATACACCTAATGCTAAAATATCTACGCCTGCATTAGAGTGATACATGGGGCTTGGCAACCTTAAATATGTGGCCCCTGGTAGAAGTGACCTGAGAAATAGTAAACAAGTCCAAGGGAGCTATGGCAAAGAAGTCATGGAAGACTCCAATATTTTATTAGGTCTGCTCGTAGGGAAAGCCTATCAAATGAGGTATCATTTTGGTAGCACGATGCTGAACATCCTCTAAGGCCTCTATGTCCTTTATCAAGTGAGGGAACCAGATCTGATTAGCATACTTCAGATGTGGCCTCACCAGAGCAGTTTACAGTTCCTTGAAGATGGTAGGTTCCAGGTGTATAAATGTTCTAATGATTAGTCCCACAATTCTACTGGCCTTGTTAATCTTCTTGGCCAAATAATCAGAGAATGTCAGCTTGTTTTATATTACCACACCAATATCATTTATATCACTTGTGGTGGCGATCCTATCGAACAGTATTTGGTCCATGTTGAACTGCAGGGAAACTATTTGGTCCATGTCAAGCTGCAGGGAAACTATTTGGTCCATGTTGAGCTGCAGGGAAACTATTTGGTCCATGTTGAGCTGCAGGGAAACTATTTGGTCCATGTTGAGCTGCAGGGATACTATTTGGTCCATGTTGAGCCGCAGGGAAACTATTGTTCAAGCTTTTGTACATATTGTTTGATGGAGCACCACGCTCTGATTATGTGAACTGCCCAGTGAATGGAGGGAAGCATGTACAACCCTGAAACAAAACAGGTGCTCGGTGAATAAGGTTGTCATAATGTAGTTATTTACCCAGCAGCTCATCAAGGAAGTTTATGGGTAATTGCCATGCATGCCTTCGTATTATGATAAAAGTGAAATTCATGCTCTTCAACTATAATATAAAGGTGCTCATAGTTAGTCTAGCCATAACTAACCTAACCCAAGACAGACCATGCCAGTGTTGCCAATGTGTAGAAGACAGTCGGGGGGAGCAGCTGCCACCTGAATGCAGCAGTTTGGTTTGCTTAGGTTATGTCATTGGTAAGATTCCAGAAGTACACCCGCCACCACCTCTCCCACCAACCGCCAGTGACAACAACTAACAGCATATTGCATGTATTTGTTGTAAACCGCTAAACAGGATAGGTCCATCAAACTAAACCTACCCTAACCTAACTTGATCTAACTTAACCAAATCTAACCTGAACAGTGCCTCGGTGCCAAAATGTGATAAACAGAAATAAATCCCTTAAAATATCTTGTGAAAGAGTGATTTATGAGGGAAAGCGCTACAGTAGATTGTTGTATGTGCACAAATTACTTCATATACTTGCATGAAGGTGCACTTCACAGTGACTCAGGCATACTTCTGAAATAATACCAGGTTAGTTTCTAACCAGAAGTGCATTCATATTATAATTAAAGCACATGTTTTTGCCATTTGATCATTGTATGAAGGCATAGGATGCAGTATTTTGAGGTGACAGAGCTAAACTACTTATTTACTGGTATATGTTTTGTAGTTTTTTACTGAGCAGATTAGGATAAATCATCACCACCTATTGCCATTTAATTGAGAATCATTTATAAAGAAACATAACCCTATCTAAAGTTAAGAGATATAGTATCCAACCTACTGCTTTATGGTTATCTTGAAATCTACATCTTTTTCAGGTTTCTTTAAGCCTCGTCCATATCATCCCAACCTAAAATATTATGAGTTGATTGACTCATCTGCCTTCAAGCATCATATTGTGAAGAGAGGAACAACAGAGAGCACTCATCGTTTCAATAAAATCAAAGAAGTGGAGTTTAATGCATTAGGAAGGTAAGAGTTCAAAGACAGAGAGGAAGTTCTGGTTGTCAAGATTTCAATAATTGATGGGAACTGGAGGGTACATTTTATTTCTCATTGCAAACATTTACTTTTCAGAGACTTTAGGCTGATCCTCAATCCTCGGAAAGGGCTCCTTCATCCCCAGTTTAAGGCATTTGCCGTCGATGGTTCTGGTAATGAGCGAATCATCCATGTTGGTAAGTTTATTATTCTGAGATATGCCAACTCTTTAGTCTTTAGTATTTGTAAGTTTCCTGCCTAGATTATTTTCCATTCATCCTTCTTCTGCTTTAACATTTATTCCTTCTGCAAACTCTTTGAGGGATAGCCATTTCAGAAGAATGTTCAGTTTCCCTTATTTATGAAAAATTTGTTTATAATGAGTATAGAAAATAATATTGTACAAAGGATAGTCATACAATTTATTATATATTGCATTATCTATTATATTATATTACGTATGCAATTTGTGAAATCTATTTGAAGCACCTTCACCAACTGCATGCATAAAACAATAAAGTAAGACCATTAGTACAATAGCCAAAGACAAGACTAAACAGTACTGCCTTTTGTAGAAGTTGTGTCATCATTCAACTCGTATTATATATCACTAACTCTTCCATCCACAGACCATGAGAACTTTTATGAAGGCCGTGTGTTTGGAGAGAAGACGTCAGAGGTGTCAGCACACTTGGAGGATGGCATCATGACTGCTACCATACACACACCTGATGATACTTACCACATTGAGGTAGTACATTTTTTTTTTTTTTTTTTTTTTTTTTTTTTTTTACAATATGATGATACCATGTCATTTCCACCACCTTTATCATTGTTATTAGTATTAGATTATCATCATGTGGATCAGGCTTTGTTGGCAGGGTATGTAAGAGGAGAAAGTTGAAAGTAAATGGCAGGAGAAAGGTTGTTATTTGAGAGAGCAAGACTATTAAGTTTGCTGTCATATAGAGTTAGAGCATAAAGTATAACAAAGCTGAAGATCTGGTTGGGTGAAAAGAAGATGGACGAAGTACATTCAATTCATGATTCTCCAGACAAATAGGGGGTAGCACTTGTCCGGGAACCACAAATGTCAAGGAATCAGAAGTTGCTACATTCTGGGAGACACGGTCCATTCCCAGATGTTCAACATACTTGGTCTGATAATCTCCAGTATGCAGCACCTGCCCTGGAATTTTGCCACACTTTTTCCAGCACATTTAAGCAGAGATTATGGCAAAGAGACCGGTTTAAAAAAATTTCCAGTAAGAAAGAAGTGATATGATTATAGTCATTTAGATATGTTGAACTTTTGTCTCTTTTCTTATCCATGTTGTTTGCTTCATGTATATCCATGTTATACCCAGCATTTTCCTATCCATTCCTCTTTGTGTGCTTCTTCACTTTTTCTCAAAATACTTTGCCAGGCACCAGGTTTCTGAATCATATGTTAAGACCAGCAAGATACACTGGCTGTACAAGTTTCTCTTCAGGGAGAGTGACCAGTTACCATTCTCGGCATTTCTGTATTTATCAAAAGTGCTCCATTCCATTCCCACTCCCCTTCATCTGCCAGTCTCATCCTCTCCCTTCAGAACGCCACTGGCACTATAATTTATGTTTATCTTAACTTTGCAGCCATCATGGAGACACACACCTGACACCAGTGAAGATTCCATGGTCGTTTATCGAGGGTCAGATGTAAAGTACAGTTGGGAGGATAAGAAGCCCATGTGTGACTATATCAAAGAAGGAAATGAGACAACAGGTTAGTATGCTCAGCATAAAATTTAAAAAAAAAAATCAAACTGTTGTATATGACAGCTAGGTCTTGCATAGCAGTTATGTATGTTTATTTTATTTTATGGTAATCATGATAAATTTCAGAAGCAGAGGATGAGGATGAATGGATTGAAGATAATGACCCTTTTGATGAGGGTATTGTAGATATTCTGAATGAGCAAATTCAGAGAGCAAAGCGCAGAGTCAAGAGACAGCAGGCAGAGGCATACAACTTTAATGGAGAGAAAACACGCTGTCCCCTGTTGTTAGTGGCAGATTATCGCTTCTTCAAGGAGATGGGTGGATCCAACTACAAGACTACCGTCAACTACCTGGTATGTATTGCTTCCAGCATTGTTGACCCCTTCGCCCTCAGGTTCTGCTTATGGGCGCGGTATGATAATATTATATGGGATGCCTGCATGAGTGAAATTTATATGTTGAAATTAATAGTACTGATGTTTTATAAACAATACATTCATGGATATTGTATATCTTTTGGAAGTTTATTGATTTTTCTTTATTTTCATTAGTGCATATAATTATGATAATCTAATATAAAAATGAAGAGAATAGGAATATTAATTATTATTTGCATGATTTTTCTTTATAGCTTAGTGTATTACATAGTGCATCAGTTTCTATCCTCACTCTAAAATATAGTTAATTGATAATGTTTAATAATCCGTCTCTGTATGCCTTTGTTTTCATTAATCCCTGCCACTTCCTGTCCTCTACACAAATTCAGTTTTCCTGGGAAATACTTTCATTATTCCTAAATATAATAGTAATAACAACAGTAATAATAGTGATCATAATTTTTCATTGTAAGTAGATTATAAGACAAAGCCACATGAAGTTTTGAAATCCTGTTGCTTATTTGGTAGGCTAGTTTTTATGATGCTGACCTAGGCTTACCTTGTATTGTATTGGGGCTTCATGACACTGACATAGGCATCACTGAATGGGTAAAAAGATTATGTGGTTCCCTGATTTTTTTCATTTGACTGACTTTTATTTCTGGCGATAGCTTTAGTCACTTGTGTGCATGGGATTGAGAAGCAAATGTGATTTACATAATTGCATTGACATGACAGGATGATAAGACCACAGTGCTGTACTAGTGTATATATTTAATTTACATTCACTTGGTAACACTAATAGGCCCTCACAAGGAACTACCTGACCTGCTCTATGGAGCATAATTTCAACTTAATAAATCAGCATTCTTTAGCAACTGTTCAATGAAACCTTAATCCTTCAGCTAGGAAGCCTTTGCCATCTTTTCCTTGAGTTTGTTGACAATTGCAACAAATATTGTGTTTGATCTGAATAAAACTGGTGATTCCTTTAACAAAACTAGCATTGTCTTCAAAATATGATTAATAGTTTGTTTTATACAGTGTGAGCATGGTGTATTTTATCAATGTCAGTTTGTTGACAAATTTCTTTGAATTTTTAGTCTGGGTACAGGTGCATGAATTATAGGAACATTGCCAAGAAGATCACATAGAGGCTTGAAAGATGGAAGGTCATTTCACCTAGCTACTTTAAACATGAAAAATTAAAAATAATTGTAACAAGTACTCATATTTAGTATCTCCACTTCAAACATCCATTGTGCCCTACTAACTAGAGTTATACTTTAAACTTCACATTATATGTTGCAAGATGTGGGGTTACAGTGATAATTTTGCCCAAAAAACAGGTAACTTTTCAGAAACCAGAGGAACCTTTTTTTTTTTAGATTAAGGGATTCTGTCATTGGATAGTTGGGATGGCAATTCATACACTTCATCCCTAACATTCCATTACATGTATGCCCAAGAAAATGTACACCATCCTTCTCAGAATTTATGTATTTTTTATAATTATTTTTTTCTTTATCAGATTAGTCTGATTGACCGTGTGGACAAAATCTACAAGAACACTTCATGGAGAGATGCAAATGACAAAGGAGATTTTTCTGACATGGGATTTGTAATTAAGAAGATCCTTGTGCACCAAGAGTGGTCTCCAGTAACTACCAATCAAGTTCACTACAACATGGATAGAACCTCATGGGATGTCCGCAACCTGCTAGAGGTGAGAAGCAGTGCATGCTGGTGCTAATCTTATTCCTTCATATGTTACTAATTGTGAACACATGATAAAACTATTAGTGAAATATTTTCAGTTTTCCTTCTAGGCAGTTTGTGGTAATGTGCACAAGACATGTTTGAGCATTTAAGGTAAAGATTAGTTTTAGTACCATGCCAGTATTTCATTACCTATCTTATGAAACATCACTAGCTCTTCATATATCTTTTCAACAGACATTCAACAATCATGGAAACGCTTTCAAAATCCAATTCAAGGACTATTTATTGTTGAAAATAGGGGATAGTATTCACGAAAGTGTAGCCTCCTCTGATGGTGGCCGCGGCGACGGTGCCACCGCCACAGCTCCAAATTAGCTCTCATGCACATACACATGTATATGCAACTTATTTCTGTGAGGAGGTATTTCTTACAACATCGGCTGCACCGCCGCCAGAGGAGGTAGCGCTTTTGCGAATATCATCCCCTATTTTCAACAATAATTAGTCCTTGAATTGGATTTTGAAAGCGTTTCCATGATTTTTGAACGTTTGTAGAAAAGATATGTGAAGAGCTAGTGATGTTTCATAAGGTGGATAATGAAATACTGGCACGGTACTAAAACGAATCTTAACCGCATTTAATTTTGGATTTTGGTTTTATATTTCACACACAAGGGGTTTCACTTCACCTTCGATTGTGGTGCACTTGGGATGCTTGCAGTGCTTTGGGGACCTGGGGTGTGTTGTTGAAAGATGAAGGTGCATGAAAACACTTTTAATCTGTTTAATATGAAGTTAGTTTATAAGATATTTAGCAGGACTTTTTTGTTCTGTTGTTATCCCTAAAGTTTTGAAACTATTTATGAATTTTGTGTCTATCCAAGTTTATTGCTAATGATGCCTCACGTGAGCCACCAATGATGTTAAGTTACTCTCCTTGTCAAGAACCAGTTATTGCTGCCATCTGCCACGCGATGGAGAAACAAGTGAACATTTTGAGATAAAAGTGGGCTTAAGGCAGGGATGTGTCATGTCACCATGGTTGTTCAATATTTATATGGATGGTGTTATTAGAGAAATGAAGGGCAAAGTTGGGGAAATTGGAGTAAAAATGTTCACTGAGGGAAGGAAGTGGGTACCGAATTCGATACTGTTTCCTGATGACACAGTGCTCATTGCAAAAAATGAAAGTGACTTACAAAATATGGTTAGTGTTTTTGATAGTGTCTGTAAAAGGAGAAAGCTGAAAGTAAATGTCAACAAAAGTAAAGTGATGGTTTGTGAGCAAAGTAGAAGTGAGGTTGTAGATTTTGTATCCCCATATAGAGTGTGAACTGAATGTGAAAAAGAATAGGCACACCTAACATCACGTTTCCTAAGTAAAAGAAGGTAATGTTATAATTGTATTTCGTAAAGAATCCTTATAACCAAAAACTAACTAAAATTATGAGTATTCTTTTTCTTGAATACAACATTGAATAAACAACAGAACAATAATATGAAAATACGTATAGCCACCGTTGCCAGATTGTCGTACTCAGAGCATAGTATTTAATGGTTTCTGACGCCTAACTGTTGCCAAGAAACATCAGGATCTAACTCTTTTAACGATAACTATAAATTAATTTCGTTATTGGAACCCAGAAGACAGTTTGGGGGCAGGAAGTTGGGAAATATAATCGGCTGAGTACGACAATCTGGCAATAACCTGTGGCCGAGGCAGCAGCAGCCTGCCATATTGTGGATATCAGATACCTAAAATAGCATACTTTTACTGCGCAAAGCAGGTGATGTCATTTATTGTGACTTTGTGATCTTTCATATTTATCTTTGTGTATATTTCATGGTGGCAAAACTTAAATTACTAGTTTCATTTTTACTAGTGAGACGAATTTGTGACGGTTTTATCACAATAGAATTTCACTCTAATAAGTGAATCAGACACCACAGAAATATTACCAGTGTGTGTATGAATTAATACAAAGATAAGTACATACTTTGATTTAACTCTAGGATGTCTTGTGGATCATTAATAAATAAAAACAAAATATCTGGATAGGCTACTCTTTAGCCCGCTACCAGCTGTGGCTGCCAAAAATGTCCCTCCGCCAAGTTTGTACCCCTCATTTGGTGATTGTTACGTACACCTATTCAAAATAATTTTGAATGAAGAAATGGAGGAGGTGCTACGTATTTTTTGCAAAAACCTTCCCCTGGTGCCAAGCAAATTTGGATTTTTTGCTTTTTGTGGAAAAGTGTTCAGAATGATTAGACAACACATACTTGATACATCTTACCATTCACTTCTTAAAATTTCCATGATTTCTGTGTGCCGGAAGTTTCCGATATTTGGAGTGTTACATCTCGTGGACTTACTCGCCCCAGGGAGCTCATCTATCACACTTTGGCCTTTTGGCCTGAGAGGCAGCAGAGGGTTCGAAAACCCTCCTTGCTTGGGCATAATGCGAGTGGCAAGGCATCGGCACCTCACTTTCCTCACCACTCGAGCTACCACTATCACTATATATATAATCTTTATCGAGGTCTGTGTGGCAAGAAGATACTGCTGAACAAATGCGACAATCAAATGTTAGCTTTGACTCGAAAATAACACTAAGAATCTCCATGCCCTTAGATACATATAATGCTAAACCATCCAAATACTATAGCATCTTAGGAACAGATATTAGAAAATGAGACCAACTGACAATCATGCTTTTAATATTCATTGGATTTAACTTTATATCTCACTTTTGCCACCAGCTAGATTTTGTAGGCAGATCTCTAAACAATTTTTTCAGAGATGGATTGATGCAAAGGTAAGAGGATTTTATCTGTTATTTTCTTTTGTCTTTGAAATGGGCTGGATAAATGGATCTCAACCATGACTAATGCTTAGATTAATGCTTTTGCGCACCCAACAATGGCTCAGCATGAGTACAGACTCGGTGGAGGGATTAGTTTTCTGTCTCAGGCAAGGGTAGTGGTCCTAAAAAAATAGCCTTTTTTTTTTTTTTTACATATGGCCAGTGAAACATTGTAGGGTTAATTCAAAGTATGTGCTTATGTTGGTGTATATTCATACATGTTCTGGTAATATTTCTCTGGTTTCTGATTCACACAATAGAATGAATTTCTAGCTTAATAAACACACAAAAGTTCTGACACTAGTTAAATTGAATTTAATAATATTAGTTATGCCTCCACAAAATATACGCGAAGAGATAAATGTGATAACTCGTAAAGTCAGAAGTGACATTGCCTTTTTTTTTGTAATAAAAATATGTATATATAATGAATCTGATTCTTGCTAAATGGCACAGGCTGCTGCCAGATGTACGAAAGCATCATGTGATTTAGTGCAGGGATTTTGAATGGTACATGCTAATTCAAGGAGTATGCCTGCACATATGATCTCTTGCTGACTTCATATTCTTCCTGAAAGAAACTAGACAGATACCAATATATAAATGGGCAGAAGAACAGGGCAACACTTTCATCCCAGAAAACACAGCCACAGAGATGAAAACAATGGAAAATGAATGTAAAAAGAGGTGTCAGATGGAGAGGAACAAAACTTTCAGGTGTCTGTGCCAAACATTTCAAGTAGTGGCCCTTCCTAAGCACCCAGGCCCAGAATACTTTGCTTACAATGACTGAGGACAAGCACACACACTCAGAATGAAGAATACCATGCAAATCAGGTCTTCCACCATTGCTGTAAGGATATTAGCAGTGTTGTTTTGGTTTCAGCTTCTATCGCCTGGTTGCGGTTGTCATAAAAATATGAGCATATTTTCATATATTGATTATGTTGTTTATTCAGTGTTTAGCACAAGAAAAAGAATATTTAAAATATTAGTTACTCTTTAAAATGAAGTATTCTTTACAAAACACATTGATTCCATTACCCCTTACTGACTAAGAAACACCCTGAATCCAAGTCTTGTGTGGGCTTGGCATGTTGGGTGCGCATATTAAAGGTGTCTCTTGGGCTTTACTGCTTCCAGTTTCACATGAAGGGTTTCTCTCAGTTTTTGAAATGGGAGGTAAAGTGCCTGTGTTAACTTTAGCTTCATAGCCCATTAGCATATTTGCTGTTCCTCTTTTTCTGTAGGTCTTTAGCCGTGAGTACTCTCACAAGGATTACTGCTTGGCTCATCTCTTCACCGACATAAAGTTTGAAGGGGGCATCCTGGGTTTGGCTTATGTAGGTTCTCCTCGCAGGAACTCTGTGGGAGGAATCTGCACTCCAGGTGGGTCTCTTAGCGTCTACAGTAGTTACCAGTTTAATTATTAATTTATCATAAATATGTTATTCACAAACTTATAGATTAGCCATTCCAGCACTGTCTAATTGAAATTTAACCTTGCATGTTTATGCATAAATGAGATACCTACACTTGAATGCTGATGACTAACAGCTGATGCCCTTTTATGGTTAAAATATTTCACATTATGCTTCCTCCTAACCAATAATGTTCTTTTTTTCATGTGACAGGATTAATATTATTTCAGTAACATCTGTATTGGATAGAAATCTCGATTTTAAGATATATAGATCATCCAATAATACTTTCACCAAAGAGCCTATGCACTGCTTTTTGTCCTTATCAGTTGATAGATTTAAATATTTGGTGTAGATCAGCTCCATTCCTCAATGAAATTTTTCAAACTGCTTGCAGTAAGATTCCTTTGTACCCTCTGTAACTCAAACATTCTGTTCCTTCCAAGAATTTCCCTTATGGAATGAGTCATGGTAGAAGTCTCCAGTTTTGCCTGATCATACTGATCATTGCCTGATCTCTGTCAACAACTCACCTACCTCCTCTTTTATGTAGTCTTCCAACTTATCGGTCAAGACAACTGATAGTCTCCCAACCCCACCACTCCTGTTTGACTTCAATACTCCCGCTTCACAAATTCACCATTTTTCATCACCCAGTTCTCTCATTTAGGCATACAGAGGCATTTGCATCCTTGTAACAAGACATGATCCCATTCAGTAAATGCCCTCCCACACCATATACCCTCAGGACATCCCATAAATCCTTCTTGTCATCCATGTCAGGCTTTCTCCAAGCTCATGTAAGCAGGAAACAGTTTCCTATCCATATCAAGACTTCAACTAACAGTGTTAGTGCAAAAATTTCCTTAAACCTTTTTTTGCATGGCCTACATTTTTAGTAGTTATTTTCATCATCCTTTCATCTAAGACTGTTCCTTGTACCTTTCGTGGCTTGCTGAGTAAGCTTTTTCCCTAATAAAGGTAAAAGTAAAGTTGGGGGCATATGCTTTAGCAGCGCGTGGCCACGGTGCTCATCTCTGTAACATTGGCCCTTGAGCCTGTGGTGGGAGCTAGGGAGCCCATTACCCTGGGACACAGGGCCAGTGTTTCATCTGGATTACCACAGTTTACCTTCCCCAGGTTTCCCCAGGTACCCATTTATCGACCAGCCCGAAAGGGAGGATGAACAGCTGGGTGAGCTGCATGCCAACTGCACGGGCCGGGATTCAAACCCGGGCCTGCAGAGTAGAAGGCAGGCTCACTGACCACTAGACCACGGAGGCGTATAGCCTAACAACCCTAATAACTGTTATAATTATTCATACTTCCTTTTCATTTTTACAGCAGCACAATGATGGTTATTCTCCAATCTATCAGGACCTCACTCAACTCCCATGCTTGTTAATATATCTTGGTGCGAGTGTGTCCATCTCCCAGATTCTAGCATATTAGGCTACCATATTGTACTCAGGTGTCACAATCAGTACCCATTAGGGAGTATTATTTTTTTCCCCTGCAGCCAAGAATTTCTAGTTTGGGAAAATCTCTCAATATAAAATTTTTCCCCTTTTTTGTTCGGTGGTGGCTGCCACAGCTCCAGGTGTTGTATGCTGTGAATTACAATCTCAGTTTTCAGGAAACTTATATTTATCTTAAAATGAACTAAAGATTCTGATTGTGCAAAGTTGTTTTGACAATGCATAGATAGAATACTTTGGAATTTTTGTAAACAGATTCTGGAAGCATATATTTGTTGTCATCTTTGCTGTCAGCCACATTTACTCCATAGAAGTCATGCTTACAGTTAGTTAGTATAAACCTTAAGTTATGAATTATTCCCAATCACTAATAGATATTTACTGTAACAGAATCTTTAAAGTTGATTAACAGTTTATGCATTATTTCCAGAGTACTTCAAGAACGGTCACACCCTGTACCTGAATTCCGGCCTTAGCTCCTCCAGGAATCACTATGGGCAGCGTGTCATCACCCGTGAGGCTGACCTGGTCACTGCTCATGAGTTTGGTCATAATTGGGGCTCAGAGCATGACCCTGACCGGCCAGAGTGCAGTCCCAGTGCCAGTCAGGGAGGCTCGTACCTCATGTATACCTACTCAGTATCAGGGTATGATATAAACAATAAGGTAAATGATTAACAGTTTTAAGGTAATGTTTATTCTAGCAAATATTTGAACTATTTAACCAGACATGTGGAAACTTAGAATGGATGGCTCCATATTTCCCATATATGGTGGAAAGGACTGCAGAATTTAGGAAGGTGCATCATGGTGAGTGATGTCTAGTGAAGTGTTCATTTCCTTCAACATGTATAGCATAAGCAAAAAACATGACAAGATACATGCTGGTGTTGGCCAACTTTCAGTTTTTGTTTTTACATAAATGGTATTAAAACAGAACGAAGGTAGAAAATTATACTAGTACTTACAGGCTCATGTTTATTGGACAGTGACCTCTTGTGGCTCTGGCTCTGTACACACACTGCCACTCAGCATTTTCTTGAACTAACAGAGTCCCTTGTAAACCTATGGCCTCAAAGGATTTTAATCTGTCAGCACTAAAATAACTAGTAGCCTATTGACATGAGGTGAGAGGTCGAGAAGACAGCCATTTATCTCAAAATTACATGTGACCAAGGGATTCTGATGTGTGCCAGTTTGATATCTAATCTCAGAATTGTGGAAATTACCTCCCTTTATCAAAAACTTAGAGCGACCATAAGACAAATCTTTACTAAATTGACAAGGCTTGGGAAGTTTGATGAATATCACACAAGGATTTTAGCATATTTGTGTACATTCCCAAGCCCTTATGTGCACTCACATTGACTTGGTAGCTTGATGGCTTTGATAAATACTCCCTTATGAAGCATACCATTGTGCAGATGACTCTTGTCATGACTTAAAGCTTATGCTTAAGTAGTCTCTCAGCCCCCAGTTGACTCTGTGTAGACATCATGGATATTCATGGTCATTTGATGTATTTGTACAGTAGGTCCTCCACTTAGCGTATTCCTTTTAAAGAATTTCCTCACATTGCAAGACATAGATTTAGGACACATTTTCCATATAACATGAATTAAAATAGAGACATAATAAAAACACTCCATGCAGCAGTGAGGCCAGTCACTCAAACAAAACAGAGATTCAAGCGATGAAATTTTATAATAAATGCAATAAAGAATAAGCACAGGCATGCAGTAGGCGAGAGACTGATACCCTCCTGCCCCGTGAGTGGCTAATGCAACAGGAACGTGACTGCAGCATCAGCTTCTCAGTGTCTGAGTCTCTCCTGATCCCTCATTGGTGTGGAGCAAGAGGAACACAGCCACTCATTGCTTGATTTTATTTTTCAATTGTATAGACACACACAAGGAATAGTTAAATATCTTTAAATTCTACAGTAGTTTAGATTTGTGTGCACCAGATGCAACTTGTAACTTATTCACCCAAAACTAGCTTCCCCAACTCACATGGCGTGCCTCATACTTTTCTGTGCAGCCCTTTGTTTACAAGCACCACTGCCCTCACCAGCTGTTGCTCTCCTGCTCACCACTCATGCATGCTCATTTCCACAATGTTAAAGACAGCTTTGCTCTACTCCATATCCCCTACGGGAGTTTTATACAAGAATTAATCGGAATTGCTGGTAAACTCTGGAAGTCTTGCTTTATCTGTATCACCTCCATCCTACGACATGAGGACTTTCAAGTAATAGACATCTAACCAAAACTGATATTCTCTTTCAGCTACTTTTACTGTCTTGTGCTCGCAGGAACAGCACTATAGTGGAATAATTTCTATCTTTAATTTTGACCTGGAGCTGACTCCTCCCCCCAAGTTCCACCACTCCCAAATCAATTAATCCTATTGAAAGTACACCATTTAGGGCAAATTTTATTTTACACAAATTTCTTTGGTACCAATCTCATGTTAAATAAAGTACTGTATTACATATTTGTATGTCAAGAAAAAGAGAAACATTCAGGAGGCAGAAAGTGGGCTCAGCTTTTATTCTTTAAATTTAAATGTCATGAGACCAGGTATTGGGTCTCTTGTCACATCTATCATACCCAAAGGCTTTTCCTATACTTGGATAACACATGATATTTATTATTATTATTTATATATTTATTTTATTTTGGGGTTATTTTTTATAGTTATCAATTCAATTAAGTCGGCAAAGTGTCTGCCCCAATTGTACCAACTTAAAGAGATTTAACTGTGTGTATCTTTACAGAGGTTCTCTCCATGCAGTCTTCGAGCAATCCGCGCTGTACTGATGGCCAAGTCCTCCCGTTGCTTCACAGAACCCGAAGAGTCTTACTGTGGTAACCAGAGGGTTGAGGGACAGGAAGAGTGTGATGCAGGACTTGTAGGCCAAGATGATATAGATATGTGTTGTGACAAAAACTGCAAACTTAGACCCCAGGCTAAATGCAGTGATCGCAATTCTCCTTGCTGCCAAAACTGTCAGTTCATGAATCAAGGAGTTAAGTGTAGAGAGAAGCAGCCAGCCACATGTGAAAATGAGTCCAGATGTCTGGGTACAAAGGCAGAATGTCCCAAAGCTAAGCCAATGGAGGATGGAACAGCCTGTATAGAGAAAGGGCAGTGTCTTCAAGGAAACTGTCTTCCATACTGTGAGACACAAGATATGCAGAGCTGCATGTGTGACACAAGTAAGTAATCAAGCATCTTGACTTCACTCATTAAAGTTAAATATGTCTGAGACCTCTGCCATATATATATATATATATATATATATATATATATATATATATATATATATATATATATATATATATATATATATATATATATATATATATATATATATATATATATATATATATATATATATATATATATATATATATATATATATATATATATATATATATATATATATATATATATATATATATATATATATATATATATATATATATATATATATATATATATATATATATATATATATATATATATATAGATAGATATATATATATATCTATATAATTTTTTTTATAGATATACATTGCTAAGTTAAAATAATAAACTATTTTCAGTTGAGGATGCATGTAAAAGGTGCTGCAGGAAGACACTTAATGACACCTGCTTCCCTGTCACGCCTGTGGATATCCTGCCAGATGGCACACCATGCATCCAGGGCTTCTGTAATAAGGTGAGATAACCACCAAGTATGAAGCTTTAAGGTGTAAACATTCTGTATGAAAAATGATTAACGGGCGAGAGGACAAGTGGAAGTAAATAAGACGTTCCTGGTAATAAAACTGTACAGAGATGTGCATGTGGCCAGGATGATACAGAGCAGTAGTTCCTAACCTCTAAAGTGGACTCCTTTGAAATTTTTTGAGAAAGCCATGAATGTTTGTCTCAGTTATCTATCAATGAGAAGCTGTTTTAAAAGCCACAGTCTGGCATTGACTGTCATTTATGTTACTCAGCTGTTGTTTCTCACTGTATGACACACATTTACTGTTCATTAGTAAGGTATAAATCCCATATTATAATGCCATTTCCATTTTACAGTAAGAAACTAGTGGAGGTATTTTTTTTATTTTTTTTTTATGCCAGGTTTGTCCATGAGTGACCTTAAACAAAAATTTGGCTTTGGTATCTTGTCTTTTAACTCATCCAGTCATTTTCCTGCAAAAAAAATCCAAAAACCTAGAGACTTATCATTTGACAGTCCAGTCCTTTACTACAGCAGAGACTGTCTTTCTAGATTGGCAAATGCAGCTCAGGTACAGTGTCACATGTCAATATATCAAAATATTTGTTGCAGGGAAAGTGTGAAAAAACAGTTCAAGATGTGGTGGAGCGTTTCTGGGACATCATAGAAGACATTAATATCAACACTGTTTTGATGTTCCTTCGAGACAACATTGTAGGGACAGTCATCATCATCTCTGTTATAATCTGGGTACCAGCATCCTGCATATTTAGCTATGTGGACCGCCGACGCAAAGAAGAATATCACAAGTATGTACGCTGGTATTATAGTAATGAATTGATTCACCCAACTGACCTGGTACGAATCATTGATAGCAAGCGAAGGCGTGTACATGAGTCAAACAGAGTCCAGGAATGCAACAATAGAGTCATGGACTCGAGTGGGAGACCTCACGACCAAGGGACACGAGTCCATGACATTCGAGAACCTCCTGAAGGTGCCAAAAGTCGACAGGCACTTAATACACCTCAATGTACACCGGTTTCTCAGCATTACACAAGTGCTATGTAGAGAGGTAGTAGTTCAAGTGACACAGGGTATTTTCTAACTCTTGTAGACATCATCGTACAAGGTTTAAACATCAATGATTAAATTAATATTACTTAGCAATTTTCGTGGTGTAGATTTTGATCATTATTGACTAAGCCAGTAATGAGCAGATTATTCATGAGATAAACTTATTGAAGGATATATACAAGCCCTGAGCATTAATTTTAAAAACAAAGAAAATCAGTTATGTTCACTAAATACTTATCAAGTGAGGGACAATACAAAGACAAAACAAATTATCCAGAAGAAATATATGATTGTTCCCTTTAACTCCTGGCTCAGTGCATTTAATTAAGCTATTTTGTTAGGAGCTGTTTTTAGATGACTCAGTGCACTTAATTAAGCTATTTTGTTAGGAGCTGTTTTTAGTATGGACTGATGTAATATGACATTGTTAATTTCTATAAGTAAACTCATGTATTATGAAATAGTTTGGCAACTAGCAGAAGTATTTAATTAATATATTTTCTGCCTGATGCCTTATTCCCTTACAGGTTGGTCATTAGCAAAATTCTTCCATCTCACCCTCTCCTCTGTCATCAGCATTCATAAAACTAACCCCTTTCCACTCATTTTTTTCCACTCCAAACTTTTACCTCATCATTGGCCTACCTCTATCCCTTTCACCCTCCACCTCGCTCTCATAGACTGTCAATCTCCCATCATGCATCCTCTCCATATGACAACCATCTTCAGTTATTTATTTTTATACTTTACACATTCCTACCACATCACACCGCCTACATTAATCTACATTACACATAACCCCCCACAAGTAGCTTGTTTACATAGTTATTGATGTGTCTGTCAAGCACTTGCCCACATCTCACGCCCCATCTGCCAGTGTTGGTATCATTATGCTATTGCACAGCATCTACTCAATTCCATTGCTAACTCTTCTATCTGCTCTCTTTGCGGTTACACCTATACCAAAATTCTCATACAAATTTTCATTAACATTCATAATATGCCACACATCTTATATTGCACATTTCCACTGCCCTTATTCCTGATTGCTGTGCTGCATTCCGTGTCCATGTCTCTGATGCATATGACAGTTGGGAGAACAATGCTTTTTCTTATACCCTTCTTTACCCCCCATGCTCTCATTATATCCTTTCATAACTTTCCAGCACACCATTACACTTACTAACTGTCTGCCCTTCAGTGCTTTCTCCCTAACCTCTCTCTCCCTGCTTTCATACTAACAGAAATCTGTCCTTATGTACTTACATTTTAAAAATTCATCTTCTCTCCCCCCAGCCAGGTCTTACATTGTCATGCTTTGTGCCCTAACTGTATGCCTTTGCCCTTCCAGATACCATATACCTTACTTATTACAACTATTCTCAACTTTCTCCTTTTCAGAAACTTAAATTAACCCATAATCCTCTGCAGCGTTCTTTCCTAGTTTTTTTTTTTTTTTTTTTTTTTAATAGGCCGCCTTCATAAACTACACTGTATCTCTTCAGCTTGCACCTACATCATTCTCTGCCTTTCATTTCTTTTATACAACCATCCGTGTAAATATTGAACAATGACATCACACACCCCTGTCTCACTTCCACACCAATACCAAAAGTATCACTCGGCTCCCCATTCATGTTAACAGAGGCACTTGCATCCTTATAAAAAGACCTAATTCCTACCTGTAAATGCCTTTTAATGCCATATATCCTCAAAACATCCTATAAACCCTGTAGATTGTAGTATTCTTGTCACCACATTTTGCATCCTCTCTAAGTTTCTTAGGTATTTCTCGATGCATGGTGTCCAAATCACTGTTTAATATTTTATTGCAGATCTTACCTTGGACACTGCGTATTATCTGAATAGTAGAATGCTATTTTGATGTATAATGTTTGCATGATCTTTCTGTGATCATATCTGTTTTTTTTCTGGTGATGGATTGTCTTGTATTATCACCCCCAAGTCCTTTATTAATGCTCTTCATTCCCCATCTTTTATTTCCAGCTTGATCTTTTACTCTCATCTCATAAATGTTACAATTTTTGGGATTAAATTCCATTTTCCAAAGCTGGTTCCATTCTATCAGTTTGTCAAGATCACTTCAATTTCTTAAAGCAGTAATTTTCTCAATTCATCTAATGATCTTATTTAGCTGCAAAGAAAGAGACTTTTACATAGATATTCAGACCACACAGACCTATAATCCAGATTAGATGGTTTGTTCTTAAATCTAAATAAAACTAAAATAAATCAAATGCCATAATGGCTAACAAGACTGCATTTCTGCCAAAGTATGGGATTTAGGTTCAAAGTTGAAAGTGAGAGGGTACAGAGTAGTTTATGAAGGAAGGCTTATTCAAATAAAATACATTGTTTAGGTAGAAAATTAAGCAGTGCTACAGAGGATTATGGGTGAATTTGAAAGGGTCTGTAAAAGGAGAAAATTGGAAATAAGTGGAAGAAGTAAGGTATTTGGAAGGGCAAGAGAGCAGACCACTGATTTTTTGAAAGCCATACAGTTATGACACAGAGCATGACAGTGTAAGACCTGGTTGGGGGAAGAGAAGATGGAGGATTTTTTTGTCAATTGAAGTACATTGGGAGACCTTTATGTTAGCATGAAAGCATGGCGAGAGAGGTTAGGGAGAGAGCATTGAAAGGCAAACAGGTAATGGGTGCACTAGTGCATTGAACATTGGGGTAAAGAAGGGTATAAGAAATAGCATTCTTCTCCCAACTCTGGCACATGCATTAGAGGCATGGAATGCAGCATAGCCATCCAGAATATATGCTGTGAAAGAATGTGAGTTTGTGTGTATGTGTAATTCACCATGGCTTGATCACGTGATGGCTTCGCAATCGCCAGCTCATACCATCCCTGAATAAGTTCAGGGCTCACAAGTGATGGATCTCTGGATATGGCTGAAACCTCACTCCCACACACTCCTGGGAGGCGGGACACAACCCATGAGTTACACCTGGTACCCAGTTACTACTGGGTGGACATGGGGCACAGATTAAAGGGGACTGCCCATCCAGTTCTACCCCATTCAGGAATCAAACCTGGGACCTCCCTCTCAATTGTAAGGCGACTGAGCAAATCATTGCACTATGGAGCTCCATGTGTGTGTGTGTGTGTGTCAGAATAATTTAGGTGTCCCTCATTTTATTTGCATGAAGTTCTTTGTTCATTTATCATAATTTCTGTCTCTATTCACAGATAGCTGTATTTATTTGCATCCAACTTTTTCCCATCTTAAATTATTATTTTCAGCTGTCTGCATTATTTTTCTTTTGTCCACCTTCAGGCAGTATGAAGAATATAGAGAATTTATTGAACGCTGGAGGAGAAGAGTGGATGGTCATGGTTTTCCCCGTACCAAAAGAACCACCAGATTTGCAGATGTTGTTGATGAGGCCACAACCTGTCTCCTAGCAAGCACCTCTACTTAGAATGTCTTAGATGCCTCACTGCTCCTGTGATATATTGCTGCACCCTGTAGTGAATGACGCACACCTGTTGACAAGGCAATGGTACCTGTTTTGGGTGTTGGATTGCATGCTCCTTCAAGATGTCTAGTGTACTTTACTTTCTTTGTACAGCAGTAGCTCACCAATAATAATTTCCAAAATAATATTTTTAACAATACTTATAAGTTGAAGAAAATACCCAGTATCTACAGTATTTGGATTCTTCAAAAACCTTTTTTTTTCCTGGAAGAACACATCTGGGCACATCTTAACCCTTAAAGGGCAGGTGACGGGTTTTTCTAGTTGCCAGATAGAGGCCACACAATCTGCCAAACAAAAATCATTGCATACATCTCATTAACTCCTATAATCTGAGTTTTACATAAGTCATGTTGATTCGGATATGATTATTATTTCAGATAAAAAAGGGATGAGGGTTTCAAATGGGAAAAATGGATGGAGGCACCAATTATCTCTCTATACATGGATGTCAGTGTCACACAAATAACGTGTTCGTTAATAAGTGCTTTTCAGGCACCAGCTGGACATTATTGGTGAGATCTTACTGTATGTTGAAGCATGCTCATCCTTTTTGACAGTTAGACCACAACAAATATGTTATTGTAGTTACACATTTTTGAAAATAGTGCTACTCTCCTTCTAGAATTGAAATTTACTTTTAATTATAAAATTCTCTCTCTCTCTCTCTGATGAAAGTATCTTTTCCTGAATATGTTAGGAAGAGAAATCTTAAATTCAGTATATTATTGTCAGCTTGTAAGTTAAGTTTGTTGCAACTATTTTATGGCATCAATTGTTTTATAGTATATGTGACTAGCAGCTTCATCTTGCTACTCAGTTTGAAACATTGAAAAGATTCTTGCAACCCTACTTTCATTTATGCCCAACTTCCAAAGCTTCTTCCATTGATTTCTGTCTCAGCATTTTAATGAATAAGCATATAACCACATAAATCCTATATGCTCATTCAGTACAATGCTATGTAGTGGGGTCTGTAGTGGCCAGGTGGCCAGATGAATAGTGCATGTGCGTAAGTATGATGGGCCAATGAAACAGACTCACATCCTTCATGTTTTCAGTGGGTATCAGTAAAGGCCAGGCATCCACTCTTAATTCCTTCTTTCATCATTAAGATTCTATACTTTCTTCTCCCATCTCCTGAAAATCATCACTTTACAAAGGACCTTTCATCAGGTATATTAAGTTCGCCATGTCTGGTATACTAGGCATAATTATCAGAGAATTGCTGTCCATATAGGAATGTCTGAGGTCATGGTCAGTTCTGAAATAGGATTACTATTAAGTCTCTGGTTTTGTAAAGTCATACCAAATATAGTAATGAGTATTTACTAATTTTTTAATGGTCTAGTTTACATGTATGTGCAAAAGTTCTACAGTAGTTGTATGTGTGTGTGTATGTGTGTATGCATATGCACACAACCCTTGATTTCCTGTTCTAATAGGGGGAGCACTTCTCCAGAAGCCACAAAACTCTGGGAATCTGAAATCACTACAGTTCGGGGGCAATGTCTCATTTCCAAACTTTACTGGACTCGGTCCAGCAATCACCAATATTAAGTACCTGCCCTGGACTTTAACCACACTTGATCCAGCATATTAATGAAAGATTAACTCAGACAAGTTGTTTGAGGACATGTATTACATGGTGACTTTTTTTTTTTTTTTTTCTTCCCCTCAGTGCTTCAGTATTTCTTAATTTCTTAATGAAAGCTTTTTTCTATAAAAACCAGGTATTGAAAATATAAGACAGGTAATAAGAATTGGATCATATGTACAAGTAGTGGCTAAACTGGTACGTGTAAACAAACGGCATGTCAGCGGAGGTAGTGCAGCATTCGACATCTTTGTTTGCAACTCTCTGGTTGGCCAAAAATATGCTGCTGCAAAGTATTTATGTACTCAGGTCATGTGGATATTGTATCAACATGCAAATAAAGGTTACAGTGCAGCTGCATCCCAGCATGAGAAAATAATGAACAAATATGCCCAGTGTGCACGTGGTCACCTAGCAAGTGCTGGAGACATTAACCATGGAACAGAATCTGCTGTATGGATAGACTATTGTTTCAATACCCGGGCTTGCTCAGGCATATATCCAACAGCTACCGAACATATGTAGCTGTGCCACGTATTTTTGGTCGGATTTCTAATTTAAATTCCTGAACTTGACTGGATATTGGTCTGGCAAGTCAAACCCTAGATTTTGTCCGAGAACTCCAATTCAATGTTAAGGGAAATGAAATCTGGGAAGTCAAGGGTCTAGTGTATATATATCTAAAAAGATATTCTAAGTATAATATGAGTGAGGTTGATATGGTGTACTATGTTAAATCTGCATTTATTTATATTGCAGTATATTCATCCTACCCATTAAGTGTAACAGTTTTCTTGCTGAAACTGTAATTCTGGTTAATTTAAGATACTGTGGAACTTTCAGGTTTTTAGGGCAGAATTTTAATTTTTCTGATTCAATTGTTACGTTGTTGCTGAGTTTGTTAATAAATAAATTCATTATTTTACATACTGTGATTGATGTGCTTTCAAATACTGGTACTTTTACAATTAGGTTATTGGATGCATATGTTTTTCTACACAGCATTGCACATGTAAATGTAATGCTTCTTTTGTGGTAAGAATTATGTATCCCTAACTCTGCCTTGAACACATTCCATGTCCTAGTCACAATCATTTCTAATGATCATTACATGTTTTATGGTACTAATTTGTCAGTTTTTAAATATCCTTGATACAATTTACCATTTAAAAAACAATATGCTTCATAAAATGCTTTCATGTTCAGAATTATCCAACACCTGAGCAAGTGTCCTGGATTATAGGATAAGTTGGCAATATGCCATCTATTAGAGATCTATAGGGCTGGGCAGGTACCATTAACTTCAGTACTGATACTTGAAGATCGTAATACCAGCAGTACTATTACCAAAATCAGTACTGAGGAGCTAGAGGCATTATAATATATATATATATATATATATATATATATATATATATATATATATATATATATATATATATATATATATATATATATATATATATATATTAATCATAAACATATGTGCATACATACGTGTGATGTATAATATATAATCTATGGGTTTCACAGCACGTGTTATATTGTTTTCAGAATTAAGTTTTCAACAAAACGTTGAATGAGGATGATAATTTGGCAAAGCATGTTTCACACCATGCCCTATTTTTGCCACTATGATTTATTTACAAAATGTGGACAATTAGGGCATTTATAAGAGTATCATAATAATGAAACCTGGAAAATGAAACGCTTCCTGTCGTGCGTCTAGCAAACATTACTGGGAAGGCGTGCACCTACATGTGTGACTAACAAGATGTAAGGCACACAATTCATTCACTTTGTGGCAGCATCAAGCCCACTGCCATGCCACATCTATTTTATCTTTTAATTTTATTATTTTCTCATTTCCAAATCAGTTAAAAAAGACTTGATTTAGGTCTCCAGGCTGCCCATGATAAACCCAACACTTCTAGTGGTGTGTTCACAGCTGGAGATCTCAATTATTAATGGCAGACACAGAATAGTATGTTGGCCTTCCAGCGCAGGTGCACAATGAAGTCTCCGCAGCAGTGTTTGCTAACCTTGCAACAAGAAGCACTTCATCTAGGTTTTTTTTCATTATGTGTCTCTTGTAAGCGGATTTATTATCCATATATTATTTTAATAAATCAGAGTGACAAAAATAGGGCAAGGTCTGAAACATACCTTATCAAATTATTATCTTTATCCGATGGTTTGTTAAAAAGTTATTGACGAAAAACTAGAAGACAGACCCTGAAACCCATAGCAGAGTATGTGTAATACCAAAAAGTTCACCTTTGACCACACAGTATTCTATCCACAGCCTTACGATACCAGGGCATTATGATGGTTTTGCCCTGCTTGCAAGAGATGCATATGAATTAGATGTGGGAAATGATAAAAAAAAAATAGGAATGTAGATAACATTTTTAAATGGGTATAATAAGGTAGTATATCAGTGGTCTTTATTACAAAACTAATATATACAAAAATATAAGATTACTGAAAGTCATACATCAAGAAATATCAATATCCTTATTGAATGCTTCATGCTAGTGGCTCTTGCCCTTAATACATTTGACTCCATAATTATGCTGACTTAGAAAGAGCATCATAATTTGCATGACTAATATTTATTTAGTAATTGAAGTACTGGAATATAACACCCACTGCTGGCCAGGTAATAGATACAGACATCATTATCAACAATATATCAAACTAATAAGTAGCTGCATTACAATTGGATTACTAAAGTCCGTTTTATTCCATCTGTCCACTCGCGAATGTAGATGTGGCAACTGCACATTGATAGTTCATGATTGCGTGAGGATCAACTTTATATTTTCAGTGATATACTTGAATGTTTGTGTATACAAAAAAACCTCAAGCCCTCTTATGTGAACAGCAAATGTGCCAATTTGCATCGATAATCTACCTTGAATATCAAACAGTAGGCTATATATAGATGGATACTCGAATGACTTACAGCCTTTCAGATACCCATATTTCATCTCATTCAGGTACATAAAATGACATCTTGCTCTGCAAATGCCTATACATAAGGAATTTTTGTGTTGCATGTAAATAACATGGATAATATTCTAAATAGCCTAGCATTTTATTTGAAGTTTTTAAGAATAATCAGCATCCCTTACACAATGATTTGCCTGATCCTTTTACTCCTGCTCGGGTCACGAGGTTTGCTTAGTCAAAACAATCTTGCTTTTAATCCAACGAATTTTTGTACGACACAATTCTCACGATGTTTTCTTCCATTGTTGATAAATTCATGGAATCAGTTACCCAATGAGATAGTCTTTTCTGCAGACATTTCTACATTTAAGTGTTGTGTGAATGTCTTTTTGAAATAGTAATTTTATTTTTCCCTTTGACTGGCCATTTTCTTAATTATTCGTTGCCTTTGCTTCTCTCCTGTACCTTTTGGAATTGTGTGTGGTTCAACTTCTTGTATCTGCACCCTGAAGGGAGACTTTGGTAGCTTATCATAATAATAATAATAAAATAATAATAGCATCACATTCAACAGTTATTACTTACTATTTCATATTATTTCGAATATTAATTGTTATTTACATGCAGTAAATTATTAGAATACCTTTTATTTGTATTTGGAGAGCCAGAAGTCTCTTAATATATATGAAATGAGCTCTCAATCAACGAATTTGAAAAACCATAGATCATTTGAACATGATGTGACTGTTGTTTGATACAAGCTCGTCTTTTTGTGTGCTTGTATGTTAGATTGTCGGTGGAAATGACCAAGCTGTTGTTTGTATACACAAACATTGAAATATATTATTGAAAAGAAAGCTTGAACGTCTAACACAACAGTTGATTTTCACGTATTCACGAACTAGAAATGCGCAGATGCCACATCTATCAAAATTCCCACTTTGTTGGCTGACAGATGAAATGAAACAGACTGTAACACTGTTGCTTACCTTGAGTAGGTAGGGGGTTATCCATACCACTGTCACACTTGCTCTCATGTTAATTCATTTGCTTAAGTATTTTAGTTAATTGGGTTATCACTCATCAAATCCAAATCAATGTCATCCATATAACCACCTCATTACAATATTTCTATGGACAATGTAATGCATTATTTTCAGCAGTACTTAGATTTTTCTCAATGTTCTTTCTACTACCAACGCAAGACAAACATTAAATATAATTAAGGATGAATGCCCCAAGGCTATGTTATATACATTTTTTTAAAATTATGACTTGAAAGTTTTGTTGGAAAATAGGATCTAATAGGCTCTTTAGATAATTCAGAAAAGTCAAGAGCAGTCACTTAGCTAACAATGTATGACAGATTTTATAGCAGCTAACCTGCCTCAGCTGCCTTAGTCTTTTTTATCATCATCCATCATATCCTTCATAAACTTTATTCTGCCCTCCATCCCAGTCTCACGCACCATTTCATCAAGTTTGTGGAGGTCTTTGAGTGAAATTTGACCACTGCCTCGTTCTGCTGGGACCACTTTCTGTGGAGCAAAATGGCAGGTTTAATTTTATAAAAAAAATGCTTTAGATTCTGTACTTTGGTCTTATTCTGGGAATCATCATACATCAGCCACATTAACACTATCATATACCATTAAGGCAGTGACTGAGTGGTCAGTGTGTGGGTGTGCTGTCTTGGCAGTCCTGTAACAATTTTCAGTCGTCGCCCAGAGGCCTAAGACAACCCATGTGCTGTCCTGATGACCACCTCTCAACTCAGACTAACAAAACTCTCTAAAGAGGATCAATCAAGTGGAGCTTCAGGTGGTATCATTAGCCAAGGAAGAATGGCACCATTATAAAAGCACTTGGCTGGGGCTGACCACCAGACCCATGGAAAGCTGCCATAGGAAAAATCTCATTCAAGGGAAAGATGAACCTTATATATATATATATATATATATATATATATATATATATATATATATATATATATATATATATATATATATATATATATATAAAATGTATGAAAAAAATACTTAATGCATTATAAAAGGAATGTTTTTCCAACCCTCCAATGACATATCTCCATCCCTCTTCAAGCTCCAATGGGCCACTGAACGTGACTTTCTACTTTTTACTTTCTTGACCAATTACTTAATGCAAGGGCCAACCAGTATATCTATCCTATGATCCCTATCATTGTTAAACCTTAATACCACCTTCATTCAACTGTATTTCCTTCTTCCTATGACTTTCAATTAAAAATGGATGTCTCCAGGCACATAACCCAGCAATTTATCAAAATCTTTCCATCTTCATTTATACAGAATATCATGTTACAGGCTTCCTGTTTTCCCTGGTCTATATCTCGTGCTATTGAAAAATTAAATAATAGTAAAGAAAGTTCATTTGCCTTACCTGCTTAGGGTCAGGTTTCCAACCAATCATGTAAATTATTTGGAAAGTTGCTGGAACTCCCTTACCCTTGCTGTACATCTCTGAAATAGAAATGGAACCATGTAAACTGAATAAATAACTGACCAAAAATACAAATAATTTACATTATAGTTCCAATATAGATGTAGATGTTGTTGTCTGTTAACCCGGCTAAAAGTTATATGACTACCAATCATTTACAGAAAATGACAAGATATGGAACTATTTTTAGGGCCCACAATTGGAAAATTAGTTTTGCAGCAGAGATTCACCCTCCCTGGCAATGCCTCACTTAAGGAGCAGAATACCCACACTGTAAAGGCATTCCTCCTCACCTTGGTATATGGCACTGGCAGCCAACAATGTGTCACGATGAAGGTGTGGCTTTCTGGATACTCCTGCATTGTTTTCGGCCATTCCCTGGAGGTCCCACATCAACTCAAACATGGAGGGGAAGCCCACTGTTATTTCATCAACATCCTGCAAAATCATGTAGTTATGAGACAACAAAATGGCAATGTAATTTAACTAGATAGAGTATATAATATATATATATATATATATATATATATATATATATATATATATATATATATATATATATATATATATATATATATATACAGTAAAACCCCGATTATCCGAAATGGAAGGGGGGAAGCCTCTTTCGGATAATCCGGATTTATGGCCGCCATTTTGATAGCCGCCATTTTGATTTTGAAAACAAACAAACACACGCTACACTAAACAAAGTAGTACGCTTAAAACATGTGATGTAAATGTTTTATTGTATGTTTGTCTGTGTGTCTCCTTGTCTGGACCAGTGTATGTTGATACTTGTGAGCGTTGCAGATCTGAATTGTGAATGTTGCAGTGCGATTGTGAATGGTTGTGCAAGCTTGCAAGTGTGACCTTGATGCATCGTGCAGGTGGAGACACAGTATGATGACTCATATTATTGCGCAACTCGTATGTTGGAAGGGGAATGTGGCATGGAGTGGAGAGGGGATTCTTGTATGTGTCATTGTATTTAGAGTAACGTGTGAGACAAGTCCTGCAGTATTTTGTTCGTTCACCGCACCTACGTCCTTGCTGGGGCGAAAGTGGACGTGGTGTTGTTGAGAGTTTGTTTAATGTTTTTTGTCTAATACATTGATCTATTCGTTACAAGCTATTTCGGCAATACGTATTAGAAAGCATATTCATTTTAACTGTTTTTATCAATTTTAAATGTGTTAATATAGTACATATGTAGTTACTTTTATTTATTTTTGATGTTTTATAATGTTTTAGTATAGAAAAAAAAAATTAATTGCATTATCCAGATCAATTTCGGATAATCCGGTTTTTCGGATAATCCGCTTTCATATATATATATATATATATATATATATATATATATATATATATATATATATATATATATATATATATATATATATATATATGAGAGAAATGGGTGCACCTAAC
Source organism: Eriocheir sinensis (assembly GCF_024679095.1). Lineage (NCBI taxonomy): Eukaryota > Metazoa > Arthropoda > Malacostraca > Decapoda > Varunidae > Eriocheir > Eriocheir sinensis. The sequence continues at coordinate 5,963,460 of NC_066518.1, forward strand.
ATCACCACTCAAGGGATAGCCTATAAACTTGCTGGTGGGCCTAAACAATAGCCTCTTGATTTTTTTGTTTATTTATATATGACACGAAACATTCTAGAGTTAAATCAAAGTATGTGCTTAGCTTTGTATTCACTCTTACATGCTCTGGTAATATTTCTGTGGCTTCTGATTCACAAAATTGAGTGAAATTCTAGTGTAATAAACACTCACAAAATATGTCACTAGCAAAACTGAAAGTAATAATGTAAATTATACCTTCATGAAATAAACGTAAAGAGATAAATAAGAAAATTCATGAACATCAAATAAGTGACCACCTGCTTTACGTAGTTAAAGCATGCTTATTTAATTAATCTGATACCCATGACATGGCGCAGGCTGCTGCCAGACATATGAAAACATCATGACTGAAAGCAGAGATTTGGGATGTGAAGTGCTAATGCGAAGGACATGCCCGCACATACATGTTTTGGTGCCAGCTTCCAGCACCAGGCCACAGTTGTCGTACAACATATGACGGTATATTCATATTCTGATTCTGTTGTTTATTGAATGTTTTCCACAAGAAAAGGAATACTTAAAATATCAGTGACTTTTTGGAACATAATGTTCTTTATGAAACCCAATAGTTACATTACCTCCTTCTGGCTACGAAACATACTGAATCTAAGTCTTGTGTGGACATGTTAGGTGTGCGTATTCTTCCCCCAAAACATACATATAAAGTGACCTTGAGAATGTGTATCTTTACACCAAAACTGCAAAGCAAGCAGCCTGAACACTTGAAAATTGGTGAAAAGGGTTGTTAAATCACAAGACAGCATGAGTGGAACATTCAAGACAAAACTCAAAAGAATTGGAAAAAAAAAAAAATTAAGCTGGTATCCAAATGTAGATGGCCTGGCTCCACTATGAAAAAAGAATCATAAGAACACCCACTTAACATAAAACAAAGAAGGGGATTCCTAACACAGTAGAGCATCCTGTCTACAAGCTTCTGACCAGTCTTATTGCTCAGGATAGGACAATCATGCTGCCATTACTAGATTAATTTCTAAACTGCAGAAGCTGCAAGCATTAATTTTCCTCAATTTTGAGATATATTTAAAAATATACTTAAGGACTGTCACTCGATATAACAAGAATTTCATGGCAACTTACGATTGTCAGCATGGTGAATCCACACTGGCTCAGGAGACCACCGATGTCCCGAATTTCAGTGAAGGGCGAGACATGTGCTGCAAATCCCTGTGGTGATATAGAGACACTCCATGATAACATTTTTTCCCTGTTTTTAACATTTCTGGTTCATAGGTTTCTTTATTTAAAACATTCCAGCCATTTAATCTGACACTGATGTAAGATAACACCTTCCTATTTAAAGACAAGTAATGCATCTATTTAGTGAGTCTAGGATAACAATAAGGGAAGACCTACTCCTTCCCTCTCCAGCTCTGCCAACACCAGGGAGGATCGCAGCTCATAAAGGGTGTCTCCTCCAAACATTGAAGCCAGGAAAACACCGTCCTCCTTCAATACTCTGTTTATTTCACGCAGGCACCCGGGTAGGTTGTTGACCCAATGAAGACTGAAACAAAAAAGATTTTAGTAACAGCCTGACATGGATAATCATTCTTCAACATTCATCTATGCTGCCACAGCTATACTATCAGCAGGAGCATGCAATGTAATCTAATGAATGCACAGTATAACAATAAACATTGAAATATTGAAGATGATCTGTGGTAGACTGAATGCATCTCAAATTATATAGTTTGGCTTGGGCACAATTGAGAGAGAGAGAGAGAGAGAGAGAGAGTGTGTGTGTGTGTGTGTGTGTGTGTGTGTGTGTGTGTGTGTGTAAGTGTTTGTGTGTGTGTGTGTGTGTGTGTGTGTGTGTGTGTGTGTGTGTGTGTGTGGTGCTTCCACGCAACGCAATATTTTCAGCTGTTATAACTTTTTTATTATTATTAGGAGAGAAGTTTTATTACACCACCATATATACTACATGAATATACAATTATTGCAAAGTAGAAAGACACCATTTCCACCTCTTTTTAATGTCTAAATTTTCCCCGAACACAGCATGCTAGGCGTACACGAGAAAAAAAAAAAAAAAAAAATTCCATCAAACAGGTTTGAAAGTTCCCCAATGGGCTTCAATTTAGTGATTTGTTACTTATTATTTATTAGATTTTGGGGTCAGCTGGGATTCCACTGAGGCTGATAATATTCAATTTGGAAAATAAATTAAAGTTCCAGGAAAATCATATTCATGTAATAAGAGTCCTTAAATGACAAAAAAAATATTATTCTAAACAATTTTGCTTTTGAATGAGTAAATATGGTAATTAGTACACCTACACACCAAACTGAATGACCATTTCTGAATATATTAAACATTTTCTGAATCTTTCCAACCACTTGCTGCAAATGCTGCTCTACAAAAAACTACATTCCTTTCATGTAAATGGAGGAGGTATTTACACAACACAGGAAATATTTACTTACTTGAGATTGGAAATTACAAGGTCAAGAGATCCAGATTCTAGGGGAAATGGCTGCTCCTCGTCAATAATTACTTTTGTTGACTTAATGTTCTCTGGAGTTTGTGCAGCCTCCAGCATGGATGGGGAGAAATCACTCATATAAAGATGATCCAACTCCACCTGCAACATGAAACCTGAGCTAAGTCTTTTGAGCTATGGGCTTCCTCATAGAGAAAGCAGCAGCTTGATTTATTATAAATAAATTCAAAAAGTATATTAAGTAAAAAAGTGGAGTAGATCGATCATTGATGGGGCTCCTTTGATAAGTAAATATAAAGGGAAAGTTGTGGGTATACACTACAGCTGCTCATTGCCTCAGTGCTAATTTCAGTCTCATTAGCCCTTGAGCCTGTGATGCATAAGAACCCATTACCCCAGGACACCGGGCAAGTGTGGACGTCAGGGTTACCACAGAGTACCTTCCCCAGGTTTCCCCAGGTACCCATTTATCAACTTGAACTGCTAGGTGGGCTGAGCACCAACTGCCCAGGCCACAACCAAACCTGTGCCCACAGATTCATAGTGAGGCATAATAACCATGGAGGAGCAGCTCAAGAGTGTCAAAAACTGAAAATGAAAAAGTCCGCCAAGCGCTGCTCCAGCAAAAAGGGTACGGAACTTGTGGCCAAATGAGGGTCAATTTTGGTTGGAGAGGTGATTTGGTACTCCCCTCTTAAAGGAGTTCAGGTTGTGGGCAAAAGGAAATACAGATGATGAAAGGCTGTTCCAGAGTCTACCAGTGAAAACAATGAAAGAATGAAGATGCTGGTTTAGATCTTGCACAGGGGATTCAGATAGCATATGGATGAGCAAGAGTAGAAAGTTGTGTGCAACGAGGCAATGAGAGTGGGGGAGGTATGCAGTTAGAAAGTTCAGAGGAGCAGTCAATATGAAAATATCCGTACAAGATAGATGGGCAAAATTGTGGTTGAGTTTATGGGGTAGAAGACTGTCAGTATGAGGGAGTTGATAAGACTATGATCCTTTGACTCTACTCTGTTCAAAAGGGCTGTGTGTGGAGAGACCCCACACATGAAATGCATACTCCATACAAGGGTGGATGAGGCCCTTCTATATGGGTAGCATTTGGGATGGGGAAAAAACTGGTGGAGACAATTTAGAACATATGTCAAGAAACCACTGCTAAAATAATATCATGAGTGCACAAGCCATTCTGTAACATTTTAGCGTGGGATCAGAGAGATCCTGAGATAATAATGTTAAGGGAAAAAATTTACCCTGCACATGCAAAACAACCAAGTTCATAATGAATATGATTATGATGACAAAAGTGGCAGCAATGAAATGATGTGATAAGAAATTCTAAGGATAAGGATTCATAGTGAGGCACACTAACTACTATCACAGAGGTGCATGATAAGTAACTACTGCTAAAACAGCGTCATTAGTAAAAAAGCAATTCTATAACCTTTTGAGGTGGGATCCTGATTTAATAATGTTAAGGAAAAGAAAATCATTTACCCTGTATATGTAAAACAAGAGTTCATAATATTATGATGACAACAGTGATAGCAATGACATAATGTCATCAGAAATTTTATAAATAAATTGAAACATCAACATTGTAATGTTGGACAGGAACTGGCCAAGTGGTCAGTGTGCGGACGCAGTGATCTCGAGGACCTAGGTTCAACTCCCACCACAAGATGCTGACAATTTTCAACCCCCACCAAATGGCAGGTTACCCACAAGCTGTCCAGATCTTCAGTCAACCCTAACTTCAGCGACTTCTGTCAAGAGAAGTATCTGGGGGCAGCATGGACCAAGCAAGTCATATACCACAGCAGCCACTACAAATAAAATTCACCTGCACCTTTAACAGGCTGGGGTCATCCACCAGGCCCTTCGAGAACCTATTGATGCTATAGGCAGCACGTAAAAAAAAAATATATATATATATATATATATGTATATATTGTCACCTTTTTTATAGTAACTGACTGATACAGCATACTTACATCTGTGATGTTCTTAGCAACATATCCTCGACCACAACCCAGGTCCAGCCCAATTTTCAGCTCTCGTTTAATGTCAAGAATTCTGTCTGATAACCGGTAGCCAACCTGTAAAATCACAGATAACCTTGGTAGAATATCAAAAGAAACTTACAGAAAGGAATATTTGTGACAGCTATCTAATAAACAACAATTTCATACCTCCATGAATCATTTAAAATTATGATCAAAGCAAGAACAGATGAGAGCAAGGAAATAAAGCAGACAAATGAATGTTACCTCTTCTTTAAGATAATCATAGAGTTCAGCCTCAGGATCTTTTGCAGCTCTCTCCCTCTGAAGTAGTTTGGTGTGACGGTCAAAGACATTAAGTGTACTTCCCTGCTGCTGACTCAGCCTCCTTGTGATGTGGATCCTACAAATAATTGTGAGGGAATTACAAGCAAAGATATTGTTTGGGGAAAAAAAAAGCATAACCCAATACTCATAAAATAGTAAGAGTCTGTTGATCTCCAAAGCAGCAGACTCGCAACTGTTCAGATTAGCAATTTTTTTCAGATGCACAACTTCTATTTTGTTGATTCAATGGCTTTGCTGATCTGGAGGCAACAATGAATTACATATAATCCCAGACTCATGCCACTTTTCAGTACCCTTACTTTCAATCTAATGCATTATGAGCTACTTTTTCTTTTCACATTTTAACAGATCCTGTTGCTGTTTTGGGTGGCATATTGAGTTTCCTTATCACTTCATAAGGCAAACTCTTTATCAAGAGCAGAGAATGAGCTCATGTTACTGAGTTGAGGAGGACAATTAGTTTAATACCAAATTAATCAGTTTCCTGGAAAACACAGTGGTGTGAGCTCTATGATACTTTTAATAGATATTTCCCTTTGGACGGTAAATTAAGTAATTAATTTTTCAAAATACAGTAAATGTCAATTTACTGCATTCTGATTTAAGATTATCAACTTAACAAGAGATTATACAAGGGGCATATTGTTAATTCTATAATGCACAAATCAAATTTACCAAGTAATAATGAGCTGCTTCGTGTGACAGATGTATGTCAGTCAGAGTAAATACTGAGAAAGGGAATGACGAGGAAGATTTGACACAAGACACCAAAAATTAAGGAATAGAATGGGCCACTGACATGGAGACATCACCAGTGAGAAAAGGGGCAAAGGAGAAGGCATTTGACAGAGAATAAAAACAAGGGACAAAATCAAGGCTAATGAGAAGGCGGGACAGCTGATGGGGAGAAGTAAAAACCAAGGGAATATTATTTTAAGACTAAAAACATGCATAAGAATGAGGAAATATTTGAGAGATTCAAGAAGTGTAAATACAGTACAAATGGGTTAAAAAGCAACAGTGTTATAATATGAAGAAACCAACATACATGAGAAACTAACAATAAATAAAAATTGTAAATATCAAAGGTGAAACCAGTCAGTCAGTTGAGTTTGGTGGTGATGAGGCAAAGAGGTGGGATGGGAGGAGAGGGAACAAAATAGTAGACTTGATAAATTAGGTCATAGAATCTTATATTACTCAAGGTAAAGGAACCTTGAATAAATTACAGAAAGAAGTCATGTACATCAGAAGAACTGACAATTTAAAAACATATGATAAAATTATTTAAAAAGAATGAACACAGCAAGCTCATTGCTATATCTAACAGCATATTGCCCCATGAGTCTTCATCTCCCAATGTGTCTCACTCCTAGAGAACGTCATTTCAATTAGTCACCCATCAAGATTATGTTGTTATTTTACATGTAGATAAACACTGGAGGTAGTTGTAAAATCTGAACTAGAAACATACCCTTTAGTGGTTTTAGGTGCCACCACCCATGGGCCCCCCAGGCCTGCTGCTGTGCTGCCATAGCAACACTGCTTCTTGAGGCCTCTCACGCCCACCCTCATAAGGCAGAGAACCATTCTTGTGCCTTTGTTTTATTCTGGAGGAGTATAAATAAATTAAAATTACAGTATATACATTTCTGAAGCATTGAAAATAAGTTTGTGTTGTGTAATTAAAACAACTAATTGATCTGTACATACATACTTCTATATACTACAAAATTCATAAGAAACTACCAACTTATGAATAACTTGGGTTCTCATTCTCAAAGATTAATTCTATCAATTATACTTACTTGTATAACAAGTAATAAAACAATATGAGAACTTGGCAGTTTTTGAAAAGGAGAATTTGAAGGTGGTACTATATTTTGAAACATTTCTTTAAGCATGGAGGAAGTGCAGGACACAACATAACGCTAATGAGACCTATGTAGGGAGGCAAGAGTGATACTTGAAGAATATATAGGAATGATTGGGTGCCCATTAAGGAATGAAGAGATATAAAGAAGAGACTTTCTGAACAATAAATGATTGTGTGGAAGAGCAGAAATGACCAGTATGAAAAAAAAATATAGGTAAGGTAGCCATATTCATAGAGGTGAGTTGGAAAGGGCTGTGATAGAGGAAGCAATAAAAAAATATAAAAGTAAGAGGTCCCTGACATTGATGGTATTACAACAGAAATGCCAAAATATGAGATGTAGTTGTGGAGTGGATGCTGTGGATATGTAATCTAGCTGTTGTACAAAGGAAAAAGGGGTAGAGATGATTGTAACAGCCAAAGGGGAATAACCTTACTCAGAGTGCCAGAAAAGGTGCATGGAAAGGTTCTAAATAAGGATGATATAAATAAACAATAAAAATGTAGGTGCTGAGGAAGGATTTAGGAAAGGGAAGGGATATGTGAACCAGATCTCTGAACTAAAAATGATAGTTGAAAAGAACCTAGAGAAGAGTAGGAAGCCATATGCTGTATGCTTCCACGGATCTTGCAAAGGCATATGAAACTGTTGACAAGAAGGGTTTATGGGATCTCCTGTGGATTTATATGGTGTGGGAGGGTGTCTAGTTGAAGGGATCAAGTCTTTTTAAATTAATGCATGTGCCTCTGTGCACATGAATGGGGATATGATTGAGAGTTTTGGTGCTGGTGTGGGTGTGAGACAAGGGTGTGTGATGTCACACACACGCACACACACACACACACAGAAAATAGTGAGCAACTTGCAGAGAAACTGCACTCCATAATGAGTGCCTCCGAGTGAAGGAAAGGTACCACAAGATTGGAAGAGAGCAAACAAAGTACCAATTTTTAAGGGAGGCAAGAGAGAGGACCCATTAAATTACAGACTGGTATCACTCACTAGTGTGGTTATGAAGATATGCAAGAGGCTGGTTAAAACAGGTGGTCGGATTTCTTAGAAAGTGAGAAAATTATCTCGGATTGCCAGTTTGGATTCAGGAGAGGGAGATCTTGCGTCACCAACTTGTGTTATTCCTCAAGGGTGACAAATTTAATACAAGAGAGAAGGCTGGGCAGATGGAGTGTACCTGAATTTGAAAAAGGCATTCGACAAAGTACCGCACAGAAGACTAATTTGGAAAATAAAAAATAGGGGTGTTGGCACCAATAATGTTTGCTGTTTATATAAATGATATGGTGGATGGTGTATCCAGCTATGTGAGTTTGTTTGCAGATGATGCAAAGCTATTGAGAAGAGTGAGTAATATGAAGGACTGTGAGGCATTGCAGAGGGACCTGGATAGAATATGGGAGTGGAGTGGTACATGGCAGATGGAGTTCAACCTTGGGACATGTAAAATAAATGGAGTTAGGTAGGAGTGGTAGAAGATGTGAATATGATTATAAGATGGGAAGTGAGATAATATGCAGAGGAGTGGAGGAAAAAGATTCGGGAGTGACTGTCTCAGTGAACATGTCACTGGACAAACACATCAACAGGTTAACGGGACAAACTCTGAATTTGCTGAGGAACATAAGGACGGCATTTGTGTACTTGGATGAGGAGATGATGAAGAAAATAATAGTTACAATGATAAGGTCAAGGTTGGAGTATGCAGCAGTGGTCTGGTCTCCTCACGAAAAGAAGAACATAAGGAAGCTGGAAAGAGAGCAGAGTTGCAACTAAGATGGTACTGGAACTTAGAGATTGGACTTATGAGGAGACTCAATAGCATGGGGCTCACAACCCTAGAGAGAAGAAGAGAAAGAGGAGACATGATAGCGGTGTACAGGGTCGCGAGCAGAGTGGAGCATTTGGACAGAGAGGACCTGAGTGTGTGGAACGAGAGAGAAACAAGAGGACATGGAAAGAAGTTGAGGGTGACCACGTGTAGGAGAGATGTGAAAAAGTTTAGCTTCCCAAACAGAAGCACTGGGCTATGGAATAGACTGGAGGAGGTGGTTTGTGCAAGAAACATTCATGATTTTAAGGAAAAATTGGATAAGAGTGGATATGGAGACGGGACAGCGCAAGCGTAGCTCTTTTCCCATATGTCAAAAAAACGAAGAATTTTCCAACATTTATCAACTTCCAAAGATAAAAATAAATACTTACTTGTATCCTGTACCAAGATGACTGCTGCAGCCACACAGATACTTCTTATGAATGTGCAGGCTGGCCAAGTATCTTCTGGATGATTTGCCTCCTGATCCTCAATATGCTCCAATCCTACTAATTCATCAAGACTGTATTGAACACCTTCAATACTTGAAGTATACACCATTGCTTATGATCTTTTAAACAAAACTGCTTCTACATTTGTTACCTTTACAATCCAACTTTTGACAAATCTGCATTATTTTATGCCAGTTGTAATACAGATATCAAAACTTTTTCTAGTTAGAAAACTATCTTCACATTTTTTTCTAAAAACTGAACACTTTATCAATCTTGCATTGATAGTAGAAATAAACTCCAGCTCACTGCTATACAAAACTTGCTCAATTTTTACTTGCGTATATATATATATATATATATATATATATATATATATATATATATATATATATATATATATATATATATATATATATATTTTATTTTTATTTTTTACTTGTATATAACAAAGATCCTAGGAAGGTAATGGCTCAAATTTGTGATATATAATTGTATACTGTATTTGTATAATCAATTGGGTTTTACTCCTCTTTCCCCTCCCCCCAAAAAAACTTTTACTAAGACATCTTTGATAACATTATAATGCCCAGGGGCTTGTGCAGGCTTGACTCAGCCTAGATGAATAAAATTGACAGGAAATTACTTGAATAAAATAAAGCATTAAGACTTATAAGTCAGCAACAATTATTACTATTGATACAAAAGTTATTAACTTAGTGGTATAAAAGAAATATATACTTGAGAAAAACACTCATAAACACATCCACACGCTATCACAAGATTAACACCAAAGAATGTTCAACTCTACTAAAACTAAGTGGTAGGCACAAGTTGCATTGTTTTCCCACTGGAACTCTATAATGTGGATAGTCTGTGAGAGTAGGTAATTATATACTGATTATACTCAAAGAAATTACTTTCCAATCATTAGATGAAAATGATCACAGAAATCAGCTATCATTATATAAACCCTGTAGTATTAAATGCTGGTTTGAATGATTTTGAGAACAGAACATTTTCTAGTTATGCTTTCCACTTGTCAACGGCTTCCTTTCTTGCATCAGGCACCAGTTGGTTCTTCATTCCCCCAATCACAGTACCAGCAGCTTCTGAGGCAAGGATGATGGGCTGAACAACTGTAGGGGGAATCTGCCGTAGCACCCCCCCTATTGCTCCCGACACACCTTTATGCTGGTGCTCTTGGGAGGCTGCTTGCACAATAGCTGTAGCCGTCTCACCAATGCCATCCCTGACCACTCCATATGCTGTGGTTACCCCTTCCCGAATGTCCTGGGGCTGGCCACCGCGCTGCCGGTACCTGTGGCGGACACTGGGGCCTGAAGACACCATGTCGTACATAGTCTCTGCTGCAGACTGAATGCAGCCAATGAAGCGACCAGTCAGGTCAAGGGCAGCATGAGCTGAGGAGGAGGTGAAAGCTGATGTTCCCCGCTGGATACCTCGCACCAGTCGCCCATCCTTCTGGTACTGTTCAATGGGCAGTAGGAATAAGTCTCTCACCCCAGCCAACAGCTTACTGAAGGAGTGTATTGGGCCAACACCGCCCAACACTAAGGGAAGCTGGTTGCGGCGAATATCGTTGATCCACTCGTTGGTCACATATGTAAGCAGCTTGTCTACTCCCAAAAGGCCTGACTTGTGCACAATACTTTTTAGCTTTATTTCAGCATGATTGAGCTGCCCAAGTCCAATGATCAGGCCTGCCAAAGGACCATACTGTGAGTTTATGTCAATATGCTTCCCATGATAATCAATCTTAATGGGCACATCTGGAGAGAACACAAAAGACTTGAAGTAAGACGGGCTACTCTTCAGAGCTTCCATAAGTCTTTGCTCCTCATCAGAAACTGGGGATTTTTCTTCAAGGTTAACAAGCAACTGCTGTCCTGTCCTACCAATGTTAGTAGCTTGATTATAATTCACAGTCATGATAGGCGCCTGAACCTTGAAAGCTGATTGAGGCCGCTCTTCTTCCCCCATTTCTCCATCCCTGTCTGATACATGGATGTCTTCAAAAAACTGGAATAGGAAAAGAAGTGCATCTTGATCAACATGTAGTCTGATGGGTTGCAAGGAGATTTTAATGCTTGTTTCTTGTGGGCGAAGCTTTCCATCAGGTCTTGTAGTAAGGAACTTCACTTGTACCATGTTGGCATGGGCCTGCCGGGGACATGTCTCTGAGGAAAATTGGTAAAGAAATTTGTTGATCTTAGAGGAAGAAAGTCGATCTCGGACTTCCACATCCTGTATCAGGATTACATGCCTGGAGACTTCTTTTGCAGTCTCAGGGTAAACTTCATGTTGGAAACGTACTTTGTTGAGGTGAAGTTCCATGAGGGTATCATGCTTCCTCCCTGGACCCCCTCTGGCTTGCCACACTTGTTGGGACATCAGCTGGGGGCTCTGAGGGGGAGATCTATTGAACGCTGTTGGGGAGGTGTGCCGGGCGGTGTAGCACACCTCTCCTCTTCTGAGTGTTACAGAGGGCTCAGCGGATGAACTAGGGGGTTGTCTTTCAGCACGTACATCAGGGTTGCCATTGGAATCATTTATAGTGACATGGCGTGAGTTAGAGTCAGTGGCATGGGAAGACTTGAAATCAGAGCCACCATACATGTGCCACACAAGAGAGAGCTCTTGAAGGGTATATTTACTTTCTGGTACTGGAAAATTCTTTGGAGCCTTAAGCTGATCCACTTTGCCAAGAGGAACTGTAAAGTGATTGTCAATAATGGCGATGGGATCTCTTGTTAGGAAGCGTACTTGTGGTTCCCCTGAGGGAGACTTAATGCCTGTGCCTGGCGCATCGTCTAGGATGCAAAATTCTTCATCTGTGCCAGAGCTGCACTCTTCAAATGGATTCTCCAAAGGTTCTTTTAAAGCTTCTTTGAGAGCACATTCAGTGGCTGTCAGTTCGCCTTCATTTACCCCTTCGTCTTGCTTTGGCACATCTTTGGAGGCTATGACCACCTTCTTCATGTCATCGTCTGGGAAGAAAAACACCTCTACACCTTTTCTTAAATTTGCTATAGGGTCATTTTCATCATCTTCACATGATGATGTGGATGGTGTGGACTCCACCATGGCATCATCCATCATGCCCCTCACCATCTCCAACTGTTGTTTGTCACTGTCTTTGCCAGCAGGATTGAAGATGGTCTCCTGGGAATCCACAGGCTTTATGGTAGCACATTCACCCGTGGGAAGGACATTAGTTGGTGTAGTACTCCTGGTATCAGCTGCAAGCTCATCACTACATGGAATTTGTTCTGATGCATCTTTGGTTAAGTCTCCATCACCTGCCAGGTAGATCATGAGATCCAGCAAGGCCTTGCAGGAGTCAGCACAGGTCCGAATGTGAATCACATTATTTGAGGCTATCAAGTCTATTCTTGGCAACTTATTTTTTGTAATGTCTATCAGTCTCAATGACATCTCAAAGACCCCCAGGTCAGCCACACATACATAGTTCTTCTTTATATCCACAGTATTTGCATTGAGTTTATCTGATAAAAACAGAGCTGCATCTTCTATGATCAAATGCACTACACTGACATCACTACCCAAGGTCATATTGCTAGAAATTGAGCAAGTATCAACAGTCAACATTGCACGTAGTGGCAGGTGGAGAGGACGGTAATCAAGAGCACAGCCCCAGAGATGAAAATTCATCTCAGTCACAACCTCTGGCAGTGCATAGCCTGCAATGGGGTAGTCCTGAACCTCAAACACATCCATGAGCTGCGTCAACCAGCTGTCAGGTGAAGGACACATATAGTGCCGAAGAGTTGATCCCCTGATGCAACCTGACAGATTGATGGTCTTCATGTTGCGTACTGAGTCAAAGTTCAGCTTCAGTGCTATGGAGAACTGGTCGCGGGATCTAAAGCGAGTCCTGCCGCCTCCACCCAACTTTATGATTACTCCTGGGTCACTTGGGTAAAGAACAGCATCTAACTGTGATGTGGAGAGGGGACTGCTGGTATCAAGTATTATAGGATGATCTGGAGTTATGCTGGCTGCCTTATGGTACACGTGCCCCTTCTCTGCCCAGATACATGTATAACCCAAATTTGGGCAGCCATGATACCCAGTTGCAGCAAAGATTGTGCCTCTCTCCATCACTAGCATCACTTCTCCATGCTGGCCTGGGAGCACATTGTTCTTGGTATCCCTGTATGGAGTGCGGATGCTGGCCACCCCACGGCCAAGAACAAGCTTGAAGGCAACCATGGTTTGCTTTCTGTTGTCTGGCTCCTGTGGCTGTTGGTGTTGCTGCTGTTGCTGTTGATTATAGGGATGAGGCTTACTTCTCTGTCTTGCTTTGTGTTCATATATGGAAAAGTACTGTGAATTACCCTCTTCCTCGCTGTCACTTTCAACAGCGTTTGCACTGGAGCACATGGTAAACTGCGTGGTGCTCTGGTAGATACTTTCATTCATGAACACTGACGCCAGGTCCAGCCCCCCCTGAGTGCCCCCCATGTTGCGGGAACCATGACTAGCTGGCTTGGGGGCAGAGGGTTCCCACAGGAGTAAGTCAGACACTAGTCTATTGTAAATAACTTCATAGATATGCTTGGAGGGCAAGAGCAACTGAACATTAGGGAGATGGACTTCTATATTATACTGCACATTCTTCACTGTGTTTTCAATGAACTGCAGAACTTCTTTCCGACTAGCTGGGATGGTGAGCTCCCCAGCATCACCTGCCTGCTGGGTGGCAACTTTTCTTCGACTGAATGGATTTGGTTCAGTTTCATTTACTTCTTCCAGAAAACCCATCATGGATTTTGTCATGATATTTTCTTGCCTTGGGGCCTCATCTTCCAGTGAACTCCATGACTGAGCTGGATGCACAATGACAACAATACGAGGTAAGTCAAAACCTTTTTCTGCTCCTTCACTTGCATTGGCCTGGAGAAGGGACATGAGGGCATCCTCCTCCCTCTCTTGAAAATACACATGGATGTCACTGCTGCGAACCTCATAACTGGAATATGACAAGTATGGGTCTAGGGAGGTGACGAACTCAAAGTCTTCTAATGCTATGGACAAAATATCTTTTCTTATGTTCCTTTTCCACCATGGCACTCGCTCCATATTGGATGTGGGTCTAAGGTCAGGGATAGGAAATCTCAACTTGACAGTCAGTGATGTGGAGGAGACTTTCACACTAATTCGTGTGTCAGGATGGACAGTTGCATCATCCAAAGTTTGCTTGAAGCATGCTTGGTTGATATAACTTGGAGGGAGCTCTGGAGAAAAAACCTCTTCTGCTGCCTTAGTGCACACCTCTTGACGATTTATCAGTGCACTGATTCGGTCTACAATAGACATGTCAATCTCTGAAGTGCATTCTGCTAGGTTCACTTTAATGTCTAACTTAGGGATGCTCATCCTGCGGGTTTTTCCAGTTGGAGTCATGTTCTGGGACTGAGAAATGCTCACTTTCAGCTTAGGCTCCATTATGCTGCCATAGCCGACATCACCAACCTCTTCTTTGGCACTGCATTTAAATGAAAGTAGTTCAGAGTATTCAACTTTTGTTGGTATCACTGAGGAATCTATTAGACACTCTAGTAGTTCAGCACAGCCTAATGAGAAGGTTACATTCATTTCCCACTTCTTTGTTAGGCTCTTTTCTGAACCTTCCATATTAAATGGAGCTCCCATAAATCTTAGGTGGCTTATTTGACAAGCATCTGTAAATTTCTTTTTAGCTTCTTTGAAAGCATTGTAACTATAACCTGATAGAGCATGGAAACCAAGGGTAGAGAAAAACTCTTCTGATTTAGCTTGCATTTCAGCCACAGACGACTTCAGCACCATGTTTGCATTTTCCACCGAGGGTGTGAGAATGTCTTCATGAAGTACCACTGCAGCAACACTGCTAACTTGCAGGCGGAAGTGAGTTACCACTGCTGAAGGATCATCCACTGATCTGCTACTGTTGCTCTTTCTTCCCCCTCCATGGTCCCCTGTCATCACGCCAGCCCCTGTGTAGCGGAATGGTGGTGGAGTGGACATGCTGCCTCCAGGTGACTTGATGGTGCTGCCAGACATGTTGGAGTTGAAGGAACTGTCCATGTCTGAGTAACCAGACAACTGACTGCTGGACATATTCCGAGAGAGGCCTCCACTGCCACTGCCCATTGGCACAAACTCATCATCACTGTCCAGTGGAGCATATGACCAACCCTGATGCTGATTGAGAGCATGACTAGAGAGGGTTGGGGCTTTAAGTTCTTTACGAAGCTCGTCTTCAACCTTCCTAAAATCATTTGGATCCATTGGTTTCTGTTTTCCCCCAACTGTGTGTGAGAAGGCAGGCTCTCGCTCAAATTTCTCTGGAGATGCAATACCTTCTGAAAGCTGTAGCAGAAGATGAATCTGTCTAGGTGAGAGGAACATTATGATGGAGCCAAAGTTCATTCTTAAGTCCACCTTTGGTCCCACAACATCTGCCTGCTTTAATTTGAATCCTATTTCTTGAGATCCAGTTAGTTTGGCAAACAGTATTGGTTCCATGGGAATTGTACTGTTATTCATTAGCTTTCGGACAGTGTTCTCATGATTGTACTCAAACTTTTTGTCTTCATGAGGCGATGTATCAGCAGTTTTGAATGAATCACCTGAACCTGAACCAGATACCTTTGAGCCTGATTCTGGTGATGAATTAGAATCTGTTGATGGAACTATGACAGATTTGCCCATTGTTTTACTCTTGGCTGGAAACTCATCTGTATACATGGTCAAACCCTCTATGTAGAGCTTCTTGCAGGCAAAGGCTGTCTGCTCATGGTTACTTTGGGTGTTCTGATTGCTTTCTGAAGTAGGTGTAGTTTTTCCTACAGCTTCATCAAAATAATCAATTTTCTTTATTCTAATTTCCAGGGCTACACCAGATGAGCTGCCTTTGGGAGTGTGCTCCAATCTAATGATGCAGTCCAAGAAACGTACTTTGATTCTGTTGAGTACATTATCTATGGCATGAGCAAAGTGTTCCACTCCATTTGCTATTTGATTAACATCTTTCTCTGCTGAAACTTCCATTTCAAACTCCTCCTCATGTTGGTTAAGGCACTCCTGTGCTATCTGCATGGAGCTGGTCATGCTCATGGACTCGATCATTGAATCAACCATGGATACATCCTCTGACCTTTGTTTGGGCTCTATCGTCACCATCAGCCCTGAGACCTCCACGAAACAACTATCGAGCATGAGAGCGTGCCAAGGCACTGAGAAGGATATTTCCCCGATGTACCCATCCACGAACCTTATGGGAAGATTCAGCTGGTCAGCCACTTCGTTCACGGCGCTCACGTCCAGGGCCAGGTCCTTGATGGTGCCCGTCCCATTGTACAGGTCAATCGTCAGCTGATCCAGGGACAACTTCTCCTCCAGGAACTGGCCCACGTACCGCTGCAGCACGTATCTGATGGCTCTCTTCTTGATGGCGTCCGACCAAGGAAAATACCAAGGCATTTTGGACAGTGTGTCTAGGCCTAGTCTCAACATCTTGGCTATAGTCTGCTCCCCATGCTGGTGTTGTGGCTGGCCTGGCTCAAGTGCGTCGCAGCCCCTCAGGTAAACACTAGCCCTGACTGTGGCTGCCTCGCGCTCCCCGCTGCGCGATAATCATTATGAACTACGATAATCAAAAGGTAGAGTGGAGTGAAAAGAAAAGCGTAATAGTGGAAGCTAACAAAAGGGCATAGAAAAGCAAAGCCAGGGGAAGAAAAGAGCAGAAAAAAAGCAGAAAAACACATCAGCTTGGGGTGAAGTGTATAAGTGTGCACTGTGAAGTAACTATATATAGTGCATGGTGTAAACTGTAAAGTATCATTGATAAGGAGGACCTAAGAAGCGATACAAAGCGTTACAGGTCAAAAGAACAAGAAGAGAACTGCTGCTTTCAACTGGCGAAAATATCACTGCTTAAAGGTTCCAGTGCTATGTGTAACTGAATATCGTATGGTTGTGCGGATGTGGCAGCTTTTGGGTCAGAAATCAGCATATACCATGGCCTGAGTACGACAATCGAGTCACGCCTTTACTTCCGGCTCACGCAGTAGCGACATTACCACAAAGGCCCAAGTTTACATTGCATATTGCTCCCACAGCGCTTCCATGAATGATCTTAAATTCCCTGGTCTCACTTTTGGTCGAATCGTGTTTCACTCCCATGGTTTTGAGTTCCCTGGGCCTTTAAAAATCAATCTTCTGAACAAAGGCGAGGCGCAGAATGATCGTGCAAACAGCTGATCGTCCTCTACGTTCGGCAAGATAAAGCTAATTAACAGACAAACGTATTCAAAACCAATGATCGTTGCTTTATGCTCTAGGTAGTATTAAAAATCAACTAATCTGAGTGTTGCGTCACCCTTGCATGACCCATATATAGCACTGTCCGATCAGCTGTTCCAAGGTTACGAGAGATACCTCCTCGCAGAAATATGTCGCCTTGAGGTAAAGGATAAAGCTAATTGACAAACAAACATATTCAAAACCAATGATCGTTGCTTTATGCTCTAGATAGTATTAAAAATAGCTAATCTTAGTGTTGCGTCACCCTTGCATGACCCATATATAGCACTGTCTGATCAGCTGTCTCAAGGTTACGAGAGATACCTCCTCGCAGAAATAAGTCGCCTTGAGGTCAACTACGCATTCACACTGGGGAACACACAGCAGGAAAACACATTAATTTGCCTGGTTTTGTTCTAGTTTGTCCACCTGTGATCTTTGTGATGCTTGATATTGCCGGCAAGAAAGCAACACACCAGACCAGCAGACCAAGTAAGCAAGAACTGGGAATATTAACGTGGGGTAATTCTCTCTGTAAAATCTGCCCTATTTGTTCGTTATAAAGTCATGTCTTGATTAACAGTGTTGCTTTGATGTTTGTGCCGTGTATAGAAGCCGAAACAGGTCAAGTAAACAATAGTGGTGAGTTAAATATTGAAAAAAAGTAAAAAGTTGGACACCTCTGGGAGCTATTTTGCGGCTGCGAGATGATTCCTACAACACCGGGGGCCGAAATCCACATACATGCTGCCAATTTCATAACCTACCCGATAAAACACTCTTAGACTTCTCCGCCAAGCAAACTGGGTATTCTCTGCCTTAAAATACAGTCACTCTAAGTCATAACTCTGTAAAAGACACTCGATACAAGGCGGGAATCACTGACGCAGACACTCACTCCTCTTCGCTCTCCACTACTTGGATACTGACTGACCTAACCTTTGGGGATCTTTTTTGCATATTGGACGGTAAAAAATCTGAACTCAGTCGACCGTTATAACAGCTCGTTCCATTACGTTATTTGCTATCATGAACAGCAGGCAGTAATCTCGTTTTGCCAGCCCTCAGGCAACGTTGGAAACCGGCAATTTATAGGCATTATCCTAGCATGACTGGGGCAGGATTTAGCTATTTTCAACATTAAATTTTCACTGCTCCCATGGGTCAAAACGAGTGTGAAAATGGCGGAGTTGTGCAAACTTAATATTTGTCAATGTAACCATCAGTGCAGTGGGCGGAACACCCATGATTGATTAATTGATAGGGAGAGTACACACACACACACACACACACACACACACATATATATATATATATATATATATATATATATATATATATATATATATATATATATATATATATATATATATATATATATAATCTATCTATCGATCGATAGATAGATAGATGTATAAATATATATATATATATATAGAGAGAGAGAGAGAGAGAGAGAGAGAGAGAGAGAGAGAGAGAGAGAGAGAGAGAGAGAGAGAGAGAGAGAGTTATGAAAGTGTTTTGGTTATAGCAGGAGGAAATACAGACATGAGAGGGCTGTTCCAGTGTTTAACAGCAAAAGAGATGAATGAATGAAAATGGTGGCTAATTCTTGCATAAGGATTTGGATTGTATAGGGATGAGTGAGAGTAGAAAGCTGTGGGCCTGTGGAAGGCGGAGAGGCATGCAGTTAGCAAGTTAGAGACTAAGTTCTTTCAATTTTTTGAGAAACTGCATTCCCCCACCAATTGGTCGTCTCTTTCCTTGCAGGGGGCCACTGGCAGTTCAAAGGCTAATGCAGTGTTATTTCTCAGAGGGACCAAGGCCAACAGGTTGTTTGGCATGGCAAAAATGCAGTTAATAAAAAAACTTTAAAAAAACTAAGACCTCACATGACAATAAAACTTATTGTTAATAAAACATGAAACACAAAATATGAAAAATTGTAAAATATTTAAAGTATCAAACAAAATTAAAAGGCAATTAAAAATCAGCTAGTATCCAGTATCCACTGATAAGGTGGACTGATGGGACTGAGAAATATTTGAACCAGAGACATAGGAGAAGAGGGCTGAATATTCCAGAAATGTGTATGAGCAGGAAGATTCTGAGGCTTCTGATGTGGGGAGTTCCTGGAGGGAACAGGGAATCAGTTATAAATTGAGTTTCTAGGACACAGGGTGCCCTTTGGCTAGATGCTAGTGACCACCTCCCATCTCAGGGGCCTGGGTTTAAATCTTGGGTGTACTGTTGGGGAAAAGGCATGTTATCGCGAATAGACCAATATCACATTTGATAAAAAAGTGGTAATACCCCCTATGACATAAGAATGGGAGCTGAAGGGCAAGGTGGGGAAACCATACATTCAGTCAAGAGAACTGGAAGCATGAGCAAGGATCGAGGTAAAGAGGGAACTGAGCACTAGCACAGTTCTGCCAACTTTGACAAATGTTTCTGAATAATGATTAAAATAAGTGATGAAAGATTTCTCCTCAGCTTGGCAGCTGAGATCATACAGCTCTCTCATCAATAGGCTACCATTGGGCAGAATTAAATTTGCAATCTTTTGGTTGTGAGCTTAGCACTGTAGGCCTACTGAGCCTACTGAGCCCCTCTCTGAAACATGAGCATGGAAATGTAACAACTAGCAAGAATATGTAAAGTACAAATAAGTTACTTGACAATAGGATGGGAATTAACGTAAGATGGTATAAGGCTAAAGGGCAATGAAGAGGTGTATAGGATAATGTGGTATGAATGTGGGGGTAAAAAATATGGAGGTGCATAATCTATTGAGTTGGGTTGTTATGAGAAGGCAGGATGGCAATTTTGTGAAAAGTGTATATGAATCAAATAGAAGGGCTGGTAAATTAGACTGAGAAAATTATGTAAAATATAACAGAGATGAAAAGGTAGAGGTAAAGTTAGGAGTATATGTTATGTCTGGGCTTGGCCACGGTTCTCATCTCTTGTCTTATTGGCCATTAAGTCTGTGATGGGTGAGAACTCATTACCCCTGGGACACAGGGCAAGTACATAATCTGGTTTACCACAGTTTACTGTCCCCAGGTTTCTACAGGTACACATTTATATACCAGCCTGAAAAGGAGGATGAGCAGCTGCATGGGCTGTGCACTGACTGCCCAGGCCAGGATTTGAACCCAGGCTCTCAGATTGGTAGTTGGGCGAGTTAACCATTACACCACACAGGCAGGGGTGGAAGGAGGGGTGTAAATGTTTAAAAAGTGTATGAACAGGGAGAACTGGAGACTCTTTAGCTACAACCATCTTATCGATGAAAGTTTCCAGAGGGAACATGACATCACCTATAGATAGACAGATGCAGAAAAGTCAATTACTCCTTTATGTCCTCAGTAATTGTATTACTTGGAATAAAAACCATTAATAAGAAGAAAATCAGGAAGAGAAACAAAAGATCCAAATAATATGAACAAAAACACATCATGAAGCTGTACCTGTAGACTGATACATTACAATTAATATGCACAGATGATAACTCAATAGTTGTTAAGGTGAATATATATATATATATATATATATATATATATATATATATATATATATATATATATATATATATATATATATATATATATATATATATATATATATATATATATATATATATATATATATATATATATATATATATATATATATATAGATATATTATATAATGAAATATTTCTCAAAGTGTATTAAACACAACTTCTGGGATGTCTCAAAAGATATAAATATTTTATATGATTTATTTCCTGTAACTAAAACCTTATTTAATAATCATTTACCACTAATAAAAATCATTACAGCAGGACAAGATGACACTGAGGTACAGTAATATCTTCTAAGAACTACTAATATTGCTAACTCATGTCGTCCTCCGTCACCTCATCATCATCCTCATCTTCAGTTTCAATCTTTTTATCTCCCCTTTCTCTCTCCTTACGAGTGTGATTCTCATAAGAGCTCCGCGCATGTTGCAAAGCTGACTCAACTCGGGAGGCAGTTTCCCTGAAGGCATCTGGTAAGTCGGGTAAGTCTGGGAGGTCAATTGATGTGATGTGAGAGGAGAGACGCTTGTACATACTTGGTTCTCGTTGCTTCCTGCATGAATACAAAACAAAAGGGTACAAGCACTGAGCCTTTCATTTTTGAAAGATTATTTTTCTATCCATAAACAAGATGTTTACTTATTTGTATAAAAGCCACCCAGCACCCTCCATGCCCAAAAAGGAAATTTGTCTAGCACCTAATATACTTTCTCCTAGTTAGCCTTAAACACTAAAATCCCTTATTAATGTGATCATTTCAATATATTCTAATATATTTTCTCTATACACCAGTGGGAATGAAATATGGTGAAAACTACTATACAATTAACCCTTAAACGATGACCATCACTGATTTAATCAGACTCTTTCATGCCACTAATTTTGAATGTTCTTAAATTTCACGGGTTCTGTGACTTGTCCCACAGCATGGCAGCATATCTGATCCTCCTGGATGTGAGATAATGTAATTAGTCCTAACTGAACCTCTATGATAGCCATACCAAGCACCTTGAGAAAATACAGGAAAACACAATGATGACTTAGGAGGAAATGACTGGACAGAAAGTGAAGATTATTCTGAGTACGGTGACAGCAGTGATAATACATCGTGAGCAGTGACAGCAGTAGTGAGAGCGATGTAGAAAGTGATGACGTCACTTCACCATCTGTACTGTACTCTATTACACCACACCACCCTTCCTTACCTTCCCACAGTCACCCTGAACCTTCCTGTTTTAATCTTGTTTCTCCATGTCCTAATTTATCTCTCCCACTCTTGCATATCCTGTCTTCATCCCCTCATCATTCACCCTCAACACTATTCCCTGTGTTTTCACCTCACAGTCCCTTCAAAACCTTTCACCATCCCCATCCAGCTCCAAGAAGAAGGACTAAAAGGAAGTTAGCTAACTATATATGTTATCTAAACTGTTTCAGTGTGAAGAACAATCCATATTACGTACTATCATTCAGTCACAAGAGGTAAAAAGAGGAAGAGTGAAATGTGGCAATTTCCCACCACCCTCACCAGTCTGTGTTGACTATAGTGCGTCCTTGATTCAAAGCCATGTTTCGTACCAGCAGCTCACATCTTAGCTATATTTTACACCCTCTACCTAAACAATTACATGACATATCATAATTTGGATTTCACCACTGTGTTCTTTAAGTTAAGATGTCTCATATATTATAAACAAAAAAATTATCAGTTCTTTTTACATTATTTCAAGAGCATTCTGTGAAAATAATACCTGTCGTTTAAGGGTTAAAGGATGTTATCTAGTTCTGTATCATTATTACAGATGCATCACTAAACTGAACTATCCAAAGTAAATTAATGAAATATTGCTGAGCTACACTGGATGACTTTGGTGACACACACAAACACACTCACACACACACACACACAATAAAAAAAGACTCGTCTTTTTTTGTTATTGGTAATGGTAATATTGGATATACACTTACAGAAGCTAGTTTCATTTTTGCAAACTTCAATTACACAGTTTCAAAGTATATCTATTTTTTTTTTTGTTTACATGAAACCTTTTGAAACAAAAGAAACAAAAACAATAAAAGAAAATTGAATGTAAGCATTTAGTCATCATTATTATTCTATCAGCCAATGGGAGCCCTAAGGTAAAAATATAAGTATAAAGATTATAATAACTTAAAAATATCAGTTACAACTGTAAATGTATTACCAGTACATACTTTGACCGAGAATAAACAGTACCTCCCCCTAGTTAGGAAAACTCAATTTTCTTAAAGTCATGCAGGTATAGTTACATATATTAGTAAACACTCCAGGAAAATAATTTCCAATGTTAGTTAATTAGGTGTGCTAAATCTACATCTAGTAAACTGAAGGTATAAAAATAAACTAGAATGTTACACTGATACATCACCAACTCAAATCAAATATGCAAGAAATGTTACAATATCAACAGAAATAAAAAAAATAATGCAAAAAGTCAAGGTAGAGCTTTTTTCCTACACTAATAAAAAATACAGAGAAAGCAAACTAAAACCAATAAACTATAATGAAGCTCTTAAAACACTGTATGGGAAAATAAATAAAATATTACTTACATTATACAATCTGGGTGCAACTAAATGGTCATATAGTAGCTATTTTGGTCTGAAACATGCAAGAGACAATAATAAATAATGCCAGACACAATAAAGCTTTTATCTCAAACTTGAAATTAATAGAAAAAATAATGATCATAATGATAATAATAATGACAACAAAAAATAACAATGATGAGAGAAAAAAGGCACAATTAATCAATTAACTTGAAGTAAATAATAATCCAGTTGTTTATAAATATTAGTATGTAAACATTACTCATGTAAAATAAGTTCATTCATAAAATAAATATATGTAAAACAATATACTGCAACTCAAGCAAACTAATCATAATCATGAAAACAAACAAGAAATGAAAATGCTCATAAACAAACAAGAAATTAAAATGCTATGATATAGAGAATGGATGCTTTCAACTTCATTTATAGAATTACTTTGACCTCTGCATATCATGAATGATATTTCACAGTAAAACAACAGTAACATTAATGCAAGGTTTAGAACAAGTAATATGTAATATGGATATTGTGTCTTTTTGTCAACTATTTTTCTCATCTCTTCCTTAATGTGGCATATTTTTTTTAGATACAGCACAAAGTTGAACCATACTAGGTGGACTTAAAAGCATGGTAGGGCAGCAATCTCAGATAACCTACAACAACTCTACCACACCAGCTCCATTAAGGATGATGTCCCATGAAAATGAAACTCATATTCTCACTTCCATAAGGTTCTAAGATATAGAATAATAAGCAAATAATCCAAAGTAATCAATTGAAATTTGTCTGGAATTCACATTAAAACAGGTGGTCTTCCATTGCCTTATTTGACAGATATACAGATAAAAGTTACTTCTCATAAGATTCATTTACCTCTGCTGGAGGACTCATGACAGTAAGACATTATACCTATCATGTTTCTGCATCACTAGCATTATATGCAAATCAGCTGACATAATTCTGATGATGAAAGACTATAATTGACTGGAAACTCACTTAACTATCCCTTAACTCATAGTAGGTATATAACCTCTATTATTAATCTCATTCCTACCAGGCCTCATGTTGAGAGCCTATTATGAACATCCACTGCAGCTGGGTTAGCTTCCCTGATTGATAACATAGTTTACAATCTATTGGAAGACTCAGAACATTCTAGTTCTTCTAAGAGCTTTCTTCAGGTTCACCCTGAACTTGGATCTATAGGTAGACATCCAGTTATCACCAGGCAGAGCAATTCACTGTCTTAGAAGAAAATTGGATTAGTATTAGAATCAGAATTACTTTTAAATCCAGTATCTTGAATTACAATTAAAATTAGATTCACTTTCCAAAGGCAATTGTAATTCTGTATTATTTTTTTAATTAATAATGCACCAGGTATTACCAGTAATGGACACTGGACATCCCAATGGTTGCTGTCTCAAGCAGCAAGACAATCACAGAATACAAATTAGGTAATGCCACTGTTTCCATGAAAACAAAATGATATGCGTGCGTAATATTGCACCACATGCAAAAAAGTTGAAGAATCTGAATTTGAATTAGGTTAATTTTGTATTTAAGTTTGAATTAGAATTGGAATTTACTTAATTTTGTTTGAAAGGTTTGAATCAGAATTGAAATAAAATTCACACCAAAATGAAGAATTGAACCAGAATCGCAAATTCTTTTATTGACTTGCTCCAACTCTGGTTATCGTTACTCCACTCCACAGGGGACAGGAGAACCTCTCTACGTCAAGAATACTCCTAAACATTACTCATAATTTAACAGACTTTCCTCCCAACAGAAATGACTCAATGCTGGAGGCCACAGAAAAATAAACCTCTGACCAAGCTATTATTTCTGAATGGAGCAATAGGAACTTAGTGTCCTTCTATGCCTCAACAACTCAGTTTCTCCACCTGCCAACTTGACACAATCTTCCAAACATCTATCCCCTATTATACAATAACACGCAGCCGTCCCCTTCTTCTACAATAAACATTCTCGGCCTATCCTTAACTCAAAATCTTACTTGAATACTTCATATCTCCTCTCATACTAAATCAGCTTCCTCAAGGTTATGGATTCTGCACTGTCTCCATCAGCTTTTTACTCCTTCCTAGATGGTATCCATATAATAGGGCCTTGTCTGCCCTCAGATGGAGAATGCATCTTGTGTGGGTGCTCTACATACACAGCCGTTTTGGACAGAGTATAGTCAAAGGCTGACAGTCTTCTATTTCTTAAAATTCTGCTACAATATTGCCTTTATTTCTATCTTCTATCAATATTTTCATGCTGACTGCTCTTCTGAACTTGCCCCCTACGCAGCCCCACTGCATGCAACTTTCTACTCTACCTCAACCCTAAGCTATCCAAATACCTTATGCATAGCTTTCCTTCATCTGTATTTCCTCCTGCCTATGACTTGAACTCTTTCAAGAGGGGAGTGTCAAGACACCTCTCCCTCCAACACTGACCCCTCTTCTGACCACTCAATTCTATTTTATTTTACTGAAGCAGTGCTTAGTGGGCCTTCTTTTTTATTTGTTTTTTGCCCTTGAGCTGCTTCCTTTACTAAACAAAGAGAACTGGAGATGTGCCATTATTTTGTAGTAACAGCTAAGAGGCTCTTGGAATTAAGCCAATTAGCAAGCATCTATGTAAATATTTTGACTGAATTAAAATAATAATTTGGATTTTGTACTGTCAAATGATACAAATAGCATGCATAACACATAAATCAAGTGTACATATTAATATATGGCAAAGTTTTGTCTGAAATTCATAGGCAGTGAAACAGACCAACCTACAAGTTTTAAAATGTAGCCTGTGAAAAACACCGGATTTCTTGTAAATAAACTTTAAATTACAGAAGATCAATCAAAATGAATGCTTTCAACAATATAATAAATACAAAAAAGCCTTGACTGCCTGATTGGCAGCAAGCCAATGTTAAAGCTGGTGTCAGAATGGCTGACAAATCTGCCCCAGCTTATGAGACATGATCTTTAAAGGGCACTATCCTACTCTTTTATTTACAGAAATGGAAGTTGAAGAATTACAGAGAATGGCGTATAAAGGACCCAGGTACTGTAATTTTTTTTTTTTTTAAATAAATAGATAAATCAATGAAAATAAATAGAAATAAATAAAAAAATTATATATATATATATATATATATATATATATATATATATATATATATATATATATATATATATATATATATATATATATATATATATATATATTATAGTCTATTTGAAAAGTATCTGATCTGGAGCTGAGAAACAAAGAGTTCTTTGCCTTTTTGGTTCCAACACTACATTCCTAAAAAGTAGGCCCCTTGTGACTCCAAACACTAAGCCAAGCAGTCTTTCCATGGCTGGATGAATTCTGTGTGATGTCCTCTCAACTCTCAGATCAGGATGCATTTGACATCATTTTCAGCTTGAAGAACAGCCAGAAAGAACACAGAGCTATGCCTGAAGAGCAGGGAGCCTGGCACAAGGAATTTTGTGCTTGGGAAAGAAATCCTGAATCAGATGCAAAGAAAAGGCTTTGGGATTATCATGATGCAGCTGCCTGTTGCCTGCCTTGCATAGTTGGGGTTTCTTGTGACAAATGGCATCATGAAGGCAATGGAAAAGCTCTTACTGATATTGTTTGTTATCAGTTTGGCCTTCTGATATGTGTTCCTGATGTACACCACAGTAGTAAAAAAAAAAATTAATAATAATAATAATAATAATAAAAAGTTAGCATCCCTTTCTTTTTGCTCCTCCCTGTCTTGCCTCCTTCCACTGTGATGACTAAGCCTTGATTTCTGAGATGTAGCAGTGACACACACATCTCTGTTGATCATTATCTTCAGGAAGTCAGGATCATGGTTATCCTGCATTGCTTTATCGTACATAAGTTGCATAAGTGACAAGCGTGGCATTCACAGTAACGCACACCAGCAGATTAAACTGGTAAGGCTTCAAAATAACACACACATGCAGTAAAACCTACTAACACACTTGGTCTCATGACTGTCTACCAGATGCAAATACTTTCCGAGGAAAAAATAAGGTTGGATACTTTTCGAACGGACTTTGTATTTATATGTGTGCATGAATATATATATATATATATATATATATATATATATATATATATATATATATATATATATATATATATATATATATATATATATATATATATATATATATATATATATATATAAAATCATATCAGACTAGTATTGGACTATTTTATTCTTAAAGTTGCTGAATATATAAATGTCTTCAACTAATGTAACTTTTATTACTGATAATTAAAAGTTTTGAACTAAAAATGAAAAATCTCAAGAATATGTGCAAAGTGTTGCCATAAACATCTGAGACTCAGCAGAAATAAAGAACATAAATCAGAAGAGCCGGCTAGACCTGCTTTGATGCTTACCTGCGTGTCTGTTCATACTTCAGCTGTTGACGATGGAATATTGCACTCTTCAGCAGCTCCTGGAGCGAGGTGAATTTCTCCTCAGCACCATTCATAGTACGCACCGCACTGAAAAATACTTGTGCTGCATACCAATGGCCAATCTTTATTGATTTCTCTAATGAAATTCTATTATAGAACTACTTAATAAAGTAAGTTACATATAAATAATACTTGTATTCAAGAATGTAATCTTTTAATCTCTGATCCTCTGCACAAATATTTCACACAGCTACTGATTTTATGTGAAATTGGTTGTCTAGCTAATGCATATCTCTGATGATCTAAAAGGTAGTAGAAATGTTGCTTCCCGAAGTTAAATATTCTAACTAGAAGAACTACAGTCACTATGGGGAGTGCTGTCACAGTTTACAAAGTTTTGCCCAGAAAGAAATGAATAGTTTGTAACAAAATGTTTCTTCTCAATCCATAACTAAAAAAAAGGCATTGAAGTATTGCCATGATTTAGCAGAAAATCTATTTTAAATAATATTTTTTGGTTTTTATCTTGTGTTAAATCAAGGGTCTACTGTAATATATTTATTTTTTGTTAAATTTAATTTACATGACTTCCATGAACATATAAACAAAATAAGAACATACTACATTTGCTATAACTCACAATACACCCAATACTACAAACTAAAAGTACATTATACCTGAGGGCATATTCGACATCGTAACATGCCCCTTGAAGCTGGGAATGAAGAGCAGTAACGTGCTGCCTACGAGATACTGTTGGTGGCAGAGCTCGGCGAACATGTTCCTGAAGCCTGTACACTGCAAGGGATGGTTCATTGGCTGATATGTGAATGTTCTCACTCACTCGCTCCAAGGCTAGAAAATACAGAAATCAAAACCATGATTAAGTGGAATAAACTCATTACTGATAGCATTTACATCTTAGAAAATGTTTATCTATAGATCTTTGCCTCTGGAACTTAGTACAGTTATTCATTCTCATAGATTTATGACCTCCCTGCTACTCTATGCTGTTAAATCAATCTTGGTTTGTTGCCAAGGTTAGAATTAGGACTATGTTGATCAGACAAAATCACTAGACTAACATTCAAGAATGACAAAGTTCATTTTCAGTCCAGAAACTTCTCCATACAATGAATGCTTCCAGCTTTTGAATTTACACTAACTCAATGGACACCTTCTGTGATGGGGTTTGATTCACTGCTTTCATATATTCCAAAACAATCCTTAATCAAACCTTAAACAGGGCCAATGTAACATCCAGGTTACCACAGTTTTCCTTCACAGGTTTTCCCCAAGTAGTACCCATTTATCGACCATCACAGAAGGAAGGATGAACAGCTGGGATTTGAACCCAGGTCCACAGATTCATGGTTTGAGATGCTACCCATTGCACTGCAGAGAATAGAATAGTAAAAAAAGTTCAGTCAATGATGTAAAATTAGGTGCAAAACTGGTAGATACTGTTGATTCACTCTTACCTTTCTTTACTTTCACTTCCAAGTCTGGATCGTTTGGTGGTTGAGCGTGAGGGGGTGAGAGAGCTGCCATATGTCCTCTTCTGTTTCTCCACTAATGGAAGGTATCGACGTCTTCTGTAAACGATTTTATATTGTTAATTTTCTATATATGATTTACTGTCTTGCATGGAGAGTAGTTATTGCTATTGTTATTGCTCCATGTCTTTAGAAGAGGGTGTATTACTAGGAGACTGGAGAACAGCAATAGCAACAACAAAAGCTACATAAAGTTTTTCCAATCTGTGTGTCTTAAACTTAACCCACTCCTTCTCGTTAATACACTCCGTCTTCACAACATTTATATTCCTTAGGCCTATAGACAGACCTCGTCCCTTATCAATTCACTCACTCGCCATGGCTTCTTGTGCATCGCCCATTACAACAACCATGGCGATCCACTTTTATCAAGAACTTCAGTAATTGTTAGAGCAACATTGTGAGTAGGGGAAAATGTGGTGTCCTAAGCAAGCATGTCTCACTGGCAGCCGATTACAACTACCGGTACTACTACTACAACTTAAACCACTACTACTACAACTTAAACCACTACTACTACAACTTAAGCCGCTACTACAACTTAAACCACTACTACTACAACTGTCCAAGATAGTTCAGAAAAATGTCAAGCTCTGCAGTGAGGCAGGTAGAAAACTAGATAACAACCCAATTTCCCCGCTACTGTGTGTTTTACGTTCAGGAGTGTGTAGTCAGATTCAGTGTTCTGGAGTCAGTAAAAATATCTCCGAATCCAACTCATTTATGATATCTACGTGTGATGTTGTATGGCTGGGTGTGGTGTGGCGTGTATTGTGACAGGATTTGATTTGCCTACCACTGTGCTACAGAAAAATATTTGATCGCAGAGAAATATTCAACTACAGAGAAATATTTGGCTACAGAGAAATATTCGACTAGAGAAATACCATTCAACTACAGAGAAATATTTGACTACAGAGAAATATTCGACTGCAGAGATATATTCAACTACAGAGAAATATTTGACTACAGAGAAATATTCGACTGCAGAGATATATTCAACTACAGAGAAATATTTGACTACATAGAAATATTCGACTGCAGAGATATATTCAACTACAGAGAAATATTTGACTACAGAGAAATATTCGACTAGAGAGAAATATTCAACGGAAACGAGGTACAAAATCGTGCAATTCACTACATCTATCACCAGAAAAACATGAACCACGTCAGAAAATCGTTGGTTGGGTGAAACGGTAAATTGTCCAATATTCGACCAGAGAAAATAAAATATGACTACCATTACCGCTACAGAGAGACATTTGACTACCACCACCACCACAGAGAAGATATTTGACTACCACTACTGCCCACGTCCCAAACACCAACTATAACACCAGGCGAGGAGAAAATATATCACCATCCAGAAGGGTTACTAATGCTGATCAACTCACACATACCTGAGGACGAAGATGATGAAGCACCTCCCGTATGTCTTACTACCGACCCTCTACACACAACACTTTAATGCCGGCAATGTTCTCTCTCATAGTTGTGAAGGGGTGAGCTGCCAGTCCTCCATTAAGGCTGCGTGTTAAAGACGTTGGCAATTTCAGATTTATTCACCTGTAATCGATTGACAGCCTCTTGAACTTGAACCTGAACTTGAGGTCGGGAGTCACCCATTTGTCGACCGTCTGTCACAGTCTGTGTAGTCTTTGGATCGGGATTCTCTATTGAAAGAGGGGAAGGGATGGGGGGGGGAGTGTATCTTCTTCCCTTTCTCACTTCATTCACATATATTACTTCTTTTGTTTCTTCTCTCATGCACTTCCACTTCCTTACACTTCTACCATGCACTTCTTCAATGTTCTTTTTATTCTCGTACACTTCCTCCATACACTTAATTCTACTAATTCTTCCATGTACTCCTTTCTACTTCTGATTCTTTTTGGTTGATATCTGGAAACAAAGAGATAAAAATAACCAAAGGAAACGAAGGAAAAGAGATAAAAGTGTACCGTAGACAGAGGAGAACAGCGCAGAATTATGGAGGAAGCAGTGATCGAAATTAATACTTTACACAAAAAATGTTCTTGGCATGCTGTTGGGAAGAAAAAAACCTGAGCAGTGAAAGTGGAGTGAAAAGAAAAGTGTAATCCTGAAAACCTAACAAAAGGGCATAGAAGAGCTAAGGAAGAAAAGAGGAGAAAAGTGCAGAAAAACACATCAGCTTAGGGTGAAGTGTATAACTGTGCACTGTGTAGTAACTATAATATATAAGTGCATGGTGTAAAGTGTCAGAAGTATTGAAAAGGAGGATCTAAGAAGCGATACAAAACGTTTAACTAGGGATGTGCAAGTACCGTTAATTTGAGTACCAGTAGTACCGGTACTGAAAACTCAAGTACCGTTAGTACCGGTACCGGTACCCGAAGGAGTTTTTTTTTTTTTCTTAATGACTTCTGATGAAATTCCCAAATAAATTTCCTGTAAAGAAAACTCTCTCTCCTTCAACTTAATATCAACTAGAGTAGAAATGCAACGTTTAGGAGCCTTCTGATTAATGTAAAATCACTTAGGTTTAAGGACAGACCACCTAGTCTGGACCATTGGGTCTGTGTGGTCTGATTTTCTATGTAAATCTATGTAAATCTCTCTCTCTCTCTCTCTCTCTCTCTCTCTCTCTCTCTCTCTCTCTCTCTCTCTCTCTCTCTCTCTCTCTCTCTCTCTCTCAATATTTATTTTTTCGATAAAAAAATAGCATGTATAGTTATTATGGATGTACTCGATCATAGTCTAATAACAAAAACAATATTTAGTAGCAACTTCAAAAAAAATAGGACATGAAGAATTATCAATAAATCCAATAAATTCCGAGCAATTGGTACCGGTAGCGAGCAATCTGGTACCGGTACCGTACCGTTAAGCTGGTACCGTTAGTACCGGTACTGGTACCGGTACCTGCCCACCCCTACTTAACAGGTCAAAAGAAGAAGAAGAAGGATCCCTCCTGCCCGTTCTGGCACCAGTGAGGAAGGAAAACAGTGGCCGCCTTCAAACGTGCCACCTTCACCCCTGCCAGACAGTGCCAGCAGGCCACAGACGGACGTGCAGAGAGGTGAGTGCCGTGCGTCTGGCTGGCCGGTGCTCTGCTAGCTGGAGGCAACACTCAGACGCGGTGCCACACGTGTATGCCTTGGGGGTGGGCGTGCGGTGACTGTTCGGAGCGTGTTCTTCTTCTTCTTTTGACCTGTAACGCTTTGCTCCTCTCGTTCCTCCCTTCTTATTCACACAACTTTCTTTTCAGCGTTATGTAATTTTCTAACCTGAAATAAAGCCACTTATATTCACTTATTCAGACATTTGTGCCCTTTTTTCCCAGCACTGCGCGAGGAACACTTTTGCCAACTTTACCATTCTTCTTTCCGTTTCCTTTTTGTCTCCATACAGCCCCAACACCGTGCAGATCGCCCCGTTTTCCTCCTCTAGTTGGCTGCCTAAGCTAAAATGGGTTCACTATACCTCATCCATTTGCCGTCAGTTTCCTTTCCCATCCCACACAAACACGGGGACCTGTGGGAATTCGGGGTTTTAGGGTTGGGCGGGGGAGAAGCCAAATTGACTGAAATATGGGCCTCCCAATTTTCCCTAAAGTAGGGGAATTCCGGTAAAGATTTGTATTAGGTCCGTGCCAGTATCTCATAATCTACTTTATGAAACATCAGTATCTCTTCATATATCTTTTCTACAAACCTTCAACAGTCATGGAAACGCTTTGAAAATCCAATTCAAGGACTTTTTTTTTACTCTTGAAAATATGGGATAATGTTTACAAAGCGTCGCCTCCTCTGCTGGTCGGCGGCAATACTGCAGCCGCCGCAGCATAAAATAACTTACAACCTACTAACAGGGGCTGCGCCCTCGACCCTTCTAACCCCCTCATGTATATGTGACTTATTTCAGCGAGGAGGTATTTCAACACCCGCTGCAGTGTCGCTGCTGCCAGCAGAGGCGACGCTGCCAGAACATTATCCCATATTTTCAAGAGTAAAAAGTCCTTGAATTGGATTTTCAAAGCGTTTCCATGACTGTTGAAGGTTTGTAGAAAAGATATATGAAGAGATACTGATGTTTCATAAAGTAGATTATGAGATACTGGCACGGACCTAATACGAATCTTTACCGGAATTTTTCTTGTTAACAAACTTTAGGGAAAGTTCCCTAAACCTAGGGTGGGTTAAGATTCGTTTTAGTACCGTGCCAGTATTTCATTACCTACCTTATGAAACATCACTAGCTCTTCATATATCTATTCTACAAACATTTAACAATCATGGAAATGCTTTCACAATCCAGTTCAAGGACTATTTATTGTTGAAAATATGGGATAATATTCACGAAAGCGCTGCCTCCTCTGGTGGCGGCAGTGCAGCCGGTGTTGCGAAAAATACCTCCTCGCAGAAATAAGTCACATGTACATGTGGGGGTGTCCAGGGGGGGGGGAGGGGGTGCAGCCCCCCCTTGTTAGAAGGGGGGGTTGAGGGGGCAAAGCCTCCCCGTTAACAGGTCGTAAAGTTGTGATTTATATGCATGTAAAACTATATAACCATGCTTAGAAATGCCTTAGAAATCCTTTTTTTTTTATTTGATTGAGATGGTTGACTGAAAGCCTTTTTTCCCTATTTGATTATAGTCCCGTCGATTGCGGATTCGTGGATCACGGGAATCTCGCAGAACCAAATACCTGTTAACGGCGGGGGGCTTCTGTATAGTATTTCCATTTGAAACTGGATGGTGGGGTGTCACCCAATGGTCAGCCCTGCTCCGCAGATCTGCCAAACACTCAAAACCTCTCGCTTCCTCTCATATGTCAGCTATTTACTACCTTTAAATGAATTTAATTAAATAATTGGATAATCCAATAAGGTCATATAGTGTTCAGATTGTTTCGTTTTCAGGATAATAACAAAGATTTTGTATACATACCACGACACGTGACAACATTGTACGTATTCCAACGTTATCAAATGTCGTGGTATTTATACAAAATCTTTGTTATTATCCTTAAAACGAAACGATCTTAACACTATATGACATTGGATTATCCAATTACT
The DNA here is from genome assembly GCF_024679095.1 of Eriocheir sinensis. Taxonomy (NCBI): domain Eukaryota; kingdom Metazoa; phylum Arthropoda; class Malacostraca; order Decapoda; family Varunidae; genus Eriocheir; species Eriocheir sinensis. Next base: position 5,998,074 of record NC_066518.1, read on the forward strand.
TAATTCATTTAAAGGTAGTAAGTAACTGACATATGAGAGGAGCGAGAGGTTTTGAGAGTGTTTGGCAGATATGCGGGGTGGGGCTGACCCGCATCGGCTGGCAACCCACCAGCCAGTTTCCAATGGAAATACTATAGAAGAAAGAGAGAGGGGAGTGACAAAATGGCAGTTCCTCTCAGAGGTAAGAAAACAAGAAAACAGGCAGCAAAGTCTGCAAACTACTGCCCTGGAGGGTTAGACCAGCAATCAGCCTGGCCACAGTGAAGAGGGTGGCACCCTCTGAAATCCTCCCCACTTTGCAGATGGTATTTTGTTTACATAAACAAAAAGACTTGTTTATGCAAAAAAGTGGGACCAGGTGCCATGAAAGTGTATTTCACTGAGCAGGAGGGACAATGATGCCTTGTATCCAACACAACAAATCCTTAGAATGTGACCTGAACTCCCCTCAATTGACTTTTGACCTCTCAAACGTGTGCAGTAGAATCATGTTATATGCAGAATAACTCCAATTAGTGATATAAGACACAAGTGCACTGCAGTGACATCGAAATACAAAATTATTTTCTTGAAATATCGTTTTTTGACTCAAATTGCTTCTGCTCAGATTATAATTAACCAATTGTCAAAATTCTTGCAGCATACATTAACAATGGTCTAAAACCTTGACACTTGTTTTTTCAAATTCTCAAACACATTTATAGTATTGAGTGAGCTTCTTTAACAAGTGGGATTTGGCAATGAGAAAGCAGAGAAGTGGCCGAGGAACGACAAAACGACAAAAAGTTAAAAATAGTTACTTTTACTCAAACTTTATTCTTTTTGGGTGGTGTTTGTTACAAAATAAACAGTCTCGTGACGCTTGGTATCTAGCCGAGAGTCGCTTCTTGTCTACTATAGAGAATTTGACAAGTGATTACTGTATGGATAGCTAATTGAGTATGCCATGACCTTACAGCACCACCTATGACAAAAAAGCCCACCTCAAGATCACTCACCCACCACAATGACCTAGGTCCTAGGGCATTCATGGTGGGTTGCGCTACAATTAGCTCGAATTAGGTGTTTTATGGCGAGCCCTTCTTAGGGTCCACCGTACCACAGCCACGACTCGTGAAAGCCCTGAAAAGGGTCTGCCGACGTTCTTGGGTTAAAAAAATAATAATAATTTAAAAATTCTTGAGGGGTGATTGTATTATAAATACTAAAGCATCATATAATTAACCCATATGTCTTCTTTCTCTGCTGCAAAGGAAGTGTCATTCTCTTTGTGGATAAAAAGTAGTAGTTGCATTTTCTTGTAAGGGTATAAAAAAATTAGAATTTTTGTTATAGCAAATCAAACATTGCACTGGTGTCCATGAAACAAGGTTGATAATAGCACTACATAGTCACCCATTTGGTGTAAAAAAAAAAAAAAAACATTGTGCTTGATGAATGATTGAAGAGAGCAGATGCAAAAATCAGGTACAGTGATAAGGTGATGGAATTTCCCCCTTAATGACGTGAAAAAAAAGAGGGTTCTCTCCATTAACCCTTAGAGTACAGGGGGCGATATATTTCTCTAGATGCTGTGCACGGGGAAAAATTTTGACATTTAAAAGAGGTGGAAATGGTGTTTCTTCTTTCCAATAATTGTATATTCATCTAGTATATATGGTGGAGTAATAAAACTTCTCCTAATAATAATAAAAAAGTTATGACAGCCGAAAATATTGCGCATTTTCTCGTGGCCGTGACGCGTCGCATGGAAGCACCCCACTCGCTCTCTCTCTCTCTCTCTGTACCTACTTGCCCCTCCCTCCTCTGTCAATGTCACTACCATAGCAGTCATCAGAGTCACTGTCACTTTGATTTGTCTGCGCTCTACTTCCGCCCGGAGCAGAGGAACTGCTTGACGCGTCACAAGACATGACAGATGTATTCCGAACAAAAGTGGAAAATGATCTGTGGCCTTCGGTAGGGCGCACACTGGAGACGGATGAGAGTGTGTACGGATGCCAGATGGCTCCACCATTCTTCTGAGAACTGGCGGTATATTTGAAACTTAGGGAGCGTAGAGTGTGATGATTATATATGTGATCCCTGTACAGGTGGGGCGTGTGGTAGTGCACTTATATATACGATCGCCGTAATGTAAGGGTTAAGAAAAACTAATATTTTCATTCCTCTCATATATTGCAAAATTATTCATTCATAAATTAACATTAAAATTGAAATTGGAAAGCCACAAAATTGTTTACTAATGTGTCTTCCAGGTCATTTGGCAGCACCCTGTTGTGTCTTCTTTACTTGTAGATGTTGGAACACTCCCTCTGTTGAGTCGCCCATCTCGGGGTAGAAACAACACTTACTCAGGTATAGTTCTTTAATCTTTTGTACAAATAATATATTTGCACAGCAATATAATATTGCTGTAGTAATAGTATATGTTGGTGATATGCTAAGAAATGAGTCAGTTAACCCTTCTATCTGTGACGCAAATGTCGGCGTCACAGTATGGAAGGGTCAAGAGGAAATGGCAGAGGACTAATCCTCTTCTAAACCTCTCAATCCTCCTCTAAATTCCTCTTAATCCTCTTCCATTTCCTCTTAATAGGTTTAGAAGAGGATTAAGAGGAAATGGAAGAGGATTAAAAGGTTTAGATGAGGACTAACCCTTTCCATACAGTGACGACGTCGACATCGCTAGAGTGAAGGGGTTAAACTTCTTTTGTAGTAGTCTGCTTAGGAGTACTTTTGACAACTTTTTAATATTTTTTCCCCAGTGACATCTTTTGCTGTTACTTGACTGTAAGGAAATGTGTTTTGTCAAATTGGGATATAGCAGAAATGTATCTGTTGCTGTTACAAAATCTCTCATCTGTCCACTAAAATTATTTGAAAGTTATCTAACAAATAGGAAACAGTTCGTATACTGTAATAAGAAATCATCACCACCACTAAGACTTACTGATACGGGAGTTCCTCAAGGGTCAATACTGGGCCCATTGCTGTTTTTTATATATATAAATGATATTTCCAATGCCACTGAAAAATTCAATTATGTATTGTTTGCTGATGATGCAAATCTTCTTTTACATGATGACAATTTAAATCACTTGCATACTGCCTGAAATATTGAATAAGAGAAAATTAGTAAATGGGTATCTGCTAACAAATTAAGGTAAATGTTGCTAAAACAAACTATATATTCAAAATAAATCTGTAGAGTATAGCATCGGGCCAGTATATATGGAAGAATGTGAGCTGAAGAGTTTCGTGTACAAAATTTTTAGGAATTTTCATTGATGAAAATTTAAACTGGAAAAAACATAGTCACTCTGTTTAAAATTGTCAAAAATTTGTGGAGTAATGTACAAAATCTGTTATAAACTAACAGTTGATGCCTTGAAAAATCAGTATTACTCATTATGTTATCCTCATCTCATATTGTTTGTCAATATGGAGTTGCACATGGCCGTCAGTTGCAAAGGAAATTATTATAATGCAGATAAAGAATAAAATATGATTCTACACAGTAGTTATCATTCAATGAATTTAAATTACTGAAATTTGACTACCTATTCCAGTACTTTTGTCTTCTAGCTGTTTATAACAATTTAAATGAAAGTAAGAGCAACAGCCAATTGTTTAACCCTTTCATTGCTAAACGCTCGCAGCCAGCATTAGGCGTATTTGCTGGTGATGCTAAACACTCGCTGCAAGCTCCACCCGCACTCAAATCTCCCGATTATGAGAGTGTTCCAACACTAATTCTTACAACACAGGATTGCCAATTGAGTGGGTTCTTCACTAAATTTGGTGAAAAATCATATCAGCCCAGCGCGGCAAATCTACGGACGAGTAACTGGTGGATGTCCTTGCCCAATAAAGCGTCATTTTTGCATAGCTTCACCTATCACCTGACTGATTCTTTGACCAAATAGTTGTAAATATTGCAGTTGGCAATACTTCCTTGCCAGAATCTGAAGGAGAGATGTCCGCAGTTCCCTCAATATGGCTGACCATCCCGCACGCACCAACGTAAGTGTTAACATTCAACACTCCTTGAACATACATGTACATTTGCAAGAGAGGCATACATAACCGATTCCTATAGATCTGGACCTCCTCTTTCCAGTGGTGTTTTTAGTTTTCAGCTGTGATGAATAGTTTTTGAGATACAGAGGTTAAAAGAGACCCCCCATTGGGCTGCCCGACTGTGCCTGAGGGGATAGTCACGTCTGCACCGCGCACAAGGAAAGGGTTAAACATGTTCATCACAGCCAAGGAACTAGAGGGAATAATGTCAACCTGATGTGTCCACAGCATGCCACATTCTAGTGACACAGAGAGTGAAGACACCCTTGAGGAGGAATTCAGTGATGAAATATCTAGTGATGATGAAAAAGTGGTCAGTGATGGATGGGAATTACTCACTGATCCATTTAGTGATGTGCGGACTGATGATGTGCCTCCCCTCACTACCTTATATGAAGGTGTAAATGAAGCCTTGGAAGGCTATCACTGCTCCACACCTTTCGATGTCTTCACCCTGTTTTTTAGTGAAGAAGTGATCAAAAAGTTGTGTCAGTGGACAAATGAAAAAGCAGAAATCTTTTTCAATGAGCATCCTGAAAAAAAGAGGAAGATAAACACAGTCTGATATGGAGGGAAGTGACAAAAAGTGACATGTACACTTTTTTGGCTCTTTTATTAGCAATGGGACTGAATCCACTTCCTAAGATGCATGATTACTGGGCCAATGACTGGGTCAGAACTGGACCACTAGTGTTTTGCTCCGAAGTGATGAGCAGAGACAGATTTTTTAGTATCATGAAGTTCTTGTGCTTCTCACCACCTGCAGAAGTAGAAAAAACTGACCACCACACACGAATTAAGCCATTTATGTGCTTGATAAGAGAAAACAGCCAGATGGTCATGAGACCTGGACGCCACGTGGCAGTTGATGAAGCCCTTATCCTATGGAAAGGGCGGCTTCGCTTCAGACAGTACATCAAAAGTAAAAGGGCAAGATTTGGAGTGAAGCTCTATGTGTTATGCCCATCAGATAAAGATTGGAATGGATATTCCTGGAATATAGATCTACTACGGTAAAGATTCTTACCAGATACAAGATGAGTCTGCCTCCCACTTGTCTGTATCAGAGAGAATTGTTGTCTTTATGATGAAAGATTTACTAAATGAAGGGAGGCATGTCATAACTGACAATTGGTATACTAGCCTGAGATTGGCTAAGTACCTGGATGAAAGAACCACAATGCTCACTGGTGTTGTGAGGTAAGGAAGAGGCCCTCCCAAGGAAGTGCAGGACATGAGATTGGAGACTCACCAAACAATTTTTGCAAGGAAGGGCAATGTCCTTCTTGTGAAATGGGCAGATAAAAAAGACATTGTGGTGCTGACTACCAGGTACAATGCTGGTATGGTAGAAAAAAACAAGACCTACTTTGGAAATAAAACAAAATTATATAATAAGCCACTACACATTGATAAGTATAATGAGAAGATGGGCAGTGCAGATCTGCTTGATCAACTCCTTGAACCTTACACACCAGAAAGAAAAAGTCTGGCATGGTTCAGGAAAATAGGCATACATATGCTCTTCAGAATGACACTGAATGCCCACATTACATATAAGAATTTCAGTGGTGAAAACACTCCTCTGCTAGAATTCATCACTTCCTTGATAAAAGAAATCCTGCTTGAGCACAACTTGGGGGCAGCTACTTTGGCACTGCTTCAGTAAGGAAAGAAGGCTACTCAAGACAAAAGACCGCCAGCCCACTGAAGCAACACACCAGTTTGTAAAGTGGGAAAGCAAAAAGAAAAAACGGTGTAGAATATGCTACCCCAAACATAGAGAAACAAGTTACTACTGTCCGGGATGTGAAGGACAGCCAGGCTTGTGTAGCATGGAACATTTCAATAAGTGGCACAGCAAGCCTGAAGAAGAGAGAGAGTGAACACTTGAAATGAAAGACAATGGATTGTAAGGCATCAGAGACAGAGGAAGAGCCCATCCCTGGTAAAAAAAAAAAACTCTGGTTGATGACGATGTCTTACGCAAATCCCCAGGGGTGATGGAGTAATCCAGGCAAAGGCTCAACAAACCTCATTCGTTTCCTATCACTGATTCACTGGAACCATTTGCTATTCCTTGAACTATCCTGACCTTCGCCAATCCTGACCACTCACATTCCTCTCTCTCTCTCTCTCTCTCTCTCTCTGATTGTTTTACAGCAATGGATAAGGAGATTCATGAGCTGAAAGCACTCATTACATGTATCCCGTATTTGCAAAGCAGCATACACGACGAGTCAACATATACCTGCTATGCATAATATAAATTGCATCAACGCAAAATAAAAAAAAAGCGAAATAAAGAAAGGGGAGAGAGGGGCAAGGGGGAAAGAAATAGAGAAAGCAGATGATTGTGTAGAGGAGGAAGAATGTCGAGAAATTATCAGCAAATACAACTCTGTTATCATCAGTCAGAGAGCTGCCAGATGCTCCTTTGTCATCACAGACAATGTATGTGTGTACGTGTGTGTGTGTGTGTGTGTGTGTGAGAGAGAGAGAGAGAGATAGGCAAGGAGTGGTGGTGTTGGCACCTTGGTGTCTGGGAGAGAGAGAGAAAGAGAGGTGGGCGAGACGTGATGGTGTCGGCGCCTCGGTGTCTGAGAGAGAGAGAGAGAGAGAGAGAGAGAGAGAGAGAGAGAGAGAGAGAGAGAGAGAGAGACATACTGTAGCTCATTTTTTGTGATTGGTGGGAACAAGGATGGTGGGAGGAGCAATAGGATTTCAAGGACAGCATACGGCATCTTTACTTAGTAACCAACACAAAGTATGGGACAACTCAATAGAAGAAGAAACAGAATAGAAATATGACACCTACGTAGGCGTCATCGTATATGCTACTGGGGCTTCATGACGCCTACGCAGGCGTCATCGTATTGAAAGGGTTAATATTTATTAAAATAGAAATGCATAGTCTTGTTGGCATGCAATATAATTTCTCTTAGGTTTAAGGACAGACCACCTAGTCTGGACCATAGGGTCTGTGTGGTCTGAATATCTAAGTAAATCTTTTACTACATGTAAATTGATTATTTTTGGCTGGTCATTTGTGATTCCTCTCTCCCAATGAAGAAAAAATATATAGACATTTAGAGAAAAATCTCAGTTGTCAAGATATTTACAAGACAAAATGAAAAAAAAAGGGGTGGGCAAGCAAGAGGGCTCAGGGAGCCAGACCCTGGCTAAATGAAGAGCTGAACTGAAATCCAGTCCTTGTGCAACATTATGTGAGGTAACAAACAGCATTGGTGCTCATCAAATTGGCCCTGGAACCTGCTTCCCTCATTTCCAGCTTTGTTTTAGCACCATCAGCCTCAGCCCTTCAGTCTCTTCATTACCTACAAGAAATCAATATACCATATTTTGCGGCGCATAACGCGCACCATAAACTTTAAGACAACACTTTTGGAAAAAAATATTCAATGCTTAAAATGCTCAGAAATATTTATGGTTAACGGCACTAGGCTCTTCCCTGGTGCTCTCCTACATACTTCCTTTCTTTCTTCTCCCTCTCTGTCCCTATATTTTTCTCATTTCTCTCTTCTTTTCCTTTCCCCTCCCTCCCAGTTTTTCTCTTTATCTCTTTTCCTCTCACTCACACCTTTTCTCTCCCTTTTTCCTCACCTTTACCTGACCCTCCCTCCCTCCTCTCTCTTCTTTTCCTGCACCATTTCCTCCACTCATTTCCCGTTTACTCCTTTCTCACACACCCTTATTTATAGCCTTATCTCTCACTCTATCATTCTCTTCCTCCCTTTCTCCTTCCCCATTAGATTATATGAAAACACACACACACACAGAAAGGGGAAATGAGAAGGGTGTGGGGAGGGACGGGCAGAAGGGAGAGTCAGGTCATGTCCTGACAGAAGCCCTAACCTGACTCTTCCTTCTTCTCCTCCCTCCCCACACCCTTCTCCTTGTTTTCATACTCTATCTCTCCCTGTTTCCTCCACTCCTTTTCCTTGTTCTCCCTTATATCCTCTCTCTCTCCTCCCTTTCCCCTTCCTTGTATTTACTTAGTTGTGATATAAAGGAAGTGAGCTACGCTCATATGAAAATGGCACAAAGTTGTGTGGCAGCCTAGGAGTCATGCTGACCCATAAAACCCTACGCAAACTTCAAAATTACGGCGGAAAACATATATTTTTTTATCTGTTGAGAACTAGCATCACCTCGGTGGACACAGACAAACACATCTGTGGTAGCTAAGGCCTACCCTGGTTTCACGAGGTGACATTGTCAGTATGCCTTTTATTTTATTTTTTTATTTATTTATTTATTATTATTATTATTATTTTTTTTTTTTTTTGTGTGTGTGTGTGTAACTGAAAGGGAGGGCAGGTACCTTTAGTACTTTATTTTTAGGGGACTTTGTTTTATATCATCCTTACTGGAAACATCAACAATATTTTTCTCATTTTCAGAATTGGTAGTGACCAGCCAAACAAACTGCTAAGATGATGGAAGCTGCATCCTCAGGTTTGTCTCCGATTGCAGTAAAACAGTGTACAAGTAATTCAACAAATCAAAGTATGTCAGAATCCTCCTCTGAAGATGAAGCACTGGAAGACATCTTGAAAGACGAAAAATATTGGCTGTATTGTGCATTATGTGGAGAAAAGTTTCCTACCAAAAAGTTGCTTGATATTCATATGGTAGATCATGGTATAAAAAAGAACACATGTAAAGTGTGTGGGAAATGGCTGATGAATAGTAGTAATTTGAGGCAGCACATGACCATACACAGTGGAGAAAAGAATTTCATTTGTGAGGTTTGTGGTCAGCGCTTCAGGTTAAGAGGTTTTCTCCAAAGACACAAACTGTGCCATTTACCTAAAGCTTACAAATGTGACCAGTGCAGTAAGAGTTTTGCTCATCCCTCTCGCCTTGCAGTGCACCAGAAGACTCATGGAGAAAGGCACTTCCAATGTGAGGTCTGTGGGAAGCTATTTAACCAAAAGCCACATCTTAAAACCCACATGCTAGTTCACAGTGACAAGAGAAAATATGAATGTAAAATTTGTGGGAAACGCTTTATTACTAAGGGAAATTTAACTGTGCATTCCACTCTTCACTCTGGTGACAAAAAATATGAATGTTCAGAATGTGGTAAAGGGTTTCCAGTGATGAGTAGGCTGAAGATCCACATGTTGGTGCATTCAGAGGAGAAGCCTCACCAGTGTCAGGAGTGTGGCAAGCAGTTCAGATATGGAGTTAGCATTAAAAACCACATGTTTAAACATCATGGCATACAAAAAATATTCAAGACTGAGGGTGAGCATGACATCACTGTTTTAAATGATGAAATACAGGAGGAAGAAAGGTGCTTCTCCTGTGGTGAATGTGGCAAGTCATTCACATCATTTAGTAGTCTTGAAGTGCACATGAATTTTCATGAAACAAAAGGTGAATCTTGTGAAACCCAACATCAAGTTTCAAGTGAAGTCAGTCTTGGTGCATCCTCAAAAAGCACCACACAGTACACCTACAATACCAAACAGTACAGTTGCTACCAGACCAAACAGTACAATTGCGAAAAGTGTGGCAATCTCTATGCAACAAGGAGTAGTCTTAATACACACCTGAAGAGTGTGCACTGTGAAAAGAGGAGCTTTCAGTGCCCTCTTTGTGATAAAGCATTCACAAGAAAAAACTATCTCAATCTGCACATGGTTGTCCACACTGGTGAAAAAAAATTCAAGTGTGATGAATGTGACAAATACTTTACCCAAAAAAGTAGTTTGAATACACACATGAATTTACACAAAAGCTCTCTTCAGTGTTACGAGTGTGGAAAAATATTTGGGAGGAAAATTCTTTTGATGAGGCACCTAAACCAAGTGCACAATGAAGACATAATAGAAGACAAGAAAGTCACGAGATGCCTAAACCAAGTACACAGTGAAGACACCGTAAAAGACAAGAATGTTATGAGACGCCTAAATCAAGTACACAATGAGGACACAATAGACAAGAATGTTATGAGCCACCTAAATCAAGTACACGATGAAACGATAGAAGAGGATAAAGTTACCATAGCTGTTATGTGTGATGAAACTGATGATGATGAGCTTAAACAAGAACTTCAGGAAACTGATGAAAACATAGTGTTAGAGGAATCTAATGTGATTCTCTCTAATGGAATGGATGAAGAGGCCTATTGCATTTTGTTTGAAATTGATAATGTAGCAGATAACTAATGTAATAAATCAACCAAGGATATGAATGTTATAAGGAGTGTCTGTACTTATTCATTGGAAACTTTTCTTTTGGTGAAAAATTATAACCGGTAAAGCTATACAGCCCATCCGTGAAATGTATGTAAATGCTATCTGCCTGGGAGAAAGTTCTGTTCTTCCTCATTTTTTTTTTCCCCCTTTCCTGTAAAATAAACAAGAATATCATATAATATGTATAAATTTGTAGCCTTGGCCCCGCCCACAGGCGTGATGTCATAACGCAAGAAGCAATCAGCGAGCAGCGGGAGTGGCGGCAACAAGTGAATTTTCAAAATCTTTGTTTTAACATATCTTGTAATTTGCCATAAGACATTTTTTGGTGTTTGCTGCTACTGTATATTTCCCTCGCTGCAATGTAGATTTATACATGCTGTTTGATATTTTTGTTTACTTTATGATAAAGGAGAAAACTGAGGAGGAACAGAACTTTCTCCAAGGCAGAAAGCATTCACATATATTTCACAAACAGGCTATAAAACAAAGCATAGCTTTACTGAAATGTTCTGTGAAAAGCAGTTGCCATATGTATTTGCTGGATTCATATATTATTTAAAAAGGTTATCTACTTCTTTACATTAGTTTCATTGCTGCTATAGAACTTACGCTATCATTTCATGTAAACCAACATCAGTTTAAAGAGAATTATTTTAAAAGCATATGTTTAGGTTTTATTTAGCACATTTTACAAATCAAACATTATTACTTATCCAACTAAATAGAAGGCTTACAGGAAGTCCTCATTATTGTAACATATGATGTACATACAGGTTATGTAACACTTCCCTGCAGTATTGCATTCAAGTGGTGTTATTTGTACTTTCAATGAAAGAGATGATGCTCAACATTTGAACTTGATTACTCTTGCAAGATATTTTCTAGAGAACTCAATACCCTCCAAGATATGGCCATCTTATACTTCATTACATGTTAATTTTAGAATGTGTACTTATGAGGTCATTTTGTAGTTGTACATGAAACAAAATTATTAAATCTCAAACATCAGATTTTTCCATCAGCACAGTGTGTACAAAATTTCATGACCATAATGTACCACCACAGAGTGCTGGGGATCAAACTCATGCCTCCTGAGTGTTACATTATTGGATTTTTCATTGCATTACTGCAGTTACTCAAATATATCACAACTGATTTCCACAAAAATATCTTTGCTTATGAAAATAATACAGTAAATCTTGTGCCTTGCATTTATACCTATCCTGAGTGTTTCATTATATTTGTAAATACCATGTGACTTAGTTTCTAGTGGTAGAGTGGCCTGGGATTAAGCCTCCTCTTGGCCTGCTGCTCCCTGAAGCGTTCCATCATGCGCACCAGCCACCTGGGTACCTCCTGAAAGATTACAGGAGTTAGCAAGACATCTGGAGACTTGCTCAAGGCAGCCCCTGAAACTCATGAAAAGATGATTGTATCTTGCATTTCTAAATTCATAAGTTCAATTGAGGTGTTTAGGACAATGACATCATTCATCAACGCCTGCTCCTAGGATCTCCCACCAGGGGATGACCACGGCAGAAGAGTTTCCAACTTTCTCTATCCAGACACTCCCTCCTTGCCTGCTCAAAGTTTCTCAAAGATCTTTCCCCCCTCTCCCTAACTTACTCTTGCACCCTATCCCTCCATTTCACTGGAGGTCATCCTCTAGCATTCCCTCCCTCTATCTCACTCACATACACCATGTGGTAAAACCACTTTAAAGTATGTCGCTTCACTTCTTTCACCATTCCACACTTCTCCCCTTCACCCTCATGACACATTCCAAAATACTCGTACACACTCATTACTCATTCCATCCATTCTACTTACACCACAAGCACTCCTCAAATAACTCATTTCCACTGGTGACATGACATGACCACTTTAAAAACAAAAAAGAGAATTAGGCCCAAAGTTGACCAATCTATTGTTACTCAGAAACTAATCAAGATATGGCTTTTTTTGAGGGTGGGGGTGGGGGTCAATAAGGTGTAGTTTTTGTATATATAAGTAGTAGTATACATGATCAAGTGCTGAAAATTATCATAGTGAAAAAAATGGGTGTTTTGTATTTTATAAATTACATTCATGCATTAAAAGCATAATTACTCCCTAAATAATAAACCAAGCAATAAACCAGACCTAACATAACTTAACCTAACCAGTTATTGTTTGTTTCTGCCAATCACCATCATGTAAATACATGAAATATATGTAATAAAGTATGATAATACCAGCTTTTTCTCAGCTGTGAAGGCCCTGGCTCATTATTCACCATGTCCACCCCACTCATAATCACTAGAAGCCATTGTATCACTCATAATTAGGTTGACACTCCACAAAACAGCAATGATCCCAGAAAATGAGATTCACTTGTGTGAATCTGTTAACACAAGGTAAGGTAAGGACTGTGTTTTGGAGGGAAGTGTAGACTGCATGGAGATATAAGTGTTCACTGATTGGATGAGAGAATGAGTCATTCGCCCATTGACTGATGCTCCCTATGCAGTAGTACAGAGATGTGGTGATTGGCAGTAACTCATAGGCTGAACCAGTGTTTAAAGGGGCAAGGAAGACTTCCGTCTGTGGACCTAGCCTCAGAAGAGGGTTTTACTCAGCTCTAAGTAAGAAAAGTTGAGTACTCTGGAATTTCAATCATACTTTCAAGTTAAAATTTGGAGAAGACAATGACATACTTTATATTTCTTGTGGCACTCACATCTTTGTGGACTTGGATGCCTCATTTCGTAGCTAGCAATGTCAATATACACATGGTTCTAATTAAATGAGCAAATTAGGTTTTGAAAAACCCACCATATAATGAACATATGTTTGCACTGATAGTAATACATGCACTTTTCAAACTGAGCATGCATTAGAGTACAGTATGACTCCTTTATCACAATTTGTACTAAAAAAATCAGCACTGTATCTATTTATTGCCTTCGTACCATAATAGTTTATTCCATAATAAAAAAAGCAGTGTTTGGTGTGATGGTTGTTCTGAGGCTTGTGGAGGTTACCCTTTCCCCACACTGATTCCCCTCACCTGGCTTGCTCATTTCCGTCAATACATCGTCAAACCTGTCAAAGCTAACCTTCACAACTACTAGTTATAGAGGAGAGACAGCATGCTAAAGGCAAAATAATACATTGAAAAACAATAGAATACTTTGTATTTACATTTTTTGGAAGTATATAAATACTTGTAACAAGCATATAAACACACATAACAAGTATTTATATGTATGAAAAATGTAAATGTTTTTCATTGTAATATTTTGTCTTTAGCATTATTGTATATCAGTTACCAACTTGCTGAAAGGAATACACAGATTGTTACCATTTTGGAGAGGAGTCAGAATGCATGTTTCTTGTGTCACACAGCACACCACCTAAAGTAACTACATGTACAACTATAAAGAATAGTACTTTTCACGACAGTCATGCAATGTAACTGCTATTAACTGGCTAAGAACAATTTCTGCTAAAAAAATTGCAGAAAATATCCTCCTCCCCATATAGCAGGGGTCAAGTGTAGTGGGTTAAAATAACAAATTAATGCAATTATGACATTTTCATATGGAGATTGGATAGATTTTGTGATATGAGGGGAAGATAGTAACTGATTTTCAAGATTTACCAGGTATAGGCTGACTGGCCTCTTACCTGATTTGACTTCTGGAGAATATCTATTAGCTTCTCTGCTCTGCTCCAGTCACTGCGTGTGATGAGTGTGATGGCCACGCCTGAACGACCAGCCCGTCCAGTGCGGCCAACACGGTGCACATACTCCTCCATGTCTCGCGGACAGTCATAGTTCAAAATGTGTCTGATTGGTGAGTAAGAACACATAAATCATTATGCCCTTAAATTATTATATGAAATGAGCATCAATCACAACACACACGACCACAAAAAAGTAAAACACCTCTGCAACTTACGTCACATCGTTGACATCAATACCCCGTGAGGCAACATCTGTGGCAATGAGAACTTTTGATCTGCCGGACTTCAGGTCCTGTAGAGACTGTTCTCTGTCCTCTTGGTTGATATCACCATGCATTATACACACCTGGAAATCAGGACAATATATTATAAAATACCATCTATGGCCAAAACAAAAGCATCTCAAACTTTGCCTCTTCCAGCACTACCTCTCAGCACTCAATCTTTCAACTTCAACCAATACTCATCTGCCTGACACCCTCTCCTCATACACTCCTAACAAAGTCATCTTCATTTATTTACAAATGCCATAGAATACAGCACAGCAATCATGAATTTGCTTCCATGGTGCAGTGGTTAGCATGCCTAGCTACAAATCCACAGGTCCAGGTTCGAATCCTGGCCAAGACAGGTGTTCATCCTCTCATTTGGGCTGGTCGATAAATGGGTACCTGGGGAAACCAGAGGAAGGTAAACTGTGGTAACCTGGATGTCACACTGGCCCTTGCATCCCAGAGTAATAGGTTCTTACCCACCATTGGGTCAAGAGCCAATATGACAGATGAGCACCGAGGCCACACACAGCTATAGAATATGCCCCCAACTTGCCTTTAACCATAAATACATGCAGAGGGAATGATCTATATAAGATGTGCATGTGGCACTGTATATATCTGCAAAGAGAAAGAAGAACTGTACTTACATGCAAACCTTCTTCCAGCATTTCCACAGACAGAAGATCCACCACACACTTCCTTCCAACAAATACAATTGCCTTCTCTTTCTGTCGCAAACTGGTGATGAATCTTATAAGCTGTAATATGAAGAAAAAATATGTTTGGTAAATTAGTTACTTTACAGTAATAACAACTCCTTACAAGAGGAACCATTTATAGAGGCAATAATTAAATACACATAACATGGTATTCATGCCAACTCATTTAGGTATCATGAAAGTAGACACTATGTTGGGAGATGGAACTGCACAGGGTATGACTGGATGGAAGTATCTAAATCTTCATTCATAAAGAGATGTGGATGCATAAAAAATAGGGGTGGGCAGGAACCGGTACCAGTGCCGGTACTAATGGTACCAGCTAAACGGTACGGTACCTGTACCAGTTGCTCGGATTTATTTATTGGATTTATTGATAATTCTTCATGTCCGATTTTTTTTTTTAGGTTTCTAATAAATATTGTTATTGTTATTAGATTATGATCGAGTACATCCATAATAACTAAACATGCTATTTTTTTATCGAAAAAATAAATATTCACTTCATTCAGAGAGAGAGAGACGAGAGAGAGAGAGAGATCACCACTCAGTGAGTGGATATCTCGGTGATATGGGTACTCGACTACTCGATCACAGTCTAATAACAATAAAAATATTTATTAGCAACCTAAAAAAGAAAAAGAATCGGACATGAAGAATTATCTAGTAACTCCAATAAATAAAATAATAATATAATGGAAACGGGAGCTGTGATGGAAACGGAAAGCAGGACAAAATGGTGGGAACTTGGGGGGACGGTCAGCGGGGCAGTGACTCAGCGTCTACACACAGGGCCCATACCACATGGAGGCGGGCGAGCACCAAGCATCACTAAGATCCAAACGGTACCGGTACTAGCGGCAATGCGCAGTGCCGAGTGATCATTAAGCTTCCCGGAACCCAAGTGATCATGAGGCTTCGCGGTCCCAGGTAACGGTACCTGGTACCGCGAAGAATCGATTCTCGCGGTACCAGGTACCGGTACCTGGGACCGCTTGATCTTAGTGACGCCGCGCCGCCTCGCCGCCTCCATGTGGTATAGGCCCTGTGTGTAGACGCTGAGTCACTGCCCCGCTGACCGTCCCCCCAAGTTCACACCATTTTGTTCTGCTTTCCGTTTCCATCACAGCTCCCGTTTCCATTATTTTATTATTTTATTTATTTATTGGAGTTACTGGATAATTCTTGATGTCCAATTTTTTCTTTTTTAGGTTGCTAATAAATATTGTTATTGTTATTAGACTATGATCAAGTACATCCATAATAACTATACATGCTATTTTTTTTATCAAAAAAGTAAATATTCACTTCATTCAGAGAGAGAGAGAGAGAGAGAGAGAGAGAGAGAGAGATTTACATAGAAAATCAGACCACACAGACCCCATGGTCCAGACTAGGTGGTCTGTCCTTAAACCTAAGTGATTTTACATTAATCAGAAGGCTCCTAAATGTTGCATTTCTACTCTAGTTGATATTAAGTTGAAGGAGAGAGAGTTTTCTTTACAGGAAATTTATTTGGGAATTTCATCAGAAGTCATTAAGAAAAAAAAACTCCTTCGGGTACTGGTACCGGTACTAACGGTACTTGAGTTTTCGGTACCGGTACTACCAGTACTCAAATTAACGGTACTTGCCCATCCCTAATAAAAAGTAGTTGGTGAGTGAAGAGGTAGCAAAGCCTTAAAGACTCCCAGTACCATGCCCAATGAAGTCATAGATGGGGAGTACCCCAGAGACAGGAGCTGGAGTCAACTGCAAGGGGTGTGGCATCAGTAGGTTATCCCTGCCATTAACTCCAGTCCTCACTTTAACAATTTTCCATACATCTTATCTCTCCTTTACTTCATATTTTTTACCCAGTCCCTCAATTATTAACAACACTATGCTCTTCTATAATTCAGTTGTCTTCAAATTATGATTTAGCGCTAAGGACTTGGGTGCCTAATGCTAAAAAATAAAAAAATAAAAAAAGCTCTTATGAATACAATGATGCCATGTTGTATAAATCATATTCATGTTGTAGTCTTGTGCCTGCAAATAGGAGATAAAATATAAGTAAAAGGCCTATACATACCTCATCTTTCTTATTATCCTCTTCACACATCACTACCTTCTGTGTCACAGTGTGGACAGCCTTGAGGTCCAGACTCCCAACCACCACAGTGAATGGGTTTTTCATCAACTTGCTTGCCAAATCCCGAACTCCTTCTGGCCATGTAGCACTGAAAGAATTCTTCAAAAATTGTTCCCCGCTAATTTCATAGAGAAAGTTTGAAAGAAGGACTGAAGATGACTGAAGAAAACAAAGGTGACATCTATTAATCAGTTGGCAGGAAAGTACATAATTATCAGGAACAAAACACTCGAGTAGAGGATTACAGACATCTAAGACAAACAATTAATATAAACCTAACCCACAAAAAAGATAGATGGGATGGAGAAAGTAATGAAATCGTGTACAAGAGGTTGGGTATGGGCGTGACAGCGAAAGGAGTGGATTGTGGAGTGCTCAAATGGGTGAAGCATGGTACACTCAGATGGTGTGATGGTGTGACTGGGGACGTGTTATTATCTGACTGGGGTTGTGTTACGAGAGGGGTCCCACAAGGTTCGGTATTAGGTACACCTTTGTTTATTATTTATATCAATGACTTAGATACAGGAATTAGTAATGATGTCAGCAAGTTTGCAGATGATACCAGGATCGGTTGAGTAACTGAGTCGGATCAGGATGCTAGTATTCTCCAGGATGAAATAAACAGATTGTATGACTGGGCAGATAAATGGCAAATGAAGTTCAATGTAGGGAAGTGCAGTATTCTGAGTGTAGGTAGGAACAACCCTTCATATAACTATCGCTTAAATGACACTCTCATAAGCAGGTCTGGGTGAGAGAGGTATTTAGGGGTCTTAGTGAGCTCTGATCTCCATCCAAGGGCATAATGCATTCAAGCTAGAAATCGAGCAAATAGGGTACTGGGATTTATTTCAAGGAGCGTAAGCAACAGAAGCGCCGAAGTCTTCCTCAAACTATATTTAGCATTAGTTAGACCTCATCTTGACTATGCGGTTCAGTTCTGGTCACCTTACTATAGAATGGATATCAAACTGTTAGAATCGGTGCAGAGGAGGATGACTAAGATAATTCAGGGGTTGAGAAACTTGCCATATGAGGAAAGACTCAAACAGTTAAACTTGCATTCTCTAGAAAGGCGAAGGGTGTGTGGAGACATGATCAAGGTTTATAAATGGATGAAGGGCTTTAATAAGGGGGATATTCATAAGGTTTTGTTGATAAGAGAACCGGGTAGGACACTAATGGGTTTAAACTGGATAAATTCAGATTCAACAGGGACATAAGCAAAAATTGGTTTACTAACAGAGTGGTGGATGAGTGGAATAGGCTTAGCAGTCACGTAGTGAGTGCCAATAAAATTGTCACATTCAAAAATAGATTAGATAAATTCATGGACAGCGATATTAGGTGGGGTTAGATACACGGGAGCTTGGGTTCAAAGGAGCTGCCTCGTACAGGCCTACCGGCCTCTTGTAGACTCCTGCGTTCTTATGTTCTTATGATGAGAATGAAGGAGAATGAATTTGTCAGCATCTCAGGTGTTTGGGGGTTGCTGAACAGGCAGCGAATAGTGTCTGCACTCCTCCTCTCTACTTGTTTTGTCTCTTAGAATAAGGATAAGAATAACAGCTTTACCTGGTCATAACACTTTGACGGTCAGGGCGAGTCAGCATCACTGCCTTGCGTATCTGTGGCTCAAATCCCATGTCCAGCATGCGGTCAGCCTCATCCAGCACCAGGTATGACACTACACTCAGATTGAGAATGCCTGCAATAGTAAGGCAACACTAAGGTAAGAGTGCCAGCAAAATTCAGGTTTACAAGACCTGCAACAGTACAACACATTCTACTCAGCAACAATGTCTAAAAATACAGCACTCCACACACATTAACAATCCTTGCAACAGTAGGTCCAAGGGATGCTAACCTGTGGAAGCACCAGATATTTGGGCAACTAACTTCATCTCAAAGGCTACCACAAGCATTGTCTGAAGTAGCCAAGACCACCCACCTTCACGGGGTGGCCTTGTTAGTACAATATTCTTAATATACATCCAACCTCTCAGGAAGAGTGAAAATGGACGTTAAATGAAATGATGATAATGATGAGTTTTCTAGTTAAGTACCTAACCTAACTGTAATAGTCATAATATTTTTTTACTCACTAAATTTACATACACTTCCTAAGCAATGAGTCTTTTCATCTAACAAAGTGAGCTCCTTTTTGTTGGCTTTTATTATAAGTTGTTGGCTATGTGTTTGAAGAAAACTTCAGATGGTGTACCAACAAGGCCACTTTAAGAAGGCAGGACAGGACCTGGCTGCCCTGGTGGTGCAGCTAGTTCCCAACAATCCAATACTTTGCACC
This sequence comes from Eriocheir sinensis, assembly GCF_024679095.1. Classification (NCBI taxonomy): domain Eukaryota; kingdom Metazoa; phylum Arthropoda; class Malacostraca; order Decapoda; family Varunidae; genus Eriocheir; species Eriocheir sinensis. The sequence goes on from NC_066518.1 coordinate 6,017,558, forward strand.
GTGCTGCAACTTTTGGACACACAAAAAAACTCTGCCCTATTGGTTACAATACTGCCCCTGTGTAAAGCAGTGGTGGTATCGTAATCCTATTCTCACACATAAAACAAGAAAGGTACATTGGGGTTACCTCTGGAAGTAAAATCATTCAGCCTTCCAGGAGTGGCCACTACAATCTCTGCTTTGGCTCTAATCTTCTGTATTTGGGTCCTCTGGTCCCCCTGGCCATACACACACACACTGCCAAGAATAAAATTATCAGCCACCTAGCCTGTGATGCATACTGGTCATAGTCCCTTCCAGTGGCCCTAACAATTTTTTTCACCATAGAGCATTAGCACATTCAGAGCTTTTTGATAAATTGAATAGATCTGGCTTGATTCCTGGCAGATATATATCCATAACAATGGATGGCAAACTGCCATGTGGCAGCTACACCTTCCCTTACTTACTGATAGTCAGGGTTGGTCATTTTTTAATTTAATTTTTTTAATAATATATATATATATATATATATATATATATATATATATATATATATATATATATATATATATATATATATATATATAAACATATATCCTGCTGAGTGATTTGAACTACTTTACTACTCAAACATATTTCAGGGATTAATTCATTTCAGTTGTCAGTTCCTACTTATAATTTTTTTTTTTTTTTTTTTTTTATATACCTTGAAGAGAATAAATTAATCATTGCACATGAATAGGTTGTTTTACTTTACCATCTTTGGAGCACATCATTTAACTAATGGAATACTTTTAGTAAAAAAAATATTAATAAATAAATAAATAAAAAAAATCATGATTTTTTTGTAAAAAAACAACAACGATTTAATCAATTTGATTTAATCATTGCCAACCCTGCTGATAGTACTTATTGCTTAAACAATACACAACATATAAAATATGGATTAATTTTTGTAGATGAGAGTGACAGTAACTAACGATAGCATGTACTCTTATGTTACTGTAAAACACTTAAGTCACTTTTAAAACATAGAAAGAATGTTCACGTATTCAGCTATTCTAGTATAAATAGAAACTTGCCTACCATTTTATACCATCATAATTGTATTTTGACACTTCCTTCTCAATTTGCTGTGCTAGCTCTCTGGTGGGGGCGAGAACAAGACAGGTGGGTCCCACACGCTGCTTGCGAGGAGTTGGCTGGGCAACAATATGAAGAAGTGCTGGCAGGATGAAGGCCAAGGTCTTGCCTGAAAACAGATACCAAAAGCATCATAACTACCCAGTTCCTTTGGCAAGCATAGTTTGAGTCAGAGCTCAAAAAAAATTGAGCATGAGGAATAAATGGCCAGCAAAGAAAATACCATGTGATAAAGATAAGTCTAGTTTAAAGCATTTTTAAATTGCATGCATTGGAAGAACATTATGTAAGGAATCCAATATGTTCTTACTTGATGCACATCCCTTATATTAACACAAAACAAACCCCTTGACCATTATAAGTCTTAATTATATTTTCTTTAAACATTTTAAACAGCCTCTTCAGGGATGCAATCCTTGCAAAAAATAAAAGCTACAAGTACAAGGAAGAATCATTTCAGTATTGTTCTAGATTACCTGTATGGGTCATAGAAACAAATATAAAACACTGTAAAAAAAAAATTTGCTACTTGTCAGAGAAACAACTGTCTATTTTGTGCCCTCTCTAAAGTACCAAATCAGCACTGGCCTCGACTACTGCACGTAGGGAGGAAATAGCAATTCCTTTTACTTTGAGAGGATATAGTTAGAAGGATCACATGCCTTAAAGGGGCACATTTGATGACACTGGAAAAAAAAATAGTTTTGAGCCGAGACGCTAATACTAGATACTAGGCACAAAGTGGGTATTTATGGCCAGGTTTAAAGGAGATACCACCATTACTTTTTGTATATACAATTTTTTGTTTTGTTTTCAGGAGCCATTTCTTTAGTTTTCTCTTCTCCTAATACTTTTTTGATATGTGGTTATACACCTTTTTTCCTTTAATGCAAAACAGAAAATAACCACTCTGCTACCTTTTCATTGATTGATATTTGCAATTTATGTTAAATATTTTATATTCATTTTTTGTGTGTGCTCATCTGAGCAAATGCACTTTTTTTCTCTTTATTTTCCTCTTGTTAAAAAAAACTATGCGACTTAAATAAAGTGATCAATTGAAGTTTAACCCTTTCATTTTTCTTTTCAACAAAGAAACTCCCATGAATATAGATGGACGTTAAAAAGTCATTACATCTTGTTTATCAAAGAGCTAACATTTTGAGAAATCAGGAATTTAATATTCAAGTTACAATATCGTCATGTACCTGAGTATTTACTCAACCAAAACTATTATATATGATTGATATACTGTACTTACATTGTATGTCGCCATTTCTAATTAGTTGGTACCTGATCCTCTCCTTTTCTATGGATAATATGTTCAAAACTATATGGGTATCATGGGGCTTCTTCCTCTTCTCCTGCCTAATCCAGCATCTTTACCTTCGCAAGGGGAGCTGCAAAAGCAGTACTCACCCTCTCCTTCATCGCCTCCCTATCCTTGCTAACTAACAGCATAGCAAAAACACGGAAAAAAGCTTGAATGCAGATGAGACAGATGTGGGAGTGTGCTCTGAGTTGCTATCTCTTTCTCACTCTAAAATGAGTTGCCCAATGCTAAAGCCACCTTTGTCATCCTTCATGGACCACTTGTATTTAACAAACCAGAAAAAAAACTATCAAAAAAGGATGTAATGGAGCGACTGAGCTGTCGAGTGTAATTTTTGCCTAGGTCACCCAGTCCCTTGAATCTCCAATGCATGCAACCCTAAATAATTTTCATAATAATGTTATATTACCTGTTCCAGTCTGAGCTATTCCAATCATGTCAAGTCCCTGCATGAGGATGGGCCATGACTGGCACTGTATTGGTGATGGAGTCTGAAAACCTTGACGTTCAATCTCCTTCAAAATATCCGGATAAGGGTCAAAGGCTTGCCTGAAGGTCTGCACAGGGTTTGGAATAGGCTCTTCACAGCCATGACTAGCAGAAACCGTCATATCAAAATTCTCCTTCCTGTAATTATAAATACGGTCAAACCTCGGTTTACAAATTTAATTCATTCCAGAATTTTGCTCGCACACCAAAACGACTTTCCCCCTTGAAATTAATGTAAATCCTAATAAAGCGTCCCATATCTCAAAAAAATATTTATATAAAAATCATTTTACATGTTATTTTTTTCAGAATTAAAGTAATTTTAGTAACAAATAGCAATGATAAATAGTACGTAACACAAATTAATGTGTTATGGTTGTTACGGAGACTCCCACAACTGGTAACTACACTCGAGGTGCAGGCTTCACCCCGGGTTTAGCAGCCGCAGTTTCCCTATTCTCAAGGCACCAGAACTACGTTCAACCACCAACGTGAAGCTAACCCAAACCGCAAAATATGGTATATACATATATGTCCTGTGTGCACATGTGTGTGTATACGTTTGCACTTTTGAACAATTATACTGCAGTCATTTGTTTTTTATCTACAAAGATTTTGAGAATTCATGAATTTAAATTCTGAATACTTTCTAATAGCCCAGTGACCTTATAACAATTGAAATCCCTCACCTGAAGCTCTCCACTTGTTGAGTACTCATAGCTTTGACTTCAGGATGTTCAATATAAACATTTTTCTCAAGGGGAGGAAGGCTGGAGAGTCTTTCAGCTTCATATTTCTCCTGAAGAATATTGCAAAAAATAAATATATAATAATGATATCAAATATTAAGGTTCATATCAACAATAATAATGATGATAATAATAATAATAATAATAATAATAATAATAATAATAATAATAATAATAATAATAACAACAATGAATCATATACAGTATATACCCATTTTTTTTGTATAAACAAGTTTGGAAGTCAAAATGGCTCAGAAAAAAAAAAAAAAAAAAAAAAAAAAAAAAAAAAAAAAAGTCCAGGCAGGGAAAGAAAAGGTCCCACAGCTGTTTAGACTTAAAATGCTGTGAATATATCACCACCACCAACAAACACATCAGAAAGTCCTGAGGCAAACTTACGCTCAGACAGGGGAATGTGATGATATGCTACTTACATTTTTCTCCTTAAAATTGTCCCAATCAATCAATCCCTCCTCTGGGGAGTCTGAAGCATCCTGGCCCCCCCAAGAAGAAACTGTCTCGGTACTGAAGCTGCTGGTTTCATCTGGTGTATTTAAATGTATGAGTCAGGATTTTGAAGACCTCAACAGAATAACATGTCAGCAGTCCATATACTGAATGAACCTACATAATTAATTTGCAGTAAAATGGTATGCATGCCTTTGGTTTTGGTCTCTCTTGGCACTAAATTCTGAAGAATGACTACTTGGAAGAGTTTTGTACTATCAAGTGTTCTTACCTTTCCATCTTTCTCTCCTGCTCCCATGATCAATATCATTTTCAAAGTTTGTAGGAAGAATGAGCATGATTTGGAATGGCATGAAATAAGGCACAACTTGGGCAAGAGGCAGAAACATGAATGTGAAATAAGAAGGATACGAGTAGGTAAATGAGTGAGGGAAAAAAAAGGCATTCCACATTACTGTTTTACTGACTGACATACCAATCAGTCTTCCAAGGTATCTTAATATATAAGAGAATTTTGTCCACTACTACTGCTAAGTAACTGATCAGTGTATATTGGTACCATAGCATTAGATAACTCTACAACAACACTATGAATAACCTACCTTTGGCTAGTTTGCATTTGAAGCAGACAGTCCTATTTGAGAAGTTGTTAAATCTGCATGCTGAACAATCCCAGTCTTGACCTCCTGATCTGTTCCTGTTGGTAAAGTGATCTTCACTTGACCTGTGGCTTGAGAAGCTGTCATTGTACCTTTGATTACGAGGATAACTTGGCCTGTTGTAACGTTGACCTGAATCCCTTTGACCAAAGTTACACCAGTTTCCTTCCATCTTGCTGCAAGGTAAAGAAACAAACTAGATATAGATATTTACATAGATATTCAGACCACACAGACCCAGACCAAACTAGGTGGTCTGTCCTTAAACCTGAGTAGAATCCTACTAAATATAATGTCACCAAGACTTTGCATTTTGACTTTAGTGAATATCAAGTTGAAGGAAGTGGCAGTCAAGCTTATTTTTAAATGAATTAATTATACTGCACTGGACCACTGAAGGTGGGAGTTTATTCCGTTCTCACACTACAACGTCATTATTCGTTGAAATGTGTAAAACCACGAGTATTTTGAAAATTCAATCGTTCAGGAGTGTTGAATGTTAACGGGATGATCAGCCATATTGAGGTAGGACATCTCTCTTCAGACTCTGGTAAGATTGCCAACTGCAATATTTACAACTATCTGATATGATTTTCCACGAACCCTCAATTGGCAATCTGTGAGAATTAGTGTTGGAACACTGGAGATTTGAGTGCAGGTGTGAAAGGATTAAAGGGCATCTCCCATCTATCGGACCAAGCTGAAATTTTATGAAAATCTTAAAGGCTTTGTCTGTCTTCGTCAGTGAGGACTGAATTACCAATCAGTGTCTCATCATCAAATTTACTAATGAGATCAGTGAGTCCAACTTCAACATCATTGATGTAAGTTATAAATGGCACTAGGCCAAAAACCGAGCCCGAGGAACACCACTATACTGTCTATTTGTAGCTTGCAACTGGCTCCTATGCTGCTTTTGTAAGCTCGTTGCTGATTGGACAGCGGTCTGAGGCAGCCTTCCCCCACACAACATAGAAACAGACCTCGCCACATTACTAATTTTACTTTTATGCTTTGTAACTAACTCATGTTATGTAATACATGCTTGCTTTCTCCATCACTGGACAGAAGAAAGATTGCTGATTATGACTATCTTAACAAACAACTCAAATTGACTAAAAGTAAAGGAAATAAAGCAAGTTGAATTCAAGGACGGGGTTATAAATGTTTATATAATTTTTTCCATGCCAATCAAGAGGCCAGAGGGCTGGCTGGCTGGGTACTAAGAACATTCACCTCCAGAGATCCCCAAGTCATGCTCATCCTCTGGAAAACACTGGTGCAGCCCACACTGGACTATTGTAGCCAGCTGTGGTTACCCCACAGGAAGGGTGACATCCAGAGCCTGGAGGCAGTACAGAGGTCCTTCACCAGACAACTTAGTGGAATGAGAGACCTTAACTATTGGGAGGCTGAGACAACTGGGCGTCTATTCCCAACAAAGGAGAAAGGACATGTATCATGCCATCTATGTGTGGAAGATCCTGGAGAACCTGGTGCCCACCCCAACACCAATCACGTTGACCTTAATGAACGGTGACCGAGCAGGCCACAAGTGCCGAAGAACAGCCCTCCCAACAAGAGCCCTGGAGAGAATTAAGACCCTGCTTGCAACCAGCCTAGGACATGACAGACCAAAAATTTTCAGTGCACTACCAAATGAGATTAGAAACAAAGAACTGCTCAGTGGAAAAGTTCAAAGAAAGACTTGATACTTTCCTGAGGGCAGTGCCAAACGAGCCACACTGTAAATTGACGGGCAACAATGAACTCATTACCAGACCAAGTGGCCCTCGCCAATATGGACATCAGGGCTGGATCACCACGACCGCAAGGCGCTGGCTTCTAGACATTACTAAGTATATTTAGGGTTTAAACCAACAATCGCTACTAAAAATTGGTCCAAAACATGGTATATTTCCAGTCCAATACAAAAAACGTTTTATGGGAACCTTGCGAGAAATGATGGCATTCAACTGATAATTCACAGCAGGCATGGGACAATTACTATGGAGAATCTGAGCAATATGAATACCTAAAACGTCTAACAAATTATACTAACTTCTAACAGAGAGGGCTTTGCCCCCCCTTGACCGTCCCAGTTGCTATTAGGGACTTTGGCCCCAATGACCCCCTCTACATTTTAGTGAACAAAAATATATCAGAGAAACAAGTAATTTGCAACAAAGAGCACAATGGGGTCTATCAGAAATAAAGTGTCAGCCACCTGAGTGAAGTTGGTGAAAGACTGGAGTACATAAAACCCAAAATAGTATTTAGTCAATCTGGGAGGCTGCAGTGGAGAGCCCCTCAGAGGGAGGTACGAATACTTAAATATGCTCACTTGTCTTTTAGGGGCCTTAAGGAGAGTTTACCCCTTTTAGAGCATGCATAAGAGTCACTGAAGACAGGTGAAGACATGCCTAACCACCGCCAAGAAAATCAAAGTACGTACTTTTGATGATGTTCACGATGGTAATTGTTCATAACATAAAAATGCACAGGAAATCCTTAAGATTGACCTGACTGACTGAGTGGTAGGCTCGTCACACACTCAACCACAACTAATTTAATGCACTCTTCATTGCAACACACCTTGGCACAAAGATGAGGACAAGAGCAGAACAAATGGTGGTGAGGCTGGTTATTTATAATCTCTAGGCATGGCTCAACACACTTATGCAAACTTATTTCCATGCATTTTCCCCTTGTGGCACACCTTGGCCCATGAGATGAGAGGAGCAGGTAAAGATAGGTTTTTAGTAACGCCATGATCTCGTTTCCTATTTCACCAACTGCCCTTTCATTGTCATATATGTATTCTACTAACCTTTAACCCTCCCAGAGCACAGCAAAATAAATGGCGGTGAGGTAGTGAGACCCTTGTAGTAGAGGTGGTGGTGGGGTAGTTAACTAATCTCAAGATGTCTGTCTCAGGGCAAAATAATCTGGCTAATTTGAAGATTAATAGCTCACCAGTCCTTTTAGATGATAACAGATAGCGTAAGTGATAGATGTAGTCATCCTCAGACAATATTTAGCATTAGTTTGGCCACACTGTCCAGTTTTGGTGCCCACACTACAGAATGGACATCAACTTGCTAGAATCAGTTGAGAGGATGACCAAGATGATTCAGGGGCTGAGGAACCTCCCATATCAAGATAAGATGAAACATCTCAGCTTATTTAGGCTACTCTAGAAAGACCAAAGGTGCGGGGAGATCTGATAGAAATATTCAAATGGGTCAAGGGTTACATCAAAGGCGATAAAAGTAAAGTACTGAGGATTAGCCACCAGGATAGAACACGCAGTAATGGATTTAAATTAGAAAAGTATAGATTTAGCAGAGAAATAGGCAGGCATTGGTTCAGTAATAGGGTGGTGGGAGAATGGAATAGTGAGTGCAGGGACGATAGTTTGTTTTAAGAGTAGACTGGATAGCTACATGGACGAGGATGACAAGTGGTTACATAGTGGGGTGGGAATCTGGAGCTGCCTTGTGTAGGAAATTCGACCTGTTGCAGTCTCCCTATGTTCTTATGTAGTGCTATAAGGAGTGAGAAGAATCTTGTAGTCGTAAATGACACACACACACACACACACACACACACACACACACACACCAGTAACACGTGGATCCCAAATCAAACATAAGAACAAACACCATATTATCCACAATGATTCGCTATTTCAACTCAACACCGGATACTAAATAAAGAAATATCCGGTGTAGCTTCCTAAAATTACCTCCAATATATATCAACGTCAAACACTGAAGCTATAAGGAAATATCGTCGTATTATGTTCGGTTGGGAAGCTTAAAAATATGTTGGACTGTAAAACTGGGCCTTGGTGGTGGTGGGGAAGGAGACCAGGCCTATTCACACACGGCCTCTGCACACCTTCCAGTCACCTTTGCTAGTCTTTACACTGCTATCTTAAGTCTTTACGGCAGGATCTCTATATTCACCTGTACAATGGCGTGGCGCTGTGGTAGTTGTGTTCAGTGATGTCTCTCGTCCGCGCGCTCCTCCACCCACGGCTGAAGGATGATGAATGGCCGCCTACGTTCAAGATTGTCCTACTCAGCCTCTCATATTTCCTGATTTCCGCCCCAAAAACTGTCTGCTCCTCCCCCAAAACTCGATTCATTTACAGTTATCGTTAAAATGGTTATATTACTGATGAACCGGGAAATACAAGGTGGTGAACATGATAATCTGGCAACGCTGAATTGGCCGCTCCTCCTTGTCCTCCATTATTTTTCCCTCCCTTTAGCCGAAGTATTTTTTTAACAGATTGATAGTTTATTGTTGTAAGTAAACAGAAAAGGAGAAGGGAGGAACATGCCATCCAAACCCCCAGGCAGTACTAAGGATATATGTGGAGGTAGCACCAGGAAACTAAAAATATACAATGGTAGGGGACAATTAAGTGATAAAAAAAATAAAGGCCTTGATTTAGTCAGGGGAGTAGACTATTTCAACACGATAGTATCATAGGAAAATAGTCAAATTGTAATATTAATTGATATGATCGGTATTCTCAAAGATATAGGTTGGTATTGTTTGATATAGACGTTATCGGCTCTCACATCAGCTATTTCCAAAGGCCAAAAGGGAGATGAGTCGGGTTCCTATGAGTGGTATTCTAGGTTCATGGCACAGAAGAAGGGTCAAACTACCACCAGGGTCATAAAACTATTCCTGGAAATGCCCACAAAGGTTTAAAACATCAGTGCTGCCACGCTTGGCGCTACTAAGTTGTTTGCAATTTGAGGAATAATTGCAGTTACTCTATGATTTCCTAGTCCAACTGAATTACAAATATCATATTATGTTGTTTTATTTATCAAATGTAGCAGAATAAACTCCCAAAGCTATAATAAAAACACTTGGCACGCCTGTCACTACTTTGCATCCTCTGTCCATGCTTCTACTTACGTACAAATAACTGTGAAGGCTGCAGAGGTTTTTATTTGTAGAAACCTAGAACATGGTTTGAGTACAGATGTTTAAGTCAAAAAGAGACAAGGACAAGAAGAGGAAGTGCAAACATGGAGGATAGAAAGCTAAAAAATTGTGGGCATATGCCCGACCCTGTGATGGATGAGCATAGACTTTAAGAATAACATAGAAACCAACACAGACAGATGTAATATATATATATATATATATATATATATATATATATATATATATATATATATATATGTGTGTGTGTGTGTGTGTGTGTGTGTGTGTGTGTGTGTGATTAACCTTCTTATCCAAGTATTTTTTGACATTCTTACTCGCCGCAATGATCCTCTATTGAACAGTTCACCTGTCCTCCCTCTAACACCTTAACCACTTATACCCAGTACCGACTTCTAGCCCATTAATTCTGTGACTGCTTCAGTTCCTTAATCCTAAATGCTAAAGTCACCCATCGAAATAAAAGAAAATGGAGCCTAAATGCTAAAGTCACCCATGGAAATAAAAGAAAATGGAGCCTAAATGCTAAAGTCACCCATCGAAATAAAAGAAAATGGAGCTTAAATGCTAAAGTCACCCATGGAAATAAAAGAAAATGGAGCAAACGAGACACATTCCCACCAATGGTCAGGCGAAGACTGGTGGGGTGGGAGTGGGACCGTGGGCGAGACTAAAGTGACTTCCCGTGATGTCACTGCGCAGAAGAGAAGAATTCTGACTTGAGTAAACAAAAGCCGATGCGAATGAACGCCCGTCACGGCACGGCTTATGTTCGGAGGCAATTTTGACCCTATGTATATTTTTACCTCGGGAGGTACCCTACACCATCAGAAGCAGAAAAGCATGCAGATTTAGGATCTGTGTTTAAAAATGTGATGCGACGAAAACCAGCTGAGTACTGAGGAGTTGAAGGGAAATAAGATCAAGAAAATAATTATGTATTCCCTACTTCATTTAACTCTGATTTTCGTATGTGTAATTTTACACTATTGTTACAATTTTATGCTAGTGTGATGCAGAATTTTCTCAGGAAGATGATGGTGGTCTCAGTTTTTCGTAAAAATGAATGTTGGGGTCAGGAAACAGGGTGAGAGTGAGGTGTGTGAAGTCGTCGGTTTGGGCAGACAACGAGGATGGGGCGGGGCCAAGCGTGAAGGCTATAGGAGTTGCCAACAAGTGATTTCCTCCCGCCTGTATGACGATATCTTCTCGAAACTTGCCTTGCGTTTCATCCCCTCAACATAACCAGGCAGGCTGCTCGACATAAGCGAGTATTAGTACATCGTTGCCAAACCCTGAGCTGCACATATGAAAGGGATGCCAACTGGAATAATGATAAAATTAAAGACGTAGCCCCTTAAACATGTAAACAAACATTCCCGCGAGCTTCAAGCTAGCAGTCAGCCATGGACGCCAACAGCCAGCCACGACCTTTAGAGTCCCTCAGCAGCCAGCGAGGTCAGCAGCAACAGCAGCAGCAGCTACACCAGCAGCAGCAGCAGGAGGGATCACAGCCTCACCCCCAGCCACAACAGCAGCAGCAGGGACAGCCGCCGCCCCAGCTACAGCCTCCTCGGCAGACACGTCACCGCAATGCCAACTGGACGTACCCTGAAACTCTCTCCCTCGTACAGCTATATAGGGAAAAAGCAGCCATCCTCAAAGGAAATTTTTCGGAAAATGGCTGCTCTGTTGAGGCGAAGGCGAAGGCGTGGGGCAGCATTGTCACTCGCCTAGCGGCACTCCACCCAGGCTTTAGTAGGTGCACGAAGCAGTGCCAGAGACGCTGGCAGACAGTGATGCAAGATGCAAAAACTAAAATAAGGGCCTTCCATAAGGACAGGAATGGAACAGGTAAGATTTTTCTTGAAATAAAATGGTATTCATGAAGTGCAAGGAATGGTTAACAAGCAAATAGTGACAGTCCTGTAAATTTCAATGCTTATTAAGTGCTTGATGGAAATAACATTTGTAATGTATTGCCTTTTCTTTTCAATCAAGGGAATTCAATTGATTTAGCCTTGCACTCGTGTACCAATATATATATATATATATATATATATATATATATATATATATATATATATATATATATATATATATATATATATATATATATATATATTGGTACATCAAGGACGTCTCTTCGTGCCCGAAAAGTCCTCAGCTGCCGCAGACGCGCACCCACTACCTCCGCCATCTTGACTGTTATGCTTCGCTTAGGTCGACCTAAGGAATGCAATGTTACCTCCACCCCGCGCGTAGCTGGCGAGTCAGTTTAGGTTCCGCTTAGTTGAAACCTAAGGGTTATGCTTCGCTTACGTCTCGGTGTCCGCCATTTTCTTGATTTATGCCTCACATAAGAGAAACATATTCTTTATAAGTACGGGCCTGCAGATCCAGATGAGGTTTCAGGCCCTCTGCTCTCGAGGGCCTCGTTAGGCTCAATAATAATCTTCAATGCACTTATTCTCAAACATCGTAGTGAGTGAGTGAGTGTCTTAATTGCCTTCACGAATAATATCACAAATATCCATTAGTTCAGTTTTCATGTCTAATATTTTCATTATAGTATCACAATTAAATATCCACGATTATTTCCAACACACTGAACAATTCATCACACACAATTTATCGTGAGTACAGACACTGATTAATAGCCATGATCGGTTATGTTATGAATTCTCTCAATTTCAGTCTGGAGAACTATAATACACAACACTGGTCATTCGCTGAGTGGTTGATTTCAGGCTTCTTGTACCTCACACTATTTATGCATTTCTTCTCAGCCATGGTGCACTCCTGTGATTTATGATTGGCAGCGCATTTGAAACAATTTGGGGCGTTTCCATTGGTCTTGGCAGTACAGTTGGCCTCAAGATGGCCGTATCTCTGACAATGATAGCATATAATTACATGGTATCTGTCTCTCACTGTATATATTCCCCATTCTAATTTCAACTTGTCGTGATTCTTGTAAATCAGGTCTCTCACAGTTGGGTCGCATCTCAAAATGTAGTGGATTGTGCCGCCAGCTGCAGGCTTACTAAAAATCAGCTCAATCTTATTCTCAACACCCTGAATTGCGTGTAAGAACTCGTTGCGGTCTAAGATGGTCTCTTATTTTTTTTCCTTAGTCTCCTCTTTATGCACATTGCATATCATGATCTTTGGTTTCATCTTTCCAACACTCTTGGTACTAATTTGCTCAACAGACTCCAATGTTTGAGCAGCCTCAGCCCTCGTGTTCTCATTATCAAAGTTCATGACAATATTACCTCCCTTTGTGAATCTTGAATCAGTTAATTGAATACCATCCAATGCCTGGGAGACTTCATCCTTCATATCTGTTGTCTTCTTTTCCTGTGTAAAAGCCTTCACAAAACAAAACATTCTTCTTGACTTTCCTGTCTTTCTTCGCCACCTCAGCCCAAATCAGCGCCTTGTCAACAGCAAGGGCGTCAGCAACTGACCCCAGGCCCTCCTGCATCCTCTCAGCCCTTGATTCAACTTCATCTTTTACCACAGATATTTCTTTAGATAATTCTTGCTTGAATTCATCCAATTTCTCCACAATTTTGGTAGCCAGAGATGCTTTATGGAGGCATGGGTTGCAAATCCAATTAATTTTAGGTATATTCTCCTGCTTAATTCCAGACAGATGAGCACACTTCACATGACACCATTTAGGGCACAGAGCATCCAATCCACTTATCACCTGTAGGATCCCTACAAACGTAACAGAAATCCCTCAAGCCCCTGGCTCTGCCAGCCATGTCGACAGAGCACTTTCGCAATTAAGGAGATAGGCGCAACACATCCACTCTGCGCGACGACTCACTCACCACATGAATGTTTTTGTTTTTTTTTCAGAAAAATCTTCTATTAATTTTGCTGGCTTATCCTATTTCGTTGTAGGGGTCCACAGGTGAAAAAATGACTGGAAGAGGGGGAACGGGGCAACAAAGGTTGGGAGCCGCTGCACTAAAGACTACCCTATCCAATCATATTGTGAAAATTCACTAATTTCCCTTAATAATTAAAAACATTTATTTCAGCATCCTGACCATATCTGGAGCACACATACGACAACAACAACCAAAAAAAAACATTGTATTATAGTCCATCGACTCTAACTTGAGCCCTGCATGTGGCTTGGCCCTGGAAACCCCCCAATGTTTACAGATCTAGAGATGACCTGCGCATGGCGATCTGTCTCACTGTTAGTCTGTACGTTACCTATTTATGGAATATATATACATTCATAATACGACTGAATGGTGTAATGAATGGCTTGGGATTAGAGGGAAAGACAACGACTGTACACACACACACACACACACACACACACACACACACACACACACACACACACACACACACACACACACACACACACACACACACTATCATGTACATATACACGCACTCGCATAGATTAAATCATTACTCACCAATGAGGCAAATAACACTTGTATGCAGAACATCTAATTTCACCCCTTCCCTCCCACACACACACACAGCAGCATCAGCAGCAGCATAAGCAGGGCAGCGTAGTGTGGCGGCGGTACAATCCAAAGTAATAAGAAAAGAAAAAAAGGAAAAAAAATATCAGACGCCGCCACAAGCACATCTGTCCTCGGCGATTGCGGCTCCAGAGCGTCTATGGTGCAGTGCGGAAGCCACGGAGATGGAAAACAAAACAAAGAAGGCCTATGATAGTGTGTGTGTGTGTGTGTGTGTGTGTGTGTGTGTGTGTGTAAAAATATAAAAATCTGTATGAAACGCGTACGTAAATACATAGGCTACATACAGAGAGAGCATTACATAGAATTACATAGATAACCAGACCACACAGGCCCTAAGGCCCAAACTAGGTGATCTGTCCTAAACCTAAGTGACAGTTGTTATGCGGCCACCATGACGTTGAAACTGACCTGGTGAACATTGAGATGGAGGAGATAGGGGTCAAGATTATTCTTAAACGATGCAATCGAGTTATACTGTACCACTGATGGTGGTAATCTGTTCCAATCTCGAACGGCAGCATTAGTGAAAAAGAATTTTGTGCAATTTGAATGAACTTGTCTACATTTGAGTTTAGCGCCATTATTACTCGTTCGCGTCGAATCATCCATCACAAACAGCTTGGTCGGATCCACGTTGGTAAAACCGTTAAGTATTTTAAAGCACTCGATCAGTTTTTCTCTTAGGCGGCGTTTTTCAAGAGAAAACAGGTTATATGTGACAGCCTTTCCTCGTAGGGTTTATTTCGTAATGAAGGAATCATCTTAGTTGCTCTACGCTGAACACCTTCTAATTTAGCAATGTCTTTCGCATGGTGGGGAGACCAAAACTGCACGGCATACTCTAAATGAGGTCTGACGAAACTATTATACAAAGGTAGTATAACATCTTTATTCTTGAATGAAAAATTTCTCTTAATCAAACCGATCATCCTGTAAGCTTTTTCAACGGACTCGTTGCACTGCTGGGAAAACATGAGGTTAGACTAGACTGTGATGTCAAGATCTTTGACCAAGTGAATGCTTTTAATTTTAACGCCGCACATTTCATAGTTCTTCTTTATATTTCTAGATCCAACCTGCAGAATCTGGTACTTGTTAATATTAAAAGGAATTTCCCATTTTACTGACCAATCTGATATTTTACGCAAATCTTCTTGTAGGCTCCGCCTGTCACATTCTGTAAGTACCGCATTGCCGATTTTCGTGTCGTCCGCAAATTTACTAATGAAATTATTGAGACCAAGGTCAATGTCGTTGATGTAAATGACGAAGAGAACGGGTCCCAGGACAGAGCCCTGGGGGACCCCACTAGTGACTGGCATCCACTTAGAGGTCACTCCATTTATTACAACTCTTTGCTTTCTATTGCTTACCCAGTGCTTGATCCATTCGTGAAGCTTATCCCCGATCCCTATTTCCTTGATTTTATAAAGCAACTTGTAGTGTGGAACTTTGTCAAACGCCTTCTGGAAGTCCAAATAAATAATATCAAGTGATTTAGAAACATCATAGACTGCAAAAAGCTTGTTATATAACGTTAATAGATTCGAAAGGTCATGATTTAATGTGTGTGTGTGTGTGTGTGTGTGTGTGTGTGTGTGTGTGTGTGTGTGTGTGTGTGTTATTTGCCATTTTTTTAAGATAATGATTTAATATGTGTGTGTGTGTGTGTGTGTGTGTGTGTGTGTGTGTGTGTGTGTGTGTGTGTGTGTGTGTGTGTGTGTGTGTGTGTAATAATAATAATAATAATAATAATAATAATAATAATAATAATAATAATAATAATAATAATAATAATAATAATAATAATATGGTTTATTAAGTTTTGGTAGTTGTATGGCTGAAAATGTACAATTTATGAAGCTTAGAACTATATATATATATATATATATATATATATATATATATATATATATATATATATATATATATATATATATATATATATATATATATATATATATATAAAGAGTTTGGTGATGAGGAGTGAGGGTGGGGAAGACCGGAAGGGAAGGGCTCAGCTGAGCGTGGTGTGATGAGTCATGGAGGTACTGTAGTGTCAGGAGCCACTCAGTCAACGCATACACTTGAATTAGTGAGATGGTGCACATATGAACGCAATGCAGCCTATAACTTTTTTTTTCCTAGACAGACTCGTGCATTTAAAAAGCAGCTTTTTTCTTCGTTTTCTTCACCTCACAAAGATACAAATAATCTGTCGGTTAGTATTGAGCCAAACAACTTTGCCATAATCATGCCTTCTTTGAATTTTCTCTCATAACTTGTTCTTTATTAAGACATTGAGTCATAATCATAATTGAGTCATAATCTTTTGTTATCAGTATATACGTGTGTGTGTGTGTGTGTGTGTGTGTGTGTGTGTGTGTGTGTGTGTGTGTGTGTGTGTGTGTGTGTGTAATTCACCACGGCCTGATCACGAGTTGGACTCGCTTTCGTCAGCAGGTACCCTCACGACGAGAGCAAGTGCTCATTATTGTCGATCTATGGGTACTGCCAGGACCTCACACACCACACACCCCATCCCCCTTGCTCAAGGGGGGACAGTAACCACTCCTAGTCAACGGAAAGAATCCAGCCTGTGCGGGGCTCGAACCGCCGCCTGTTTGGCCGTGAAGCCTTGCATCGCGGCGCTCTAACCGATTGAGCTACCAGAGTGTGTGTGTGTGTGTGTGTGTGTGTGTGTGTGTGTGTGTGTGTGTGTGTGTGTAGGCAGAGTAAATGGGAAGAACACAAATTTTAAATGCCCGTTATATAATTGTTTCTAAAATAAAAGCATCGAGACACATTAATTCAAGTCTTCCTAAAGAGGGTGTGCATAAATAAAGTTAAAAGCCCTAAAAGGCTTCATACAGTCCTGCTGACATCCAGTCACCTCTTCCCCCAGGTGTTTCAGTTGCATCTACAGGAGTGGGTGCGGCTTCTGCTTCTCGGGCCGGGCGGGAGGTTGGCCGACTCTGCTGACTATTATCGTGTGAGTTGTTAACCTGACCCTTGTCCTCTTTTGTGCTTTATTGCAGTAAATAGTTAAACTGCATAATGCATATGATTCTTTGTGTAAGTAATATATGAGGTGCTTTGACTTTGTTTTTAAGATTGTTAATAATCATGAGCACCTCTTCACAACGCGATACCTGCTCAGTTTCAGCCTATTCGCCGTACACGCATTAGTTTACACCTCAGTGAGCGTGCAATGAGCGTGATCAGTTTTTTTGCGTAACCAATCGATTTTCCCATTCATTTATCCCTAATGTGATTGTATTTTGGAATGTACTCCCAGATAAGATTGATTCCCTTGTTAACACTGATAAGTTCAAAGGGTAAATCAACACCCACCTGTTAACTTATTAGGTACTGTTTTCGTCTGTTCTTACTCTACTGTCACTGTCTGTTTTGTTTTTCATATCCATGTCTGCTCATTGAGAAGACTCTCAATAATAATAATACTAACTAGCGGGACCCATGGAAATTCCACGGTTAATGTGCATTATACAGCACCAGGAATGAAAATTCCACGGGTAATGTGCAGGACATAGCACTATATAGGAACATGTAAGAGAAGCCTCCTCTTCTTAATCCTCTTCCTATTGCTCTTAATACTCTTCTAAATCTCCTAATCCTCCACCTATTCCTCTTCGTCCTCTTTTAAACCTATAAAAATAATAATAATAATAATAATAATAATAATAATATATAATAATAATAATAATAATAATAATAATAATAATAATAATAATAGTAATAATAGTAATAACAGTAATAATCTGTTCACCAGCGCGCCATGTCCGGGTCGTGTTCCAACGCCACGCTGCTGGGCGAGGGCGCCTACACCTTCGCCTACAAGTGGTGCCCCCCCACACACACACTCCAAATCTTCTTTTTCCTGGGTGTGTGCTAAATGTTCCTTGATACTTTTTTTTTATATAAATATATGTGCAAAAGTTAAATATTTCCAGGAAACTAAAGAGAAAAAATGTGAGAGGAAGATTTTTTTGTATTCTACTGTATATATATATATATATATATATATATATATATATATATATATATATATATATATATATATATATATATATATATATATATATATATATATATATATATATATAGGTAAAATAGAAAAAAAAGTATTCTTTGACCCAATGAAGATACAAAAAGTAGTGTACGAGCATCAGCACCAGATGTCTCACGCAACTGGACTCACGGCGCCGCGGCCACACAGCTGAGCTCAGTTCTTCCCGCGCGCCACTTGAACAACAATACAGTACCCACGCTGCCACGCTACTCAACAATAGGGGTAGGCAGGTACCGGTACCGGTACTAACGGTACCAGCTATACGGTACGTTACCGGTACCAGACTGCTCGGTACCGGTACCAATACTAGCCAGTCGCTCATGGTGTCCCTCATTTCTTCCTCACACGAGTGAGGTTGAGACTGAGTGCCTGAATGGATATCTCGGTGATATGGATATTCTCTCTCTCTCTCTCTCTCTCTCTCTCTCTCTCTCTCTCTCTCTCTCTCTCTCTCTCTCTCTCTCTCTCTCTCTCTCTCTCTCTCTCTCTCTCTCTCTCTCTCTCTCTCTCCACTGAATGAAGTGAATATTTATTTTTCGATAGAAACCTACCTCTTGTTTAATTTATATATATATATATATATATATATATATATATATATATATATATATATATATATATATATATATATAT
>NC_066518.1:6041609-6131609 GCF_024679095.1 Eriocheir sinensis
TTAGCCGTTTCGGTGAAACTTTTGCTATTGCGTTGGACATATCAAAAGCTTTTGATAGGGTCTGGCACAAATCTTTGCTTTCTAAACTACCCTCCTACGGTTTCTATCCTTCTCTCTGTACCTTTATCTCCAGTTTCCTTTCTGACCGTTCTATTTCTGCCGTGGTAGACGGTCACTGTTCTTCCCCTAAATCTATTAACAGTGGTGTTCCACAGGGTTCTGTCCTATCTCCCACTCTTTTTCTGTTGTTCATTGATGACATTCTTTCCAAAACGAACTGTCCTATCCATTCCTACGCCGATGATTCCACTCTGCATTATTCAACTTCTTTTAATAGAAGACCCACCCATCAGGAACTTAACGACTCAAGGCTGGAGGCTGCAGAACGCTTAGCCTCAGACCTTACTATTATTTCCGATTGGGGCAAGAAGAACCTGGTGTCCTTCAACGCCTCAAAAACACAGTTTCTCCACCTATCCACTCGACACAATCTTCCAAACAACTATCCCCTATTCTTTGACAACACCCAGCTATCACCTTCCTCAACACTAAACATCCTCGGTCTATCCTTAACTCAAAATCTCAACTGGAAACTTCATATCTCATCTCTTACTAAATCAGCTTCCTTGAGGCTGGGCGTTCTGTACCGTCTCCGCCAGTTCTTCTCCCCTGCACAGTTGCTGTCCAAATACAGGGGCCTTGTCCGCCCTCGTATGGAGTATGCATCTCATGTGTGGGGGGGCTCCACTCACACAGCTCTTCTGGACAGAGTGGAGGCTAAGGCTCTTCGTCTCATCAGCTCTCCTCCTCATACTGATAGTCTTCTTCCTCTTAAATTCCGCCGCAGTGTTGCCTCTCTTTCTATCTTCTATCGATATTTCCACGCTGACTGCTCTTCTGAACTTGCTAACTGCATGCCTCCCCCCCTCCCGCGGCCCCGCTGCACTCGACTTTCTACTCATGCTCATCCCTATACTGTCCAAACCCCTTATGCAAGGGTTAACCAGCATCTTCACTCTTTCATCCCTCACGCTGGTAAACTCTGGAACAATCTTCCTTCATCTGTATTTCCTCCTGCCTACGACTTGAATTCTTTCAAGAGGAGGGTATCAGGACACCTCTCCTCCCGAAACTGACCTATCTTTCGGCCACCTCTTTGGATTCTTTTTAGGAGCAGCGAGTAGCGGGCTTTTTTTTTTTTATTAATGTTTACTTTTTTTGTGCCCTTGAACTGTCTCCTTTGCTGTAAAAAAAAAAAAAAAAAAAAAAAGAAAGAAAGTCTTGCAGCTTGCTTATTTCACATTAATCTGAGAATACCAGTACAAGGCCATGTGGCTGTTGGTGCCCCTGTTATTCAAATAACAATTCGGCTTGGTTTTCCAAGCCTGCTCTATTTTTTTATAACGATGATATAAACACATTTTCACTGATTTTTTGAGACACTTAAATGTTAACCTACACAAACAACATTCACACAAAACTTACACAGCTCATCACGACAAGGACAACACATAGGATAGGTGTTTGTTTGTGTATGCGTTTGTGTGAATGTTGTTTGTGTAGGTTAACATTTAAGTGTTGGTGTATGTGTGGAACAATGTGTAACGGTGGACAACAAGAGAACGTGGACGGACAGTTAAAGGTAAACGAATACAAGGAAAGTTAACGATGAAGACGCGACAAGACAGACTGGCAGACACAGTGACGATGGACATTACATGAAAACACCGAGAATCTTAGTCTCTCTTTGCAGCGCCCCATTTTCTTGTCACTGAGGGGAAGGAACACGGAATTTGAGCGGTGACTGCTACAGATTTACTTAAGGTTTTTCCTTCTCGGCCTATTGTGAGGCCTCTTGATAGTATTAAAATCGGTGTGCCTTTTGACGCCTGATACTGTTGTCGATTTGTGCATGATGAAAAGGCGACCCAATACTAGCAGCAGGGTTATGATAGTCAGGAAGGAGACGGAAAGAGAAAGAAAGGAAGGAACATTAGGAGCAGTGTGCCCCCCGGTGTCTGGTATTCAGCTATCTGTTTGTGAGGAAGTTGCGGCACACAAGTTAGTCTATCGCGACCCTGCATCGATGGGGCGCGACCCGTGGATTCAATGGGGCCACTTGGACTACAGCCCTGGGGTACAACACAAGAGGAGCCCTACTAAAGTCTGTTTCACAAGAATATTACAGGCGACCACACCTCCACTTTTTTTCTCTTGATTTTGATTAGCTCTATGTTAGCCAATCAAACCGCAGAACCCGTCAGTTTGCTTCCGCCTTGGCCGCTGGCGTCGCGACTGTGTTATGTTCTTAGTTTTTTAATACTATCTGGAATACTACACGGCCTACATGTGTTTTCTTAGTAGAATTGCCATCCTTGAGTCATTATCTATAACATTCATTCTGTAACACAAGACGACTAATTATTTTTTTCTCGTAGATATCATGTGATGAATGAAGATATTTTTTTATACGATAAAAACAAGTTTATATTTCTATCCATTTTCAAGTTAACAGTGTACTTATGTCTATTTTCTTTTGTCTCATCATAATCTTTGACAGTTTAGGCACTGTACATGTTCAGTGGTGAAATTGCGTTAAATTAAAATTGCATGGTGATGTTGAGGTGTAAATATATTTTTATATGCATCCCATAACACTGCGAGGCAGTGTGAGCACCGAGCGAGCTTCCTGGGCCAAACAAGCTTATCTTTTCCGGCGCGGTAATTGGCTGCCACTTGGCCAGTCAAAATTGAAGAGCATGAGGGGGTGAGGCCGCCTGTAATTTAGCTAGAGTGAATGATCCTTGTCTTAACTCATTGGTGACTGGAATATTAGGATCCTTCATAATTATTAGATTCCTCTCTTCCAGAGCCCTCACAACTCCCAAGACGGACCTGTTAATATATTCCTCTCCAATGCTTCGAGGGTTAACTAACTCTGCCTTTAGGGCATATACAAGTAAACGACTAGAGCAGCAGGTTTCCTCAAGCTCTGAGTTGCTGAACTGATTTGTGGGTGTGCAGGGAACGTGCTTCCACACAGCTCAGTGCAACACGTTAGGAGAGCTTGGATACACTCCGGCGTTGCTTCACGAGGAGTAACTTCCAGCAGTATAGTCTTGCAAGGCTGTGACATTTTTCTGATGGGTAATGCATTCTGATGCCACTTTAGATCCCCTTTTCAAAAAATGTAACGAAGAGGTTGCTAAAGAAGAGTCTATTTACTCTGTGATAATGTACCAAATGTCTTTCTAACCAATTATTACAGTGCATGCACCTCAATAACTTGAAAGTTGATGTGCGTCCATTTTTGGATAATTTTTCTTGGGCGGCCCATGGCCCAGCGGGGCCCAAAGAGTTTCTTGGTGGCCATCAGAGTATCTGTATATATGGGGAAAAAAAAAAAAAGCCAGTATGAATGTTGTTAGCAAAACAAGCTCTCACAATATTTTTATCAGAATTATAATAACAGATGTATTGATTGCGTGTTTAACACACACACACACACACACACACACACACACACACACACACACACACACACACACACACACACACACACACGCACGCACGCACGCACGCACGCACGCACGCACACACACACACACACACACACACACACACACACACACACACACACACACACACACACACACACACACGATAATGTAGTCCTCAAAGAAGTAATTGAACAACCACTGAAAGAAGACAAGAAAAACGTAGAGAAAGAGGTGGTAAAGGCTTTAAAGAAAAACGAAGAATTAGTAAGAGATGTAGCAGATAAGAAGAAGAGTGTAATAATATTTGGCATGAAGGAAAATAATATAATGTACAAACCAAGAAGGGAAAAGGAAGAATTGAAATCAATAAAAGACTTACTTAAGAACTTAAATGATGAAGAACTGCAAAACCATGAAGAGGAGGTGGAAGAAATCAATAGGATGGGCCCGCACATAGAAGGAAAAACAAGGCCAGTTAAATTAAGATTAAGATCGCAGAAGGCAACAGAGGAAATTTTGTACAGAACAACTAAGTTAAGGGATACAGAAGTGACGACGAACCGGCGAGACTGGACCTGGTGTTAACAAAGGGAATGCACTTGTTGAATGAATTAGGGTATGGGTGCCCCCTGGGAAAGAGTGATCACGTGATAATAGAGATGGAAACAGAGGAGGAAGGAAGTGAGGGGGAGGAATCATATAAAAGAAACAGGTTAAACTATAGGAAGGCAGACATGGAAAATCTCAGGAAATACTATGGAGAGCTAGACTGGGAAGAGTAAATGAGAACAAGCGAGGTGCAAGAAAAGTATGATATTTTTATGGAGGCGTATAAATCAGGAGTTATGAAATATGTACCAGAATATAAACCCAAAGAAAAAGGAAAAAAGGATTGGTTTAATGCAAGATGTGCTAAGGCAAAAGAAAAAAAAGAGACAAAGCGTAGAAGAGATTGAAAAGAAATAAAAACCAAAGGAATAGAGATTTCAAGATAGCGAGAAATGAATACGTGAAAATAAAGAGAGAAGAAGAGAAAGGATATGAAAAGGATATTGTCAAAAAGTGCTAGGAAGAACCTAAACTGTTTTATAGATTCATAAATGGGAATATGATAATCGGAGATCCTAAAGACATGACTGAGCTACTAAACAAAAGGTTCCAGCAAGTTTTTACAAAAGAATCACAATTCAACGAACCACAAGATAACAAGATAAATGTTCATATGGAAGAAGTCATAGTAACTAAAGAGGAGATATATAAAATGATGGAGGAGCTGGAAGAGAGGAAAGCAGTTGGACCGGATGGAGCCTCAGGTTATTTACTGAAAGAATGCAGAAATCAGCTGGTTGGACCGGTATATGATATCATTATATGCTCAATAACGGTTCCATGTCAACTGAACCAGTGCCACTTGCACCACCACCATGCGCACAGTGCCAACTGAAAACAGACAACAACTGAACAGACAACTGAACCAGTGGTCTACTGAAACCAGTGGTCAACTGAACCAGTAACCATTTGAACCAGCGACCATCCGAACCAGTGCAACTTGAACCAGTGCAACAGTACTACAGTACTATTTCAACCAGTGACCATCTGAACCAGTGGTCATCTGAACCAGTGGTCAACTGAACCAGTGGTCAACTGAACCAGTAGTGTGTAAAAAACCACCAGTACCTTGAAGACAGTACTATTTCAACCAGTGACCATCTGAACCAGTGGTCATCTGAACCAGTGCTATTTGAACCAGCAGAATTTGTTGTGACTCAACTGTATTTTTATTTCCTTCGGAAACCTACATTAAAATGGTCACACTTCATTTACAAACACAAAGAGAAAAATATTTCACAAAAAGTAATAAATAAAATAAATAAAACAAGAAAAGGAAATATAAAACTGTTATAAGCTAGGAAAGAAGAAAAAACTAAAAGAAAAAGTAAAAAAATAAATAAATAAATAAAAATATAATATAAAACTAAAAAAAAAAAAAGGTCCGCGACAGCATCCCGACTCCACGTGTCGCAGGACTGGGACCAGCTCAAAATAAAAATGGCTTTGCATAAGCGCGTGGTTTAAGCTGGTGCAGGGAGGATGCTAACATAAACGAGTTACACCTGTAATGAAAGGGTTACACAACGGAGCACAGTACCATCGGCCTTCGAAAAAGGGTTAAATTGTATTACACGGTCACTGGCTGAAATAGTACAAATTCAGTACAAATCCTAGGATTATTTCCTGCTTTAATTAAGTACAAAGCCTAGGGTTATTTCTTGTTTTAATTCAGTACAAAGCCTAGGCTTATTTCTTGTTTTAATTCAATACAAAGCCTAGGATTATTTTTTGCTTTAATTCAGTACAAAGCCTAGGGTTATTTTTTGCTTTAATTCAATACAAAGCCTAGGATTATTTTTTGCTTTAATTCAATACAAAGCCTAGGATTATTTTTTGTTTTAATTCAATACAAAGCCTAGGGTTATTTTTTGCTTTAATTCAGTACAAAGCCTAGGATTATTTCTTGTTTTAATTCAATACAAAGCCTAGGGTTATTTTTTGCTTTAATTCAGTACAAAGCCTAGGATTATTTCTTGTTTTAATTCAATACAAAGCCTAGGATTATTTTTTGCTTTAATTCAGTACAAAGCCTAGGATTATTTCTTGTTTTAATTCAATACAAAGCCTAGGATTATTTTTTTTAATTCAATACAAAGCCGCTTTAATTCAGTACAAAGCCTAGGATTATTTTTGTTTTAATTCAGTACAAAGCCTAGGGTTATTTTTGCTTTAATTCAGTACAAAGCCTAGGATTATTTTTTGTTTTAATTCAATACAAAGCCTAGGATTATTTTTTGTTTTAATTCAATACAAAGCCTAGGATTATTTTTGCTTTAATTCAGTACAAAGCCTAGGATTATTTTTGCTTTAATTCAGTACAAAGCCTAGGATTATTTTTGCTTTAATTCAGTACAAAGCCTAGGGTTATTTCTTGTTTTAATTCAATGCAAAGCCTAGGATAATTTGTTGTTTTAATTCAGTATGCGTGGTTTAGCTGGTGCAGGGAGGATGCTAACATAAACGAGTTACACCTGTAATGAAAGGGTTACAACGGAGTACAGTACCATCGGCCTTCGAAAAAGGGTTAAATTGTATTACACGGTCACTGGCTGAAATAGTACTGGTTCAAGTACTACTGGTTCAGTTTGCACTGGTTCAAGTTGCACTGGTTCAGATGACCACTGGTTCAGATGGTCACTGGTTGAATTAGTACTGGTTCAAGTACTACTGGTTCAGTTTGCACTCTGGGTTGCACTGGTTCAAATGACCACTGGTTCAGATGGTCACTGGTTGAATTAGTACTGGTTCAAGTAGTAGTACTGGTTCAGTTTGCACTGGTTCAAGTAGCACTGGTTCAGATGACCACTGGTTCAGATGGTCACTGGTTGAATTAGTACTGGTTCAAGTAGTAGTACTGGTTCAGTTTGCACTGGTTCAAGTAGCACTGGTTCAGATGACCACTGGTTCAGATGGTCACTGGTTGAAATAGTACTGGTTCAGTTTACACTGGTTCAGATGGTTACTGGTTCAAATGACCACTGGTTCAAATGACCACTGGTTCACTTGACAACTGGTTCAGTTGACCACTGGTTCAGTTGACCACTGGTTCAGTTGGCACTGGTGCATGTGGTACTGGTGCAAGTGGCACTGGTTCAGTTGACCGGCAACCCTCAATAACAACTGGCAAAGTACCAAAGGAGTGGCGGAGGGCTGAAGTGTCCCTATATACAAAAGTGGTAAAAAGGAAGAACCCCTAAACTACAGACCTGTATCATTGACCAGTGTAGTATGTAAAATATGTGAGGTGATAAGTAAACAATGGACGAGATTTCTAGAAGAGCATAATATAATCACAAGTAAACAATATGGCTTTAGAAAAGGGCGCTCATGTGTAACAAACTTACTGAGCTTTTACTCAAGAGTGACAGACATAATACAGGAGAGGGACGGATGGGCTGACTGCGTTTACTTGAACCTGAAGAAGGCGTTCGACAAAGTTCCACATAAAAGACTACTATGGAAGCTGGAGAATAAAGGAGGATTGAAAGGATAAATGATGAACTGGATGGAAAGTTACTTAAGGGGAAGAGAGATAAGAACAGTGGTAAAGAACATGAAATCGGAATGGAAAATTGTAGAGAGTGGAGTGCCTCAAGGATCGGTATTGGCACCATTACTTTTCCTAGTATATGTAAACGATATGTCAGAGGGGTAAACTGTTATATGAGCCTGTTTGCAGACGATGCAAAACTGCAAAGACATATAAGAAACAGTAAAGACTGTGAAATTCTGCAAGATAACCTGGACAAGATTTGGGAATGGAGTATGAAATGGGAGATGTAATTCAATGTGAAGAAATGTCATGTAATGGAAATGGAAAAGAGTGAAGGGAGACCAAAATGGACATATAAAATGGGAGATGGAGAAATATTAAAGAAAGTTCAAGAAGAGAGGGATCTGGGAGTGACAATACAAGATAATCAAAGCCTGAGAGTTATGTTAACAGGATATTCGGTGATACGTATAAAATGGTGAGAAATATAGGATTAGCATTCCACTATATGGATAAGGATATGATGAAAAAGTTAATAACCACTATGATAAGACCAAAACTGGAATATGCGGAGGCGGTGTGGTCTCCCCATAAGAAGAAACACATAAAAAACCTAGAAAGAATACTAAGGATGGTAACAAAAATGGATTCAGAACTGGAGGGATTGATATATGAAGAAAGATTAAAGGAAATGGACCTACCAACATTGGAACAAAGAAATGGGAGACCTAATACAAATTTATAAATTATTGAGTAAAATGGAAGAAGTAGACAATGAGGAGTTAATACTAAGAGAAGGAATAAACACCAGGAACACAAGAGGACACAGTAAAAAATTGAGGAAGGGAAGATGTTTGAGAGACATAAAGAAATATAGCTTCCCGCAAAGAAATATAGAGGTTTGGAACACACTAAGTGAGGATGTAGTATCGGTGAAGAGTGTGCAAAACTTTAAGGAAAAGTTGGACAAATACAGATACGGAGACGGGACAACACGAGCGTAAGCCCAGGCCCTGTAAAACTACAACTAGGTAAATACAACTAGGTAAGCACACACACACACACACACACACACACACACACACACACACACACACACACACACACACACACACGTATTTTTCTTATTTCAATATAAGGAAGTGACAGCTGGTAGCTATTTATTCGATCACCATACTGTTGTTTGTTTTACATGATAATGTTGTGATGGAATCATTTTGGGGCCACCAAGGCCGTCCAGGCCCTGGAGCGATGTACTTAGCACTTTACCTCACAGACCCTGAGTCCAGGAAAGATTACATTAATGACCTTCCCTCAACCCCTGACAGGATAGAGTAAGCCACGTAAGGGTGACGAATATAGTTCACAGGAGGTGTAAACATGACGCTGCATAATGGCCTCCTTGTCGCACAGGAAAGATGGATACAAATGCTCCTGAACCAGCCACAGAGGAAGGGTTCAAGGACGACCCCCGCGAGGCTCAGAAGGACCATGACGATCCGCTGGCGGGGGCGACGACCTTCGAGGACCTGATGAAGGTGGTGGGCCCTTACGGCCGCTGGACGATCATGGTGGTGTTCGTCTGTGCCGTTGGTACGTACGCACGCACGCACGCACGCATGATGCCACCCTGTTCTGTGTTGTGTGTATTTGTCACACGAGTGTCAGCTATGTTTAGGCCCCCTTCACACGAGCGGTTTTCTCCCGCGCGATTTTTCAGGCGCGGTTTAGAAATCACTACCATCCATATCAGACCCCATGACATACCGTTTTTCGCAAATATCTTTCAAACGAAGACTCGGATCAGCATGGTGCTGTGGCACGGATTGTTTCACACACTCCGCTAATTTTTGACGCTATTGTGGACTGCCAGATGCGGTTAATTATGGCGTTTACTCTTGACTGTGATGGCAAAACCTACGCGAGCCACTTACACATTCGGACAGGTGAGGCGTGACGTATTTGTGACGTGTATCCACCAACTACCTCCACCCCTGGCTTCCCCTACTCCCACCCTCTCTCTCTCTCTCTCTCTCTCTCTCTCTCTCTCTCTCTCTCTCTCTCTCTCTCTCACACAGTGTACATGAGAGGTGAAGTTATGCACACCTATGACTTGTCTATAATGGCGAATATCTCGAAAGTATATGCTAAGTATGGTTGGGTGTTTTATGCACACGACTGTTTTATCTGTAACTACGAAATATAACTTTGATTCATTATTTACCTATTCACACTTATCCTTAATTTGTTCTCGATATTCTCTTGGTCAGATATATGGAAGAGTCGTAGTGCAATGACTCCTTTGCACCCACGCGGACATCGTAGTATGTTGGTCATGGCTGACAGCGATGAAAAACTCCTTCCTCCACAGGACGTGGGTATCAGCCGTCTATCGGCAGCGTGCCTGATACTTACCATGTTACGTACCTTTTTCACTTACCAAATACGGTGTAACGGTGAAACAAGCAATAACATCAATTACGATTGCTTGCGTAAACTATCCAACCTTAATCAGCATATAATTTCTACTTATCTGCCATTAATTCAAGTCACATGTGTGCATGGGTTCATATATCGTGTACAGCGCAAGTGGAAAAAAGAGAGAGAGAGAGAGAGAGAGAGAGAGAGGAGGGTAGGAGGGAGGGAATGAGAGGGGTGGGAGTAGGGGAAGCCAGGGGTGGAGGTAGTTGGTGGATACACGTCATAAATACGTCACGCCTCACCTGTCCGAATGTGTAAGTGGCTCGCGTAGGTTTTACCATCACAGTCAAGAGTAAACGCCATAATTAACCGCATCTGGCAGTGCACAATAGCGTCAAAAATTAGCGGAGTGTGTGAAACAATCCGTGCCACAGCACCATGCTGATCCGAGTCTTCGTTTGAAAGATATTTGCGAAAAACGGTATGTCATGGGGTCTGATATGGATTAGTAGAGTTCAATGGGGCCCTTCACACGCTAGCCGCGCGGCTTACGGCCGTATTCTCAGTGATTCTCTTCCCCCTTCCCGCGAGGAAACGAGGCTTCGTGGACCAAATGGTATGCTCAGTGACGAGGAGTGTCTTTGATGCAGCGCGCGAAGCGGCGAGCGGGAAAGAAATGAACTAATTTCCTCTCTTGACGAAGAGGAGGTGAAGGCCCGCTCTTCGCTAATATCTTCGCACATTTAATGCTTTATTACAACATTTTTCCATGTTGCTGTATTATTAATTGGGTATAAGAACAATTTAAATTTTTTAGGCCTTATATAAAAAGTCATACAATGCGAGAAACATTATTTTTTTCTGTTTATTCAAGACTTCACGGTTCCCATGATAATTTAAGCCAACACTGGAACGCACCTCCAAGCCAGCATGCCCCGCCCTTCAGACTCAACTATTCACAACAGTTCTCCTTTTTAAGCGTTTGTAGGGCGGGCACTTCAAACCATAAGCATGAAGAGTGCTGGGACAAATTTAAAAGTGACGGACTGACAGCTAGGCTTCGGCCTCCGGGCGAATGTTTCACAAGTCTGTATGAATATGTGGTGCTATGTGGTACTCCGTGCTGGGCTTCCCACAGCCAATCTCCAAACTCGTGACGTCACCTGTGGGTGGAGCTTAGCAAAGCTCAGCAATATAGATGATACCATTTTCCACCCACTGATAGGAGCTCTAAAGCTAGTTAAAAATATATTTATAAGGGAGAAATAACGAAGGGAGAAAGAGATCTCATGGAACAGGAGGAAAATAAAGAAAATAAAAGCAGTTTATTCTAACGAGGTCTCCTAAGCTCCGCCCACAGGTAACGGGACGATATCAGAGCGAAGCAAACATAGCCACAGATACCAACTAATTAAGCCCATCAATGTAAATTTTCTGCTATATAAAGTGTATGTCACTGTATCAAGCACTGCTTACATAAGTACTTGCCACACAATATTTTCCATTATAGAAATGTACCTAAAATGCATTAATGTTTCGGTTTTCAACGTTTGTTTGATTTGCAGTAGTACCAACACTACACGGAAAGATTGTTTCGAAGGGGGAAGAGAAACTAGGGTTTGAAAATATCTCTTCACGGAAACACACTCTCTAAGCGACGCTTCGACGAAGAGGGAAGAGCTTCACTGAAAATTCCGCCGTTAACTCCCGCGCGGCAGTGCTGCGTGCACTGCTAACCCGCGCGGCGTGGGTGTAGTAGCAAGATCTACAGTACCAGGTCTCCTCATTTCCGACGTCTTTTTTTCAGATGGCGCACGCCACACGTCCACAGGCTGTTTTGAGTAGGGGGCAGGGGGGGATGGGGTCAGTTCTCTTCCAACCTCCGTGCAGTAGTAGCAGCTGGGGGTCAGCCCCGCCCGGCACCTTGCCACACTCAACACCTATCGTTTCCTCTGATATGTCAGCTGTTTACTACCTGCAAATAAATTTAATCAAGTAACTGGATAATGCAATAAGGTCATATATTAAGATTGTTTAGTTTTTAGAATAACAACAAGGATTTTGTATAAATACCACGGCACATGACAGTGTTTGAATACAACTGTCGTGACGTGGTATTGATGCAAAATCTTTGTTCTTATCCTAAAAACTGAACAATCTTAACACTATATGACCATATTGGATTATCCAGTTATGTAATTAGATTCATTTGAAGGTAGTACACAGCTGACATACTATAAAAAACGAGAGGTGTTGAGTGTGGCAAAGTGAGGGGCGGGGCTGACCCCCAACTGCTACTACCCCCACCCGCCAGTTTCTCGTGAAAATAGTATAGGTCAAGCTAAGTTGAGAGTGTTATGTTAGGTGTATATATATATATATATATATATATATATATATATATATATATATATATATATATATATATATATATAGATATATATATATATATATATTCAATCATAACCTAAACCTCACCTAATCCAACCTAAACCTGACCAAACAAATAGGTAAGGTTAGGTTTAGGTTAGGTTAGGTTGGCGTTTTATCATACAAGAAATTGACTGTGTATAAATACCACGACACTTAACGTTGGAATACAACTGTCGTGTCGTGGTATTTATGCAAAATCTTTGTTATTATCCTTAAAATGAAACAATCTTAACACTATCTGACCACAGTCTCATAGGTTAGACGTGTTATAACCCTTTAAATGAAAAGAAGGTAGCTGTTGGTGTGCCATACCTGTCTTGGTAAAACTTTAGAATCACACCCAACTCACTATAATGATTAAAGCATTATTTTTCTTCAAATCTATTTGCTAAGCATCACTGATAATCTTTCCATTACAGTTACTCATTTCTGCGATTTTAAAATGCAGGGAAGTATTACTATTTTAAAGTTGATAAGTTTCTATCGGCATGTTTGTTCAAGAAGTAGTAGGCTAGGTAGTCCTGAAAACAGGTGTGATGATAGTCACACTAGTCATTAATATCCCACGTTGTATGGTGGAGTGCATCACAACCTTTATTCATAAAAAGGCGCTGCCAGAAATTCTTGCCAATACTGGTCATGCTTGCTTGAATATGAAGTAGCCACAGAACACTATACTTACATCAACGAGATATCGGTTATATCCAAAGTAACAACGCCGTCAACAGTTTCATTCTTCTCCCTAAGTATCTCTTCCACTTTCAGGTCAACTGGATCAAGGGGAGGTGCTTGTGGCCCACCAGCACCTAAAAGGTCCAATACAGAATTAATGATTAATACCATATTGTTCTTCATTGTGAATCAATCATAAATGCAAATGAAAGGCTTTCCTAATTATAGTTTTGGTGGTTTATTTTTTTTACTGTATTCATTCCTTTTGAGTTTATTTATATTGCTACTCTACAAAATTTGGTATGGTTACGTTACTACTACTAGGTTTAGGTTTGGTTTATCTCTGCGCTGCAGTATTTTCTAGTTTAAAGTCATTCATAATTTCTGTGCGCTTCAGGATAAGTGACCTTCATTTACACTATGTCCAAACTTAAACCAGGCATAACCTAACCTCACCTTGAGGTTGCACCAAAAAGCCCTACAGAAGAAAATAGTACATATATGAATTACCTTGTACTGTGACTGAATTAGTGAAGAAGGTTGTTGGAATTATCTCCAAATTAATCATACACTTCATTTCCATTAAAATATAATTAATTAAATAAATAAAAACACCTGATTGATAGAACTCCTTTCTGACGGCAGCGATTTTCTTACGGGAGTGGAACAGCACAGTGCACCATTTATTGATGACCTCCTCCTCCGTTCACCTCACTGATATATTAGAAGCGTTTACTGAAGGGGGCCTTATAGGGAAGCAGCAACCTTCTTTCTTGTGTTGTGCTGCTTATCACGCGAGTGTTTGCCGTCAGCATAGTAATGACAACGCAGTAATACACATAAAGTAGCACAAGGATTTAATAATTATCCACATAATCCACATCAACCTTCTTAATGATGTGCGGTGTTGTTTGTAGCACGAGTATTATTAATAAGCAAACCAGTACTAACCGAGTTTACACACACACACACACACACACACACACACACACACACACACACACACACACACACACCGGCCCGGTAGCTCAGTGGTTCCAGGATGAACTAAACAGACTAAACAGATTGTATGACTGGGCGGATAAATGGCAGATGGAGTTCAATGTAGGGAAGTGCAGTATTCTGAGTGTAAGTAGGAACAACCCCTTTCATAACTATTGCTTAAATGACACTCTCATAAGCAGGTCTGGGTGCGAGAGGGATTTAGGGGTTTTAGTGAGCTCTGATCTCCGTCCAAGGGCACAATGCATTCAAGCTAGAAATCGAGCAAATAGGGTACTGGGATTTATTTCAAGGAGCGTAAGCAACAGAAGCCCCGAAGTCTTCCTCAAACTATATTTATCATTACTTAGACCTCATCTTGACTATGCGGTTCAGTTCTGGTCACCTTACTGTAGAATGGATATCAAAATGTTAGAATCGGTGCAGAGGAGGATGACTAAGATGATTCAGGGGTTGAGAAACTTGTCATGCGAGGAAAGACTCAAACAGTTAAACTTGCATTCTCTAGAAAGGCGAAGGGTGCGTGGAGACATGATCGAGGTTTATAAATGGATGAAGGGCTTTAATAAGGGGGATATTCATATGGTTTTGTTGGTAAGAGAACCGGGTAGGACACGAAGTAATGGGTTTAAACTGGATAAATTCAGATTCAACAGGGACATAGGCAAAAATTGGTTTACTAACAGGGTGGTGGATGAGTGGAATAGGCTTAGCAGTCATGTGGTGAGTGCCAATACAATTGTCACATTCAAAAATAGGTTAAATAAATTCATGGACAGCGATATTAGGTGGGGTTAGATACACGGGAGCTTAGGTTCAAAGGAGCTGCCTTGTACAGGCCTACCGGCCTCTTGCAGACTCCTACGTTCTTATGTTCTTCTTTTGTTAGAGCGTCTGCCTGACAACCAGAAGGACCGGGGTTCGATTCCCCGGCCGGGTGAAGATAAGTTGGGTTTATCTTCTTTCACGTGTAGCCCCTGTTCACCTAGCAGTGAGTAGGTACGCGACGTAAGGCGAGGAGTTGTGACCTCATTGTCGCGGTGTGTTGTGTGTGAGTGGTCTCAGTCCTCCCCAAAGATCGGTCACTGAGCTCTGAGCTCCTTCCGTAGGGGAACGGCTGGCTGTCTCGAGAGACCCGCAGCAGACCAAGAGGTGAATTACACACACACACACACACACACACACACACACACACACACACACACACACACACACCTGCCTTCGGCCGCAGCCCCCATCTATCAGTGTTGTGGGTGCCCTCCCCTACCACGCCTCCCTTTCATAAGACCGTTACTAAGACTTATCGTCCGCTCTCCGACACAAGCATCCGTGACTGTGGCCAGTGGATAACACACCACCCGTGGACTGGGGTGATTGAGTCTGTGTATGTGGAATTGGACGAAATATCAAGACACAGTAATGGAAACATACCATCGCTCCCTCCAGCAGAAAACTGCAAATCCATCAAGCTGATGCGCTCAGGATGACATCGCGTATCAAGAGATTAATGCAGGAGAACCAGTGCCTTTAAATGTGGTGACAGTGGCAAGTACAAGTCGCTCAGGAACAAAGTGATTAGGGGAGTCAAAGCAGCCATAAAGGCATACTATCCCACAAAAAACAAAAAAACAGAACACTTAAGGCAAACCAACATCAGTCAGTGGTATAAGAAAATCAAAGACCTGACGGGCCAAAATAAACACACACTAACCACCCTCCCCTGTGTTCCATACCTCACTGACGGAGAGGGAGGCAGCAGAGACCATAAACTCACACTTTTCAAACATATGCTAGATTCTCGCCCCCCTGACTCTACCCGCCTCTCGGCCTTGTTACCAGTCCCTCCCCCTCCCTGGCCCAGTGGAAGAGTATGAGGTAGCCAAACGCCTCCAGCACCTTCGGGTGAAGAGGTCCGTGACACCCGTGACACCAAATGACCTCCCAGTAAAACTGTGCAAAGAATTGTCCACCGAGATGTCAAAGCCTCTCACCTCCATAATTAGTGTCTCTCCCCGTCAGAGCATTTGCTCCTCGGATTGGAAGACTTCATATGTCTCCCCCCCTCCCCAAAACCACTCACCCCACCTCTTATAATGAGTTCAGGGTCATATCCATTACCAACATGCCCAGCCATATATGCGAGAGTTTTGTGTTTGACTGGACTTATGCTGATATTGCCCGTCACATTGATCCCCAACAATTTGGCAGCATCAAATCTACTTCCACTACACACTGCTTTGCTAGTCTTCTGGATTTTGTTTATAAATCTCTCGAAAAGAGGAAAGCTGCAGTCACTAACTTTCATTGATTTTACTGAGGCTTTTGATCTTGTCAATCAACACTTAATAATTGAAAAAGCAGTGAAGCTTGGAGTGCGTCCAAGCCTTGTGGAGTGGCTGGCAAGTTTTCTGTCAACGAAGCCAGGGCGTTCGCTACCGCTCCACCACCTCCCCTCCCCAGCCCATAACATGTGGAGTACCTGAGGACGAGGATGGGGCCGCTCTGCTTCCTTATCCTCATCAATGACGCCCTGACTGACACAGGCCACCGCTGGAAGAACGTCTACAACTCCACCACTGCTGTCGAAGTAAATAGCGCCAAACCTGACTTTAGCGAGCTTCAGGACACCATCAACAAGCTGAAGCGGTGAAAGTTCACCAACGATGTCACTATCAACACTGCCAAAATTGAGGTGATGCGCATCAACCTGGGACCACAAAACGACATACCTCCCACTATCACCATTGGCCAACACGCCTCCAGGTGGTGCGGACAACCAAGCTCCTTGTCGTCACAATTAATAACGAACTTAACAAGGAGGCTCACGTTCCCACGGTCACCTGAGCTGTTACTTACCGCCTCTACCTTCTCAGACGACTAAAATCTCTGGGAGTTCCTTCTTGTGAGTTGACTCATATCTATAAAGCCTTCATTCTCCCCAAGCTCACGTACGCCTCACCTGCCTGGTCATCTAGTCTTACGGCTACTCAGAGAGAAAAGGTGGAGAGAGTGCACAAGAGAGAATTGAGGACTAAACTTGGCACTGTCTACACAACCTGCGAGGAGGCACTTCAAGCCCTGGGCATGTCCAAGCTATGTGACCAATTTGTCATGACACTTGAGAAGTTCGGGCGGCGGCTTCTCGCCCACCTAAACCTCCTCCCTCCCCCAGCCCCTCAACCTCAAAGGTCGACGAGGAATGTCTTCCGCTTGATCCCCATCAGGGCTAGAACAGAGATATAAAGAATAGTACCATATTCACCATAGTCAATATCATCAACACGCTCTCCCACTCGCAAACTTAGCTGGTTTGTTAGTTTACATTTGACAATACATGTTCCCCCTTGTCCCTTGCTGCCTCGTATCCAAGGTCAATTGCTTGTTACCTTGTGTCTTGTTGTTATTGCTATGTATGTTTGTATATTTTCAGCCGCAAGGCTGCCTTTTATTCTCAATAAACCGTTTATTATTATTATTATTATTATTATTATTATTATTATTATTATTATTATTATTATTATTATTATTATTATTATTATTATTATTATTATTATTATTATTACACACACACACACACACACACACACACACACACACACACACACACACACACACACACAGGCAACGTTCCTTTGGCGTCGAGCAACATGACGTACCAGCTGGTGGGCGCCACTCCCGATCACTGGTGTAGCGTGGCGCCGCTCCTCGGTGCCAACTGGACCCAACAACAGATAATATCCTTCGCCATCCCCACCAGGTGACGTGCTTACCTATTTGTTCTGACCTTTTCGGGACCCGAGTTAAGCTCGTATACGAGCTACCCTGTTTATGAGACATATATCACATAAACAGGGTAGCTTTTGTAAACCTAATTACAGCACTCATATTTTCCATAAAAATATATAATGCATATTGTACAAATATTTCACCTTGTGTTTATTCCTGTGTTACTATTCGCAGATGAGTTATCAGTAGCAGAAAAGTTCTTTGAAGAGTATTTTTCATCACAAGGTTACAAACACCGATTTATAAAAAAAAAAAGGAAGGAGACCAAAAATAAAGTTTGGCTCTTCTATACGGCATAGGAATTATTGCGATTTAATGCAGCTTTGGATCCTGTCATGTTACTGTAAAGCCTCAAGTCACGTCTGTACACGACAGCGAATACATCTCAACGGAACCTTTTGTCGGCACAGACTCCACTCTGGCCGCTGTGGCGCTTCCGAGGACTGTTTTGCTCCATATATCCCCCTCCTGCTTATATTCTTAGTGTTACTGTTCTCGTCTGGGCCGAGGCAGTAGCAATCTAACTCGCCCCTGCCTGACAGGAGCGACACGGGACGGCTGGACGGCTGCGTCATGAGGGACTACAATTACGAGGCCGCAGCGGCGCTGGGTTACGAGGGCGCCATGGCCAACGCATCGCTGCTGCTGGCTTCCAACGACACACTCGCCTGTCCATCCCGGAGCTTCAACCACTCACAACATCCGGACACCTACGTCACCGAGGTGGACTTGGGATGCGCTTGGTTATTGCTGACTTACTCACTCTGGGGATGATTTGTTGGCTGTCTTCTGGTGTATTCTCTGGCTTCTTTTGTATACAACAGCTTGTTGCAGGCATTCTGAAACTTATTTTGGAATACTTTTTTTCTCTGTCTATCTCTCTATCTATTTCTCGCAGTGGGACCTGGTGTGTGATCGAAGGCACTTGTACGCCAGCAGTCAAGCTGCCGTCTCTGTTGGCGGTTTCTTCGCCAGTCTGCTGTGCAGCCACATCTTAGATATGTAATGTACCTGCTTCCTATGCTTCACACTGCCTTAATAGATATTTAGTCATGGCCAGGCGACGTCTACCCTTAGCACCGACCACTCGTGGAGTTGTTTAAATTTACTTTTGTGGTTTGTTTTAGAACAAAACACTACACCATGATAAACTTTTATACACATTATGCAAAAGGTAAATAATTCATCTAGAAAGACGTTGAATAGAGAAAGTTGAGGTGCTTCAAGGATTTGTTGGCTGGTGTGGACTAAAGTAAAAAAGATAAATGTGCAAAAGATACACAGAGAAACCAGTAGAGATTTGAAGAAACACACACACACACACACACACACACACACACACACACACACACACACACACACACACACACAC
The DNA here is from genome assembly GCF_024679095.1 of Eriocheir sinensis. Taxonomy (NCBI): domain Eukaryota; kingdom Metazoa; phylum Arthropoda; class Malacostraca; order Decapoda; family Varunidae; genus Eriocheir; species Eriocheir sinensis. Next base: position 6,060,901 of record NC_066518.1, read on the forward strand.
ACACACACAGATAGATAGATAGATAGATATTTATTGACCACAACTTACAATAAAAACGCATCGATCTCTATTTAACAAAATGGTCCAAAAAATAGTATTTCTTTAAAATTCAGAATGAAAATATACACAAGACAAAAACGCAGAATACGTACAAGTTAATAAAAACACTTAGCACCACAAAACATGCAGCACTTTAAACGAATAAAACACACAAGAAACACGTTAAAAATAAACAAACAAATAAAAATAACTAAAACAGTTGAAATCTATAAAGCACACTGGACTATATTTTAAACTCAGAATGAAAATACACACTAAACAAAAGCGCAGAATACGTACAAGGTAATAAGAACACATAAAACACCACAAAACTTACAGCACATAAAACGAATGAGGTTTACAATATGTACACGTGTGGTTACAGTACTAGATGGGGTTTACAATATTTACGTGTGTGGTGGAATACTGGATGAGGTAGACAATATTTACATGTGGTTGCAATACTGGGTGAATGTGTGTGGTTGCAGTGCTGGGTTAGGCTACGTTACAATATTTACGATGTGTGTCTGTATAACTGGATGAGATTTAAAAAAAAAAAATTGTGAATGGTTACAATATTGGGTGGGGTTCATAATATTTACGTGTGTATGGTTGCAATGCTGGATGAGCTTTACAATATTTACGTTTGGTTAAAGTAGTGGAAGAGGGTTATAACTGTGGCATAGGATCCTCATGTCTACAAGTGTGATATCTTCCCGGACATGCAGCACGGGCAGGCGGTCTGCCTTGGTCGTCGCCTGCCTCATCAACATCGTTATGAGCTTCGTGCTGGCCTTGGCACCAAACATCACAGTCTACATTATATTAAAGGCGATTATTGAGATCCTCCAATTGATAACCTACATTGCTGGCTTTGTATTAGGTGAGTTAACCGAGAAAACAATAATAATTTGCTCACTGTCTAACTCCCTATTGAAAGTGTCAAATTAATATCTTTATACTTTCATTTCTTTCTTCGTCGGCATTTCCTATGAATCAAGTTCTTTCAAAAAGGATGTAAAGAAAAAAACAATGCTTTTGCAAGCTTCTTCTGTCTCTTGTTTGCAAGAGCAGTGCTTTGTGAGATTGTTTTTAATTCATATTTTGCTTTCCCCTTGGCATTATATAAAAAAAAAAAAAAAACGTGATTGTAATAGGAGGACGTACTGGTATTGTACTCATCTTTACATCTATTCCCCATTCCTCTCATAGTCTCCCCCTAGGACTTGAAATGTCTCCTCAAGTGGCACTCGATTTTTAAAAAAAATTTACAGCACTGAGAGCAACTCACTGGCAACAAAAAAGAAAATGTAGAAAAAAAAAAAAGCACGCCAACTGTAGCACCCATACAGCGAAAAGTATAGAGTGGCCAAAAGAGAGGTCAATTTCGGATGGAGAGGTGTCTTCATACACTCTTCTTGAAAGAGGTCAAGTCATAGGCAGGAGGAAATGCAGACGAAGGAAGGCTGTTCCAGAGTTTACCAGTATAAGGGATGGAAGAGTGAAAATGCTGGTTAACTCTTGCATAAGGGGTTTGGACAGTATAGGGATGAGCTTGAGTAGAAAGTCGTGTGCAGCGGGGCCGCGGGAGGGGGGGAGGCATGCAGTTAGCAAGTTCAGAAGAGTAGTCAGCATGAAAATATCGATAAAAGATAGAAAGAGATGCAACATGGCGGCGGAATTTAAGAGGTAGAAAGCTATCAGTAAGAGAAGGGGAGCTGATGAGACGAAGAGCCTTAGACTCCACTCTGTCCAAGAGAAGTGTGTGAGTGGAACCCCCCCAGACGTGAGATGCATACTCCATACGAGGGCGGACAAGGCCCTTATATATGGAAAGCATCTGTGCAGGGGAGAATTGGCGGAGACGATACAGAACGCCCAGTCTCGAGGAAGCTGATTTAATGAGAGAGGAGATGTGAAGTTTCCAGTTGAGATTTTGAGCTAAGGATAGACCGAGGATGTTTAGTGTTGAAGAAGGACAGCTGAGTGTTGTCGAAGAATAGGTGATAGGTGTTTGGAAGATTGTGTCGAGTTGATAGATGGAGGATTTGGGTTTTTGAGGCACTGAAGGACACAAGGTTCCTTTTACCCCAATCGGAAATGATAGCAAAGTCTGAGGTTAAGCGTTCTGCAGGCTCCAATCTGGAGTCTTGCAATTCCTGTTGAGAGGGTCTTCTGTTGAATAAAGTTGAATAATGCAGAGTGGAGTCGTCAGCGTATGAATGGATTGGACAGTTTGTTGTGGAAAGATCATTGATAAATAACAGGAAGAGAGTGGGTGATAGGACAGAGCCCTGTGGAACACCACTGTTAATAGGTTTAGGGAAAGAACAGTGACCGTCTACCACAGCAGAGATAGAACGGCCGGAAAGGAAACAGGAGATAAAGGAACAGAGAGAAGGATAAAATCCGAATGAGGACAGTTTAAAAAGCAAGGTGTTGTGCCAGACTTTATCGAAAGCTTTCGATATGTCTAGCGCAACTGAGAAAGTTTCACCGAAACGGTTGGGAATCGCTGCGTAAGAAATTGAATGGAAATTTAAAATGGATGTTCTGCACTGTTGACAGCTCTGGAGATCTGCGCCCCTAGCCAGCGTAACTACATGGGCGCCCTCTATATACTGCCGTGGTCTTTCGGCTACATGCTGATGCCGATGGCCGCCTACTTGGTGCGGCCGTGGCGCTGGCTGACGGCCGTGTACGCCGCGCTTTTCTTCATCAACCTCATTTACATCTGGTATGGTTATTATGTGGATATTGTTTTCGTGTTTCCTATAGTCCGCCCTAGTGAGTGTCAAAAATAATGCTCATCCTATGGCAAAATCTGTATTTATCCATCACGTACCCTGTGAGGGACCAGGATTTCAATAGGCCTGATCTGCATCCAATTATTTGCGGAAATAACCAATTTTCCAAGCATTTATTCAGCATTAGATTTAAATTTGGAATGTACCCCTAGATGAGATTGTTTTTCTTGTTGACACTGATAAGTTTAAAGCAAAAGTCAACACCCGCCTGTAGCTCATTAGGTATTGTTTAGTCGCTGCCCCGCCTCTGTTGTTCTCCTTAGTTCATTGTCACTGTCTCTTTAATTTTTCATATCCATTTCTGCTCATCGACGGGATATATATATATATATATATATATATATATATATATATATATATATATATATATATATATATATATATATATATATACATATTTCCCCTTGATGCACTTTCATGGACCTCAAAAATTAATAAAAGTAATAATGTTGAAGAAGAAAACGTAATTATTTGTATTCTTTTACCCTGTGGCCAAAAATACGTCTAGAGAACATGTCATAAAGCTGTCAGTAGGAATGATGTCACGAAACTGTTGCCATCTTGTGAGCGCTCTAATGTCAGAACGGACTCGTGTATTTTTTTCTTTATTGCCTGGAACTCTGAGAAAATATCTCGTACAGGCCTAACTGTAAGCGTGTTACGTGCTAGGGGTTTCTGAAGGGCTGATTGTTTCCCTGGCCAGGCTGCCCGAGTCCCCGCGCTGGTTGATTCACCACGGCCGCCACTCCGAGGCCCTGCGGGTCCTCCGCTGGGCGGCGCGTGTCAACGGTAGGACGCTGCCCTCAGACGAGCGACTCCTTGCCACCATGCAGACCATCATGAGGAGGGTGTGTGTGTGTGTGTGTGTGTGTGTGTGTGTGTGTGTGTGTGTGTGTGTGTGTGTGTGTGTTTTGTTATATATTGCTGCACCTTTGTTATACCTTGCTGTATTTTTATATCTATGTTAGTATAAGTTATTTTTAAGATTAGTGTTAAGGAAATATAAAAATAAGTAATGTCAATCCGCGTTAAGGCGGAGGAGGAAAAAGATTAAGGTTGAAGGCGAAGGAGGAAACGATTAACGTCAGATCGCGGGGAGGCGGAGTATGGGAGAAAATTAAGGTTGAAGGCGAAGGAGGAAAATATTAAATGCCAGGTCACATGGGGGAGGAGTAGGAGTAAGGAGGAAAAGATTAACCTCAGATCACATGGAGGAGGAGTAGGAAATGATTAAGGTTAATCCGATGGAGCAAGGGCGGTAGGCGGAGTCGGGTAGGACTTACGGAATAATGGGAGGATCCGTTCGGCTCGAGGCCCGTCACGCTGTGTCCCAAGAGACGGAAGAGAACTCACTTCCAGAGACGACGCCAGCAGGTGAGGACGCGTCTGGGGTCACGGGAGAGCTGGTGGTGTGAGGAGTGTAGGATGTGGAGGTGTGTATGGTGATGGGTTAGAGTGACTTGTGGAGGATTGTGGGGAGAAATGTGTTGTACTTCGGCGTGGTGAGAGAAAGAGTTTGTGTCTAGGAGTTACGGGAGAGATATGTGTGTTGTGTTAACGTGGTGGCGGAAGGTGTGTTATTGTAGCTGATCTTAATTCTAAATATTAATGTTATTTTTGCAACTGTGGTTTGGTTGCTCCTCCTCAGAGCACAAAGTGAGTGAAAGTCGGCCAAGGAATGCCAGAGTAGCATATTCTTGTCTATCCCATGCTGGGTTATTAACTGGGTATATGTTACTTGAAGCAAATCCTACCTAACGTAATCCTAGCCTAGGTCATGAATTATGGTCTTAATGCACCACTGCCTGAATGCACCAACCCTTGGTCTGAATGCACCACGTATAAGGTTCCAATGTACCACATGCCTGGTCCTAATGCACCACTCCCAGTCTGAATGCACCACCCTTTATGGTGTGTGGAGGGTACAAAGGGTCATATTACAGGTGTGTGGAGGGTACAAAGGGTCATATTGCAGGTGTGTGGAAGGTAGAGTCATATAACAGGTGTGTGGAGGGTACAAAGGGTCATATTACAGGTGTGTGGAAGGTAAAGTCATACAACAGATGTGTGGAGGGTAAAGAGGGGACTCATGACAGGTGTGTGGAGGGTATGGAGGGTCATGATATTACAGGTGTGTGAAAGGTAGCCTACAGAGGGTCATGGCAGGTGTGTAGAGGGTACAAAGGGTCATATTACAGGTGTGTTGAGGGTAGAGCTAGTCATATAACAGGTGTGTGGAGGGTAGAGAGAGTCATATAACAGGTGTGGAGGGTACTTTCAGACAAGGCAGTTGGTGCATTCAGACTACAAAGTTGGTGCATTCAGACTAGGCTGGTGGTGCATTCAGGAGATGGTGCATTACGTCCAACTTCCCTAGGTCATGAGAGAATGTGTGTGTGTGTGTGTGTGTGTTAAGCACCGCAAAATTTCATGTACAGATTTAAACGTTACCATTTGCTGTTTACAACTTGTGGCCCTAGACTACAAGGCACACTCTAGTCTAGGCCTAGTGCGTACTGTAGAGTGTATCGCCATTAGTGCTGGGGGCCGGGGTCCAAAGTGACACAGGTATTCAGTTGTTGTTTGGTCCCTAAGGAAAGACGCCGCGCCCCCGTTGTGTCTCCTACCACGACCAACAACAACTATCTGCACCGCGGCAGCCGATACCTCCTGGTGGTGCTGTTGACCCCCGGTCTGCGGTTCAAGGCTCTCGTGGTGTTCTACCTATGGGCAGTTGGGGGGGCGTCTTACTTTGGCCTGAGCCACAATGCCAGAATTCTAAGGTAGGATTGAGACAGGGCTGCCTGCTGTACGGTAGCTCAGAGGTAAGAGCAACATAAATCACTGCAGTGATGGTGTAGTGCCTGTACTTTTCTTGCGATGAAATTTACCAGAAACCTGAACTATCAGAAGTAATGAAGTATTAACTTTTTAAAAATGTATCCAATATGACACGAACTACAACCACTTGTGTGTATAATGTCGGCAGCGCTAACGTGTACCTGCACACGTTCCTGGTGGGGCTGGTGGAGGTGCCAGCTGTGTTGCTTCTGTGGCCGGCCATCACCTACCTGGGCCGCAGGAAGACCCTTGCCTTCCTGCTGATAGTGTGCAGTGTGTCCATGGCCCTCATGACGTTACTGATGATGCCGCGCCAAGCAGGTGGGTGGCGGGGGCATGTGAAGGACAAATGAGGTAAGATGCTTAAGTCTTAGTATTTCGGATGAAGGGTGCCGCGGCTTGGTCCTCACAGCAACGACTGGGAGCGACACAAGCAGCGGTTCTCGTGCAAGCTGCAACATTGTGTACCGTTTGTCAAGGACTCGGAGGGAATATTTACAAAATAAAAATTATTCTTATGTACTCAGGTATAGTGAACGAGTTGCTTCGATTAATGTGATCACCCCGAGACGCGAAAGACTCCAAAATAACTTAATCCACATGGATCCCTTTAACTCGACGCTAGTGTCCTCCTTCCCATATTGTGGACCCGGGTTCGAATGGAATGTTTTTTTTTTTTTTTTGCAACAAAGGAGGCAGCTCAAGGGCACAAAAAAGAAAAAAAAAAAAAAAGCCCGCTTCTCGCTGCTCCTAAAAAAAAGAATCAAAAGAGAGGTCAATTTCGGGAGGAGAGGTGTCCTGATACCCTTCTCTTGAAAGAGTTCAAGTCGTAGGCAGGAGGAAATACAGATGCAGGAAGATTGTTCCAGAGTTTACCAGCGTGAGGGATGAAAGAGTGAAGATGCTGGTTAACTCTTGCGTAAGGGGTTTGGACAGTATAGGGATGAGCATGAGTAGAAAGTCGTGTGCAGCGGGGCCGCGGGAGGAGGGGAGGCATGCAGTTAGCAAGTTCAGAAGAGCAGTCAGCGTGGAAATATCAATAGAAGATAGAAAGAGGGGCAACATCGCGACGGAATTTAAGAGGTAGAAGACTATCAGTAGGAGGAGAGCTGATGAGACGAAGAGCCTTAGACTCCACTCTGTCCAGAAGAGCTGTGTGAGTGGAGCCCCCCCACACGTGAGATGCATACTCCATACGAGGGCGGACAAGGCCCCTGTATATGGATAGCAACTGCGCGGGGGAAAAGAACTGGCGGAGACGATACAGAACGCCCAACCTCGAGGAAGCTGATTTAGCTAGAGAGGAAATGTGAAGTTTCCAGTTGAGATTTTGAGTAATGGATAGACCGAGGATGTTTAGTGTTGAAGATGGTGATAGCTGAGTGTTGTCGAAGAATAGGGGATAGGTGTTTGGAAGATTGTGTCGAGTTGATAGGTGGAGAAATTGAGTTTTTGAGGCATTGAAGGACACAAGGTTCCTTCTGCCCCAATCGGAAATGATAGCAAGGTCTGAGGTTAAGCGTTCTGCAGCCTCCAGTCTGGAGTCGTGTACTTCATGTTGAGAGGGTCTTCTATTGAAAGAAGTTGAATAATGCTGAGTGGAGTCGTCGGCGTATGAGTGGACAGGACAGTTTGTTATGGAAAGAAGATCATTGATGAGTAACAGGAAGAGAGTGGGTGATAGGACAGAGCACTGTGGAACACCACTGTTGATAGGTTTAGGGGAAGAACAGGGACCGTCTACCACCGCAGAGATAGAACGGCCGGAAAGGAAACTGGAGATAAAGCCGAAAGAGGGCAGTTTAGAAAGCAAAGACTTGTGCCAGACTCTATCGAAGGCTTTCGATATGTCTAGCGCAACAGAGAAAGTTTCACCGAAACGGCTAAGAGAGGATGACCAAGAGTCAGTTAAGAGAGCAAGAAGATCGCCAGTAGAACGCCCTTTGCGGAACCCATACTGGCGATCAGATAGAAGGTTAGAAGTGGAAAGGTGCTTTTGAATCTTCCGGTTAAGGATTGATTCAAAAGCTTTAGATAGACAGGAAAGTAAAGCTATAGGGCGGTAGTTTGAAGGATTGGAATGGTCACCCTTCTTAGACACAGGCTGTACAAAGGCATACTTCCAGCAGGAAGGAAAGGTAAATGTTGATAGGCAGAGACGAAAGAGTTTGACCAGGCAGGGTGTCAGCACGGAAGCACAGTTTTTAAGGACAATAGGAGGCACTCCATCAGGTCCATAAGCCTTCTGAGAGTTGAGGCCAGAGAGGGCATAGAAAACATCATTTGGAAGAATCTTAATAACAGGCATAAAGGAGTCAGAGGGTGGATGAGTAGGAGGAATATGCCCAGAATCGTCCAGGGTGGAGTTCTTACAGAAAGTTTGAGCGAAGATTTCAGCCTTAGAGACAGATGAGACGGCAGTGCTGCCGTCAGGGTTAAGGAGAGGAGGGAAAGAGGAAGAAGTGAAATTGGAGGAGATATTTTTGGCTAGATGCCAGAAGTCACGGGAAGAATTAGAAGAAGCAAGGTGTTGACATTTTCTATTGATAAAAGAAGTTTTGGTAAGTCGGAGAATAGATTTGGCACGATTCCGGGCTGAAATGTAAGGTCATAGATAGCGGGTGTTCGAAGGCTCTGGAACCTTTTGTGAGCTGCCTCTCTATCTTTAATAGCACGAGAACAAGCATGATTAAACCAAGTTTTTTTAGCATGAGGAGTAGAGAAAGTACGTGGAATGTATGCCTCCATTCCAGAGACAATCACCTCTGTGATGCGCTGAGCACACACAAAGGGGTCTCTCTCCTGGAAGCAGTAATCATTCCACGGGAAATCGGAAAAGTACATCCTCAGGTCGTCCCACCGAGCTGAAGCAAGATGCCAGAAGCATCGCCTCTTTGGTGGGTCCAGAGGATATACAGGAGCGATAGGACAGGATACAGAAATAAGGTTATGATCGGAGGAGCCCAACGGAGAGAACAGTTTGACAGAGTAAGCAGAAGGATTAGAGGTAAGGAAGAGGTCTAGAATGTTGGGCCTGTTTCCAAGACGGTCGGGAATACGAGTAGGGTGCTGAACCAACTGCTCTAGATCGTTGAGGTGAGCAAAGTTGTAGGCTTGTTCACCAGGCTGGTCAGTGTAAGAGGATGAAAGCCAAAGCTGGTGGTGAACATTGAAATCTCCCAAGATGGAGATTTCAGCAAAGGGAGAGTGAGTCAAGATGTGCTCCACTTTAGAAGTCAAATAGTCAAAGAATTTTACATAGTTAGTAGAGTTAGGTGAGAGATAAACAGCACAGATGTATTTAGTAATAGAATGACAATGAAGTCTTAGCCAGATGGTGGAAAATTCAGAAGAGTCAAGGTCGTGGGCACGAGAGCAAGTGATGTCGTTGCGCACGTAGGCGCAACATCCAGCTTTGGATTGAAATTTAGGATAGAGATAGTAGGAGGGAACAGAGTAGAGGTTGCTGTCAGTAGTCTCAGAAACCTGTGTTTCGGTGAGGAAGAGAAGATGAGGTTTAGAGGAGGAGAGATGGTTTGCAATGTTTGTTTATTCTTTGGAACAGATCAATTTTTCATATGCCTCGAAGAGTGGAGTAACCACCAGGATACATAGTGGCAGCGGTGGTTTTAATTTTTGTGAGAGATATTCGCACGAAGATGTAGGAAATTGGATAGCACAAAGAAATTGATTGACATGGGAGAACGGAAGCCATGTGGTAGCCCCGAGATGCGGGAAAAGACTTTCCGCTGTCTCGTCTCAGGGGCCCGGGTTTGCATCCCTGGTGAAATGTTAGAAAAAAGATTTACTGATTTCGGAGAGATCAGTTTCCCATGTGCTTCGAAAAGTGGAGTAACTCCCACGTCACTAAAACATATCTAAACTGTTAATTCCCTAGTCTTCCCTTTATTCTCTTTCTGTTTCCTTCCTCTCCGTCAGTTCCGGACCTCGTTATGCTGCTTTTGTCGCTGAACGGCAAGATGACCATCACAGCCTGTTACCACCTAACGTGGGTGTACACGCTGGAGCTGTTCTCCACTGCCAACAGGGCCCGTGTGGTGGGCGACGCCAGCGTCCTGACCAGGGTGGCCACCGTGTCCGTGCCCTACATCAACGACCTGCTGGTGAGCTCACCTCATGATGCCGTGTTTATTGTTTTCTTTATTTAAGCAGATATTCGCCACGGCTATATTCTTAAAGCAATGTTGAAAGTGAATTTAAAGAGGTTGTAGTCTATATTATAGTAAAGGGCTACTCAACTGGTGGCCCGCGGTCCGAATCCGGATCTTCTGGGTGTTGTAGCTGTACCCCAGGCTCCAGGAGTAGAAAATATAATTAAATAACATGAAGGTCCTGTCGATGAATTCTTGTAAGTATATTTCCTCGACTGACTGTAGGCCCTACACTCAGTCGAGGAAATACAATTGCAAGAATCCATCACCAGGACAGTCATGTTATTCAACTTATTTATTTATATTTTTTTCTACTCCTGAACCCAAGGGTCCAGTTATAGTATTTATCCAGACCTCTGCATACATTTGAACTTGTCCAACTGGACCTTTGCTCATAATAGTTGAGTAGCCCTGCTATAGTAAGCCTTGTTTAGTCCCATTTTCCATTCACTCCCAAACTTAACAATCTAATTCACGCGTTGTAAGACCTAGTAGTCTGCCGAACGTGTTACACATATAGAGTGCTGCACCGAACACAAATGGGAACATTATTTCACTTGTTTTTGTGGTGCTGTTGCAGGGTGAAGTGGTGCCCTGGGCACCCGGGGCCCTGTGCAGCCTGGCTACCCTTGTCGGTGCGGGACTGGTGTTTTTGCTCCCGGAGACCACTAACAGGAAGATCACGCAGCGAGACGACTGCCGCCACGTCCACGAAGACGATTACACCCTCCATGAGGCACTTAGCAGCAAGGCGGTGGCTTAAAACATTGAGACGCTGACGGATTCCATTGAATACTGCTTGAAAGAGAAGTGGATGTTGACTGCAACCATTTCAGTAACTTTTATTGAGTATTGCACCACACGTGATTGCATAAGCACAGTATTAATAAATATCCGTGAGCTGGTTTGATTTACTTAGCATTATTAAGGGACATAATTTAGAATATGTTGTGGATCTATTCCACATTATCAATATCGAAGATGTCAAGCTGATACTCGCCTTTGCATAGTTGGAAGGGCCCACAAACTGTTGAAACGAACCTTAATGTAAAAGACTATATGCTCTCAACAGCAGATCTCCACACACGTAATTCTTCCATTGCAGTACACCTCATATACTTTTCTCACTCCGGCACCCACTATTGGCACCCATATTATTTTGAGGTATGAACATGCATTCATGTACTAATAAAATCCTTTTTCCCGCGGGACCACACTTCAGTACCTTAAACAGGGCTCGTGTTATGGGCGACGCCAGCGTCCTGACCAGGGTGGCCACCGTGTCCGTGCACTAGGGATGGGCAAGTACCGTTAATTTGAGTACCGGTAGTACCGGTACCGAAAACTCAAGTACCGTTAGTACCGGTACCGGTACCGGTACCCGAAGGAGTTTTTTTTTTTCTTAATGACTTCTGATGAAATTCCCAAATAAATTTCCTGTAAAGAAAACTCTCTCTCTCTCCTTCAACTTAATATCAACTAGAGTAGAAATGCAACGTTTAGGAGCCTTCTGATTAATGTAAAATCACTTAGGTTTAAGGACAGACCACCTAGTCTGGACCATGGGGTCTGTGTAGTCTGATTTTCTATGTAAATCTATGTAAATCTCTCTCTCTCTCTCTCTCTCTCTCTCTGAATGAAGTGAATATTTATTTTTTCGATAAAAAAATAGCATGTATAGTTATTATGGATGTACTCGATCATAGTCTAATAACAATAACAATATATATTAGTGTTTTCTAAAGACTCGTGGGACTCACTAACTTTTAACCCAAGACTTCGTTTTCTTTTTACTTGCCACTGTTAAATTTGTATGAGAGAGAGAGAGAGAGAGAGAGAGAGAGAGAGAGAGAGAGAGAGAGAGAGAGAGAGAGAGAGAGAGAGAGAGAGAGAGAGAGAGAGAGAGAGAGAGAGAGCACCACTTAGTAAGTGGATATCTCGGTGATATGGGTAGTGGGTACTCGATCATAGTCTAATAACAATAACAATATTTATTAGCAACCTAAAAAAGAAAAAGAATCGGACATCAAGAATTATCCAGTAACTCCAATAAATAAATATAATAATAAAATAATGGAAACGGAAAGCAGGACAAAATGGTGGGAACTTGGGGGGACGGTCAGCGGGACAGTGACTCAGCGTCTACACACAGGGCCCATACCACATGGAGGGCGAGCGTCACTAAGATCCAAACGGTACCGGTACTAGCGGCAATGCACAGTGCCGAGTGATCATTAAGCTTCCCGGAACCCAAGTGATCATGAGGCTTCGCGGTACCGGGTACCGCGAGGAATCGATTCTTCGCGGTACCAGGTACCGGTACCTGGTATCGGTACCTGGTACTGCAAAGCCTCATGATCACTTGGGTTCCGGGAAGCTTAATGATTACTCGGCACTGTGCATTGCCGCTAGTACCGGTACCGTTTGGATCTTAGTGACGCTCGGCGCTCGCCCGCCTCCATGTGGTATGGGCCCTGTGTGTAGACGCTGAGTCACTGCCCCGCTGACCGTCTCCCCAAGTTCCCACCATTTTGTCCTGCTTTCCGTTTCCATCACAGCTCCCGTTTCCATTATTTTATTATTTGATTTATTTATTGGAGTTACTGGATAATTATTGATGTCCGATTCTTTTTCTTTTTTAGGTTGCTAATAAATATCTTTATTGTTATTAGACTATGATCGAGTAGTCGAGTACCCATATCACCGAGATATCCACTCACAGAGTGGTGATCTCTCTCTGAATGAAGTGAATATTTATTTTTTCGATAAAAAAATAGCATGTATAGTTATTAGGGATGTACTCGATCATAGTCTAATAACAATAACAATATTTATTAGCAACCTAAAAAAAAAATCGGACATGAAGAATTATCAATAAATCCAATAAATAAATCCGAGCAACTGGTACCGGTACCGAGCAATCTGGTACCGGTACCGTACCGTTTAGCTGGTACCGTTAGTACCGGTACTGGTACCGGTACCTGCCCACCCCTACCGTGCACTACATCAGCGACCTGCTGGTGAGCTCACCAGGTTCTCAGCACCAACACTGTGATGAATCTGAGGCTGAACCCCAAACAGTATTAGAATGAAAATGGACCTCATTCGATCATAACTACATTCAGTTAAATAGGACTTCAATTAATCTAAGCAAGGCCTTAATTATGTTAAACACTACCTCAAACAAGTTAAAAACGTGTAGTTGAAATCTACTCACCAGGGCGACAAAATTGAACTTGAAAATTGCCCCCCCGCCCCTCATACAAAAAAAGATAAATTTCCTCAACTCTCCCTCCCCTTAGTCTTGAGTTTTCAAAATCCCCCTCCCTAGCTTGAGGCTGAGTACTATAGAGCATATATGAGTCTGTATCTGTATATTCCCTTGACCCTCTCACCCTCGTTTTCTTCAGTACTTCATAACGAAATTGATATAGCCTTACTTTGGAAAGCTCGAGTATCTGAAGCAATCCACATTGAGAATGACAGTTGTATTGGTGAGTTTTCAGAAATTGCTATCATACTATTATTGTTCTTCAAAATGAATAATTTAATTGATAAATAATTCTCTGACACTTTTCACTAACTCCAGCTTATTAGTGCAAACTTTTGAGTTTGTAGCATACTTCCGAGGATTAAATAAACGTTTGCCAATTAATACATTGTAGCAGAGCTTATATAAGTTTTTCTTGATTTTGGATTCAACCTTGTTTCAACGCTCAGTGTTTTCATGAATAAAATCTCTGGGGTAAGGCTCCTGTCTAAACTTAAAATCAAACTTTACTTCTCGAGCTCAAGACCAAGTTTCATTTAAACTGTAAGAAGGGGGCGAAATAAAGGTAGTCTTGCTTTGCTGCATGGGAACTAATTATTTTTATTTTTATTTTTTCTCCTTTCTTTCCTCAAGAATCTTTACAGTAAGAAGAGCGGTCACTGAAATAAATTTGCTGGTTCTCTAACCCCTGAGAAAAATCGTCCGTGAGAATGGCAACCTCTTCTGACAAAGCTTGTATCACAAAGTAACCAGTGTTACCCTCTGTAGAATAGGTTTCCACAGCTTTTGGCAGATAAAAAGAAAAGAAAAACTTTCATCAATCCCATTGGCATCACTATTGGGAGACTCATTTGCATTACGTATGCATACAGAACATTAAACTCAAGATAAATCAATATGAAGTTTGTCCTGAGATTTTCAACTTTTATTCATTTTGATTTTAATAATTTGCCTCACCATAGACTTTTAAACTAAACTAAATGCCCATGTGATAGAAGATAAAGTTTAAAGGTGGATTAAAGCATGGCTTAGTGACAGAACACAAAGAATTCAGGAAAATAGGGATGAATCGGATTGAGTTCAAGTTACAAGTGGAGTCGTGCAGGGATCAGTTCTAGGTTCATTGATGTTTATCATAAACAACAACGATCTTGATTGCGGAATACCCAGTGACATAAGCAAGTTTGCTGATGAGAGAAATATAAAAAGTCTACTCTGATAGGTCAACGACGCTATGGTATTTCAGAAGTAACTGAATGGTCTGTACGAGTGGGCAAACAAATGGATGACGCAGTTCAGCATCGACAAATGCAATGTCCTAAGCGTTGAAAGAAATAACCCCTTAAGAAATTAAGCATTAAATAACAGTCCTTGAACGCTCCAGCTGCGAAAGAGACTTGGGTGTGTGTATATATATATATATATATATATATATATATATATATATATATATATATATATATATATATATATATATATATATATATATATATATATATATATATATATATATATATATATATATATATATATATATATATATATATATATATATATATATATATATATATATATATATATATATATATATATATATATATATATATATATATATATATATATATATATATATATATATATATATATATATATATATATATATATATATATATATATATATATATATATATATATATATATATATATATATATATATATATATATATATATATATGCCCGCTACTCGCCGCTCCCACAACAGAAAATAGATAAAAGTAGCCAAAAGAGAGGTCAATTTTGAATGGAGAGGTGTCTTGATACACTCTTCTTGAAAGAATACAAGTCATAGGCAATAGGAAATACAGACGAAAGAAGGCAGTTTCAGAGTTTACCAGTGAAAGGGATGAGAGAGTGAAGATGCTGGTTAACTCTTGCATAAGGGGTTTGGACAATATAGGGATGGACTAGAGTGGACACTTGACAGTCGAGTGCAGCGGGGCCGCGGGAGGAGCGGAGGCATGCAGTTAGCAAGTTCAGAAGAGCAGTCAGCGTGAAAACATCGATAGAAGATAGAAAGAGAGGCAACATGGCGGCGGAATTTAAGAGGTAGAAGACTATCAGTAAGAGGAGGAGAGCTGATGAGACGAAGAGCCTTAGACTCCACTCTGTCCAGGAGAGCTGTGTGAGTGGAGCCTCCCCACACATGAGATGCATACTCCATGCGAGGACGGACAAGGCCCCCGTAAATGGATAGTATCTGTGCGGGGGAGAAGAACTGGCGGAGACGGTACAAAACGCCAAGCCTTGAGGAAGCTGACTTAGTAAGAGAAGAGATATGAAGTTTCCAGTTGAGATTTTGAGTTAGGGATAGACCGAGGATGTTTAGTGTTGAAGAAGGTGATAACTGAGCGTTGTTAAAGAATAGGGGATGGTTGTTTGGAAGATTGTATCGAGTGGATAGGTGGAGAAACTGTGTTTTTGAGGCGTTGAAGGACACCAGGTTCTTCTTGCCCCAATCGGAAATAATAGTAAGGTCTGAGGCTACGCGTTCTGCTGCCTCCAGCCTGGAATCGTTTCGTTCCTGTTGGGTGGGTCTTCTATTAAAAGAAGTTGAGTAATACAGAGTAGAGTCATCGGCATAATAATGGATAGGACAGTTCGTTTTGGAAAGAAGATCATTGATGAATAACAGAAAGAGAGTGGGAGATAGGACAGAACCCTGCGGGACACCACTGTTCATAGGTTTAGGGGAAGAACATTGACCGTCTACCACAGCAAATATAGAACGGTCAGAAAGGAAACTACACATAAAGGTACAGAAAGAAGGATAGAAACCATAGGAGGGTAGTTTGAAAAGCAAAGATTTGTGCCAGACCCTATCAAAGGCTTTTGATATGTCCAGCACAATAGCAAAGGTTTCACCGAAACGGCTAAAAGAGGATGACCAAGAGTCAGTTAGAAAGGCAAGGAGATCACCAGTAGAACACCCCTTGCGGAACCCATAATGGTGATCAAATAAAAGTTCAGAAGTGGAAAGGTGCTTTTGAATCTTCCGGTTAAGGATTGATTCAAAAGCTTTAGATAGACGAGAAAGTAAAACTATAGGACGGTAGTTTGAGGGATTGGAACGGTCACCCTTCTAAGGCACAGGTTATATGAAGGCATACTTCCAGCAGAAAGGAAAGGTAGATGTTGACAGGCAGAGGCGAAAGAGTTTGACCAGGTAGGAAGCACAGTTTTTAAGGACAATAGGAGGCACTCCATCAGGTCCATAAGCCTTCTGAGGATTGAGGCCAGAGAGGTCATGGAAAACATCATTCTTAAGAATCTTAGTAACAGGCATAAAGGAGTCAGAGGGGGGATAAGTAGGAGGAATATGCCCAGAATCGTCAAGAGTGGAGTTTAAAAAGAAAGTTTATCTTACAGACCCTATGGCCCAGAATTTTGCATTTCAACCCTAGTAAATATTAAGTTGAGAAAAGTGGCGGTCGACCATGTTTTTCAAAGGATTCATTCGTGTTGCACTGGACCACTGAAGGTGGGGGCTTATTCCATTCTCGCATTACAACGTTGATGAAGAAAAAAGTTTTCATTAAAGTTTTGTGCCATTATTTCTCGTTCGCAAAGTGTCATCGATTATAAACAATTTTGATTTGTTCACCTTCGAAGAGCCATTAAGTATTTAAAAAAAAATCAATCAGTCTCTCTCTCTCTCTCTCTCTCTCACACACACACACACACACACACACACACACACACACACACAATTAGTAAAAATAGTGATGTTTATATAATTATCAGTAATAAAACTACGATATCAGTAATAAAACTATAATATATGAAAAATTCCGTCAAACACTTGTGCACACACACACACACACACACACACACACACACACACACACACACACACACACACACACACACACACACACACACATAGTCAAAGAACATTGGTATTTTCATATTTATCAGTACTAAAACTATAAAATATAAGTAATCTTTTTGTTCCTCTTCACCAACCTGGCTAGCTCAACATACCTAACCCTGAGGTGGATTTCTCCGTTCTTTATTTTCCTATAAATTCCTCTCTTCAAGCCAATCTCATGCTTGAGTCTGCGGGTCATCCATTTGGGGTCGTTATTTTCCTTCCTACGTGCTTAGTAAGGGATATGCTGTCTCTGACCCTCTGTAATTACTCTCACTAAATTATTGTAGGTCATTTTTACATGATTCCCCTGTCTTTCCGGTTCCAGCCCTGAGATATGGCCCTCATCTAGCCCTAAGACACAGAGTTGAGTTCATGGGTCACCGCCCAGTCTAATTTGAACCTAATTTCCCTGTGATCACTGCCACCTAATTCTCCCCCAACATCTAGCTCGCTGATCATATTCTCGTTGTTAGTCAGGACTAAGTCTAAAATGTTATTTCCTCTGGTGGGCTCCGTCACTGTCTGCTTGAGAAAATTATCTTGTATTACTTTCAGAAAATCCTCAGATTCTAGATCACCCACCACGCCTTCCCAGTCTCTATACCTATAATTAAAATTCCCCATTATGTAGACATTTTTGCTCCTGCTCGCCCTGCCTACCTCTTGTAGTAATATATCAGTGTCCTGCCTGCTAAGGTTGGGAGGCCTGTAAAGAACCCCTAGAATTAGTTTGTCTTTCCCTTTGTGGACGTCCACCCAAACTGATTCTCAGTTGCCATTTGTTTGAACAGAATTGTTAGCTGAACATTTAAGTGTGTCTTTAACATAAAGAGCCACCCCCCCTCCCCTTTTTCCCTTTCTATCTTTGTGAAACATCTGATAACCATCTATTTCATACTCAGACATGAAGTTTTTGTTGACCAGATATCGCGACGAAATTTCAACTAATCTGACTCATTTCACGCGCCGCGACGAAAAACCTTCCTGACGCCACAAAACTTAATATATCTGCATAAAAATTCATATATATATATATATATATATATATATATATATATATATATATATATATATATATATATATATATATATATATATATATATATATATATATATATATATATATATATATATATATATATAATATTTATATATAAATATATAATATATTATACATATATATATATATATTTATTTTATTTAAATTCATCCTATTTCTTATTTATGAATAATACATTTAATTTATATATCTATATAGATATATATATATATATATATATATATATATATATATATATATATATATATATATATATATATATATATTCATATATGAATTTTTATGCAGATATATTAATGTTTGTGGCGTCAGGAAGGTTTTTCGTCGCGGGGCGTGAAATGATTCAGATTCGGCGAATTTTCGTCGTGATTTCTGGTCAAGCTCGAGTAAAAACTACTGAAGCTAGGAAGGCGTGCTTGGTGGCAAATGAAAGCTCTAATAATACAGATTAATAATCAGAAAAAAATGGAAAGCACTAAATAAATAAATAAAAAGTTATAAGCAAAAAACTAGGACGTGTCCAAGTTGCGGCAGAAGGGCCGAAAAACAGGATAGTTTGTGACGGCTCGACGACAAACGTGGAATCGAGCTATCAAAAAACCCTTCGAGCTGTTCAAACTACATTGCCAAGAAGGGCTACATGCCAAATTACAGCCATTCGCGGCCTTGAAGGACTAATGAAGCGAGGACATCAGTAGAGTAGACGCAGGTATCCTGCCCACAGAGTAACTGTGGTGGTGATGATGACAGCTAGGTAAGGTACTTGGGCCGTGTCTTTTGTGGTAAGGACGGGAAAAATAGGACCAGGGTCTGTTTCCCTGCGGCAGGGGTGGATGGAGTTAGGAGACAGGCTAGCTATGTCAGGGGAGGGTGCCTCGTCAGATATGTGTTTCAGAGCTGGTGGGAACGACATGGAGAAGGGTAGGAGTCAGAAAGTACGCAGCGGTTTAGGGAGGCGTAGGGACGCATACGTGACCTTGGAGGAGTGCCGGTGGAATGTGGTGATCTGTGCAGCGAGTAGCTTTCCCGAGCAATTGCAATGATCAGTTGGTTGGCCGATCATTGCAAGAGTAATGGGTGGTCCTTCGTGGATAATTGGGACAGTTTCTACGGCAGAAGTTACCTGCTTGCCAAAGACGGTGTTCATTGGTCGAGCAGGAGTGTGGCGACTTTCGGCGCCAGCCTTGAGCGGGAGGCTCGGGCTCTTCTTAGCTTTTTTCGTGTCAGGGACTGATTATTCGGGGAGCAAGGAGGCCCGTAAGAGTAATAGCACCAAATCAAACATTCCTGGGTCTGACAGTGGTAGCAGAAAGATCACCAATGTTTCCAAGAAAAAAAATACGTGCGTACGGTTCCAGTTTGCCTGAGGGGTTGAAGGTTTATTACACAAACTGTAAGTCTTAGAAATAAAAATGGATTAACTGCGGGGAGTAGCTTGAAAAAAAAAAAAAAAAAAAAAAAACATATCATAGCAATCACCGAGACATGGATGGATTTAGAGGGGAAGCATTTTCAATTGAATTCGAATTAAAAGGGTACAATTTATTCAAAGTAAACAGTTAAGGAAGGCGAGGGGGTGGGGTATCTTTATAGGTAAAAGACACAATCAATTGTTACACTAATAAGTCGATTAAAATGGACGATACTATCATAACTATACGGGGATAATCGTATAGGTATGATAGGTTGTACATATTGTATATAATAATGGTAAGAAGGGAATTGGCAATAGTGGTTAGTCAAGTATCATCAGTCTTTAAAGGGTGAAACGGGTTCGACGCGGTGGGTTCTGCGTGTTAGTAAAAGTTGAGAAGGGAGGCGCCCGATACCCACACGGGGTAGTTATCCACTGACCACCATAAGTGATAAACACACCGCTCTCGCTGCTCGCGTCACCACACCATCCACGCCCCGTCTTCATCATACTACACACCAGCAGCATAGTCTGAGTCGCCGGCCAGCACACCAGCAGCCTATTAACTTAAGTATATATCTTACTAGGAGGCCTCTTTAGTTTGTGTATACTGGATAGGGTGGCCAGCTGCGGCATACTGTGGCATACAACATATCTACTGGTGAGTCGCCATCTATGTTTTTTCTATTACACTTGTCTACCTGTAACACGGCTCCCTTAGGGGTATACAGTTACGACAGATACTGTTTAATTAGTTTGAGTAGAAATTGTGAAATAAAAGAACAAGATTATTCTACGTGTCGTATATCGGCCCCCCAACGCTGCGGAGAATATTACCTCTGTCCTATCTCAGAGAAAGACAGGGCCTCGAGGTACAGTAACGTGCCGCTGGCCAGCATCTCTAGGAAGTCTCTCGACACTGGCGTAGTACCATCATTATGGAAAAAGGCCAATGTTTATGATGATTTACCAAAAAAGGTAATAAATCAGTAATGTCAAATCACTGCCCAATCAGTTTAACGTCTGTCGTAGACAAATTGTTCGAATCCGTTATAGCTATAAATATCCGTGACCATTTAGAAACACAACTTCACCAATAGCTCCCAACATGGATCCACTAAAAAAAAATCTTGTCTTACTAATCTTTTGACATTTTACAAACAAGGTGTACGAAGGGGAAGATGGAGACGATAATCATGATATTGTTTATCTCGATTTCAGTAAGGGAGTCGACAAAGTGCCACACTATAGACTCAAAAGTAACATAAAGGCTTATAGGATACAGGGCAAAGTTCTGATTTGGATCGAGGCGTGGCTTAGAGAGAGGACGCTGAGTTATGCGGGGTTCCCACTATTCCGTTTTGACGGATCCGTCGACGTTAATGACGTCAAAATGACGTCAGCAAAACAGCGGCCGCTCGGCACGGATGATCCACTCCGTCAGTCCATCGATCATCATTTATTGACAAACACATGGACAACATTAACCACAACGACTTCTTGTACATATTATTTTGTAGCTAAGTCCTTCTATTTCATATTTTCATGATATGTAGAATATTCAACACCACTTGACTGGCACCACAGCCCCTACCCTGGATCCAAAAGTTAACTTGAGTTCATCTCTGGACGGGCTCCGCGCGGGGCCCGGACTCCGTTGATGACGTCACTGACGGTCGACAAATCCGTGAAAACGGAAGCGGGAGCCCCGCCTTAAACTTAATGGCGATAAGTCGGATTGGGCCCGAGATACTAGTGGAGTCCCACAAGGATCAATTTTGGGTCCATTGCCGTTTGTCATATATATTAACAATCTTGACCACGGTATAACCAGCGACATAAGCAAGTTTGCTGGCGATACAAAAATAGGAAGACTGATAAATTCGAACAACGATGCTAAAATTCTCCAGAAGAAACTAAATTTCCTGTATGAATGGACTGACAAATGGATGATGAAATTTAATATCGACAAATGCAACGTTCTTATTGTGGGAAGAAATAACCCTATAAGTAATTCACACTATATAACACACCCACTGCGAGAGATATTTGGGTCTGCGTATAAGCTCTGACCTTCGACCCATAAATCATTGTATTATCGCTAGAAACCACGCAAAAAGTCTTGTGTTTTATTTCGAGAAGCGTATGCAATCGGAGCTCATAAGTTATCCTCACGCTGTATTTGGTTTTGGTTAGGCTTCACCTAGACTATGCTGATCAGTTTTGGTGTCTATGACAGGAAGGATAGACTCTCTTGATACAACAAAGAGGAGAATGACCAAAATGATTCAGGAACTTAGGAACTAACGGTAAAGAGAAAGACAAAAGACTCAATTTGCGTTCCTTGGAAAGGACGTAGACTGCGTGGGGATTTAATTGAAGTGTTCAAATGGGTTAAGTGGATTATCAAGGGCGATCTAAATGAAGTGCTTATATTGAAAACTTAAGTGAAACATGCAGTAACGGGTGTAAGTTAGACAGGTTCAATTTCAAGAAAGAAGTAGGCAAAAAATGGTTCACGAGCAGAATGGTGGATGAATGGAACAAACCGAGTAGGTATGTAGTTGAGGCAAACACGAATGATTGATGAAAACTTTAAACGGAGACTAGATGCGTTTATGGACGGGAAAGGAATTTGGTGAGCAACATATCTTTAGGAGTTGCTGTCTGTATAGGCCGTCTAGCCTTTTGTAGTCTTCTTATGTTCTTATGTCCTTCCTGCTTGACTTATGCTTCCATCCAAAACTCATCTTTGATCCTCTTTAGAAACAGAATCTAAAGTCCGGGTTATCAACCCGGACTCTATCTTCAGATTCTTCTAGATGTCTTCAGGACAGCATGTGGATAGTCTTAGGCCACTCGACGGTGACTGAAAAATCCCAGCTTGTGGCGGCGGACGGGACGCGAACTCGCGTTCTCCTGGACGCCGCGCCCGCACGTTAACCACTCATCCACCGCCTCCTCATTTACAATGGACCGTATTGGCTATACAGGCAGCGCCACACATGGCCACTCGGTGAACTGTCAAAGCAGTATTTTCCATAGAATTCAAGTTATGTACTGGAGTGCATCTGAGGCTGCCTCCAGGATATAAGGCCTTGGTGCTGCCACCGCTCCGAGCCAACGACTGCACACACTTTATTCCTACCCGATTTCCTGTCACTACTATTTGACATGGAGAAAAACTGAAATCGGGTAGGAGTGAAGTGTGTGCAATCCTCGGCTTCGAGCAATGGCGGCACCATGGCCGTGCATCTCAGAGACAGCCTCAGACGCGCTCTAGTCTATAACTTGAACTCTATGGAAAGTGCAGCTTGGAGTTGAGTGGCCACATGTGGCGCTGTCTGTGTAGCTAATACGATCCATTTAAACCTCAGCAATCATCTTCTCCAAGTGTAACTTACAGATGATAGTCATAGCATGAACGTAAATCGTGAGTTAATAATTTTTATCCCTTATCAATATTGAGCTATCATTACTGGATTCCATCTTAAGTGTAAGGTGCGCAGCGAAAACATATGTGCAACAGTTTATGACGCAGCGGTACCGGCGCCTTATTACTGATTAAAGTTCAACCAGCGTGATCACTCCATTTACCGCCCTTTTTTCCCTTCTCATTCACTCTTATACGTTGGGTGTGTAACCTAGGCAAACCTCAGCATATGGCCGTGTTCAATGAATCACTTGGCACCTCAACTACAAGCCCCGAGGTCAGGTGTGGCTAGGCCCTTGATAACCATATAAAAATTTGGTCGTCAACCCAATGACTTTCCAGCCCCGCCTCCTTTATCTCACGAAAGCGGCTGCCCTGTTAAACCCAAATCGTGTTGACCCGCACAAGCCCCACGCCTTCTACTTAATCTACCACCCCCATCCCACAACTGCTGCCAAAAAGAACACATCCGGCTCGCACCCGTGCCCATATTCAAATTCGAACCCGCGGCCGCTTGATGGACGCGGGTTAGACCGCACAGACCTCTGGCAGTGATTATTTTTTGTGAGTTCAATTCTCACCTTACAAACATCTAATCACTGATTTTTTGGTAATTTTATACGGTGACAAAATATGATTACGACTCACGGGTGTTTCCAAAAGAAAATCTTGCAGCTCGCTTGCTTCGCATTCCTTTAAGAATACCAGTAAAGGTCGTGCAGGAGTCGGTGTCCCTGCCTTTTAAGTACAAATGCCATTTCGCTTTCAAAGCCTGCATTGATATTTCATAAGAATGATTTTAAACATCTTCAGTTATTTTACAATACATGCTGGAAAAACATCAACAAATAATGTATTAAGTTAGTGTAAAATAAGGTCTTAGTACTGCTTAGGAAAGATATAATGTTTTTTTTTCATTAACTTCCATATTGTTAAGTAAATGATTTGTCAATGGATCGTATTGGCTACACAGGCAGCGCCACATGTGGCCACTCAACTGCAAGCTGAATTTTCCATATTCAAGTTGTAGACTAGAGTGCGTCTGAGGCTGTCTCCGGGATAAACGGTCATGATGCTGCCGTCGCCCCAAGCCGATGGCGCACACACTTCACTACTACCCGATTTCAGTTTTTCTCCACGTCAAATAGCAGAGTCAGGAAATCGGGTAGGAGTAAAGTGTGTGCGGTCGTTGGCTTGGAGCGGTGGCGGCACCAAGGCTTTGTATCCTGGAGGCAGCCTCAGACGCACTCTAGTACATAACTTGAGTTCTATGGAAAGTACTGCTTTGACAGTTCACTGAGTGGCCACGTGTGGCGCTGCCTGTATAGCCACTACGGTCCATTGGTACATAAT
This sequence comes from Eriocheir sinensis, assembly GCF_024679095.1. Lineage (NCBI taxonomy): Eukaryota > Metazoa > Arthropoda > Malacostraca > Decapoda > Varunidae > Eriocheir > Eriocheir sinensis. The sequence goes on from NC_066518.1 coordinate 6,085,222, forward strand.
TTCCTTTGAAATATGCAAAAGCTTGACTTAGCGGCACCTGCTCTTGGGAATACTTTTTAAGTTACATTACACTCGTGCCCCTCCCTGCTGACCCAGTATTGATGGGTATTGGGTGTCAACAGGAGATTGGGTCCCGCCTCTCAAAGGGGAGGCAACTCGAAAGTGCCAACCCAAGAGAACTAGTTTGATAATAAATTTTATAAATACTTGCATGTGTTATCCGAAAATAAATACCGTCAAACATACAAATAAAATTATTTTTAATGAGTGAGAAAGAAGGGGAAAACGAATATTCCACAGATAACGTCATTCTATACTGTTTGCGTGGTAACGGTCATCACGTGGTCTCTGCCATACATTATTTTTCTCCCATCAGATAAGATTATCTGACTTGCGCACACACTTGCTTACCGACTGGCGCGCAGAGCACACGTTTACCAGGCACTACACTGTGAAGGCGGAGGAATCCCAGTTTTACTACGTATGTATAACATTCACGACACATTGTGAGGCCTCTTGACAGTACTAAAAGCGATGTGCCTTCTACCGCATGGTTGTATTTTTATTTTTTTTAAGGAAAGGCGATCCAATACTAGCAGTAAGGTTAGGATAGTGGGTAAGAGATGGAAAGAGGAAGAAAAGAAGGAAGGGTAAGCAAAAAAAAAAAAAAAAAAAAAAACTGTGTGCCCCCAATGCCTGAAATTCACTAATTTATTTGTGAGGAAGTTGCGACCCCTCTCTTAGTTTATCGCGACCCTGCATTGCTGGGACGCGACCCGTGGATTCAACTGAGGCTACTTGGACTACAGCCCTGGGGTCCCACACAACTGGGGCCATATGATCTAGGGGTGAATACTGAACCTGACCTCACATTACTTTGGCGTTCGGCCTATTAGGATCCTTCATAATTACTTTATTCTTTTCTTACTGAGCCCTTAAAATTCCTAAGACGGCTCTGTTAATATATTCCTCTTCAGTGCTTCGAGGGTTGCTGAACGCTACCTTTAGGGCATACCAACGACTAAAGCAGCAGCTTTCCTCAAGCTCTGAGTTGCTGAACTGATTTGTAGGTGTGCAGGGAATGTGCTTCCATCCAGTTCAGTGCAACACGTTAGGAGAGCTTGGATACACTCCAGCGTTGCTTCACGAGGAGTGACCTTCTGTAGCACAGACAAGGCTGTGCTATTCTTCTGATTTATTATGCAATTTAATGTCATCTTAGATAGCCATTTTTAATGAATGAACCTTAGAGATTACTAAACAACAGTAAGCCACGTAAGGGTAACGAATGCACTCCACAGGAGGTCTAAACATGAAGCTGCATAGTGGCCTCCTTGTCGTACAGGAGAGATGGATACAGATATTCCTGAACCAGCACCAGAGGAAGGATCCATGAACGACCCCCGCGAGGCGGAGAAGGACCAAAACGATCCCCTGGCGAGGGCGACGACCTTCGAGGACCTGATGGGGGTTGTGGGCCCGTACGGCCGCTGGACGATCACGGTGGTGTTCGTCTGTGCCGTCGGTACGTACACACGCACGCACGATGCCACCCTGTGCAGTGTTGTGTGTGTTTGTCACACGAGTGTTAGCCATGATTAGGGAAGCAGCACCCTTCTTTCTTGTGTTGTGCTGCTTATCACAGGAGTGTTTGCCGTCGTGACATCTCTGACTCGGGCAGCAGTTTCCGAAAAGTGTTTACCAACACATTTCAGTAGTTGTTCTAGTTATTCTCTTGGATGTTTTTCATCGCAGGCGACAGAGCACCCATTTATGGTAAGGACTGAACGTCTCAGAACACAACTCTGACAGTACTTGCCCACATAATACATGATCAATGAAAGCGCACCCATCCATCCACAACAGCCATGCTGTCAGTAAACCAATCAGCAGCACGGGGCTGTCAGGCTCCAGGAGGATCCTCCCAAAACGGATGGGATTCTCGCCACTGAAGGCAGGCGTGACTATAGTACTGTATGCATTCTTCTGAATAGATTATATTCTCATATGCTTTGAAAAGTGGAGTATCTCCCACAACACTAAAACATATACAGTCTTTTCACTTTATCCTCTTCCTTCCTTTCCATCAGTCCCAGACGTTGTTAAGCTGCTTTTATCGCTGAATGGCAAAATGACCATGACAGCCTCGTACCACCTGACGTGGGTGTACACACTGGAGCTGTTCTCCACTGCCAACAGGGCTCGTGTGTTGGGCGAGGCCAGCGTCCTGACCAGGGTGGCCACTGTGTCAGTGCCCTACATCAATGACCTCCTGGTGAGCTCACCTCATGATACCATGTTTATTGCACTTATTACACGTATGAAAACTTGCCAGAGTTCTTAAGGTTATGTAAAGTCATATTTAAGTAGTCTAAAGTATAGTAAGCCTTGTCTAATCCGATTCTTCATCCAATCCTCAAATTGACCACATAATCTACATATGAAGAGACCCATAAATGGATTACATCTGCCGAACTTGTTATACACACATAAAGCGTGTTCAATCATGCTGCAGGGTGAAGTGTTGCCCTGGGCACCCGGGGCCCTATGCAGTCTGGCAGCCCTCATTGCTGCGGGCCTGGTGTTCTTGCTCCCGGAAACCACTAACAGGAAGATCACGCAAAGGGATGACTGCCACCATGACCACCATGACGACTACACCTTCCAGGCAGTGACTTAGAACACTGAGACTGATGGAATTCATTGAATACTGCTTGAAGAGAAATGGATGTCGACTGCATCCATTTCAGTAATTTTTATTGAGTATTCCCACCCCAAGTGTTTGCATAAGTACACATACAGTAATAAAAATATAAATAGAAGTGTTTTGATTTATTAACCCCTTGACTGTGGATTTCCTACGAGAAGACATCACCAAGCTACAGGAATGGAACAAAAAGTGGCTGCAACAATTCAATGAAGAAAAATGTAAGTCAAGCACCTCGGAAGGGGATATCCAGCATACCAATACCCAGTGGTGGGCACGGTTCCGCTAATCCGCAGCTAACAGCTAATTAGTGAAGCTAACTTTTTCATTAGCTGATTAGCATTTTTGCTACCTTTGGAAAAGGTTAGCGGACAAATTAGCTTCCGCTAAATGTAGTTCCTCCTCCGCTAAATTTAAGTCCACTAAAAAATTCATACAGGTTTGTTCTTGTCCGTTGTGGGCAGTCACAGCACCAGTTGAGCCACATGGCGCAATAATTCCAGGGCTTTCACTTTTGAGTAAATTAAAGTAGGGTAATTAGACAATTATTAGGGGAACATTTTGGTATTTTAGGGTTTTGCATCTTCCATTTTCAAATCTTTGAACTGGGGATTTAATAACAAGAATTCGATATAAAATAAACTTAAAATAAAAATAAAATTGTTGGTTATGGAGAAAAGTAAAAAATGCTTAAATCTGCGGGAAATCTTGGGTAAAATATACGAATTTAGGATAAACTGGAGGCTTCTTTTTCTTTTCTTCTTGTTGTTGCTTGTGGGGCTCTTTGTTCAGTTCAGCTGCGACGTTGTCACCGTGTAGTCGCGTTCATTATAGTCGCTTTGTTTATCGTTATCGACGTCATGGAAGGTGAACCGAGTGAGAACGCTATTGTTCCGCTTGAGGATGCTGACCCTGTTAGGGAGCCGGCAGCAGCTGTGGGAGAACATAAGAACATAAGAACGCAGGAGTCTGCAAGAGGCCGGTAGGCCTGTACGAGGCAGCTCCTTTGACCCTAAGCTCCCGTGTATCTAACCCCACCTAATATCGCTGTCCATGAATTTATCTAGTCTATTTTTTAATGTGACAATTGTATTGGCACTCACCACATGACTGCTAAGCCTATTCCACTCATCCACCACTCTGTTAGTAAACCAATTTTTGCCTATGTCCCTGTTGAATCTGAATTTATCCAGTTTAAACCCGTTACTTCGTGTCCTACCCGGTTCTCTTACCAATAAAACTTTATGAATGTCTCCCTTATTAAAGCCCTTCATCCATTTATAAACCTCGATCATGTCTCCACGCACCCTTCGCCTTTCTAGAGAATGCAAGTTTAACTGTTTGAGTCTTTCCTCGTATGGCAAGTTTCTCAACCCCTGAATCATCTTAGTCATCCTCCTCTGCACCGATTCTAACATTTTGATATCCATTCTATAGTAGGGTATAGAGAGGTGGAGGACACTCAAACTGACGGCCAGGAGTCCCAAAAATTTATAATGTAATTTATGATGTGAATCTTTATGATGATCTTCGTCGTGAGGTGAAGCAAGGGGGTTAGGGGGGCGGAGCTTAGCCGGTGGGCGGAGTCAGCAATTCCACCCGAATCATTGCATATCATCTCGGCGTAAATCTGGATCGGGATCTGGATAATAACGCGCAGGGCACCTATCAGGTGCATAACACGCATATTTGTGTTGGCTGTTGGGGGGACGGGGGAGCCGAGTGTGCAGGGAAGTGAATCAAGTGACATTGTTAGTGTTGGTGTGTTGTGGTGACAAGTGAGTGTGTATTTGTTTCCTGAATGAGTCATTGTACCGCAGTCTAAAATCTGTTGAGGTAGGCTGTTCCAGTCCCGTATGGTGCGTGGAAACTATGAGTGCTTGTATTTTTTTTTTTTTTTACATCCTCGCCTATAGCGCTGGTAGGCTTTCTTCAGGGGCCAGATGGTCGGCCCAAGCCCGTCGTGGCGCAGGCAAAATATTTTTTTTTATAGTGGGGCCAGTTATGCTTGGCTCATACTGCCCTCCGGAACTCATTCTTGATTCACTGGACGGTATCTTCTAGAGTCCGGGTTGATGGGTGGTCTTCCGGACAGCATGTGGGTAGTCTTAGGCCACTCGGCGGTGACTGAAAAATCCCAGGTGGTAGCGTGGGGATTCGAACCGACGTTGTCCATGGCGTGGTGAATGTGAGCCCAACACGCTAACCACTCACCCACCGCCTACCCATGCGTCAGTGTTAGTGTGATATGTTTGGTATTTATGGATGTGTGTGTTACGAGTATGTTGACTGTATGTGGGTCAATGTCAATGTGAGTGTTTGTGATCTTGTACGTAAGTGTAAGTCTGTGTGCTTGTCTGCGTATGTGAAGAGGTTCCATGTTTATCTGTTGTTTGATCCGTGTTGTGATGCCAGGCGCTCGAGTGTAATTGTTTGTCATGAACCTAGCCGCCTTGGAGTTGATTTGTTCTAACCTATCAATGTTTCTGTGTGTGTAAGGATCACACACCGTGGAGCAGTATTCAAGTGTTGGTCTCACAAGTGTGTCATACGCTATGTGTTTAATGTCAGGGGTAGGCGGTGGCTGAGTGGTAGCGTGCGGGCTCCACATTCACCGCGTGATGGACGACGCGGGTTCGAATCCCCACGCTACCACCTGGGATTTTTCAGTCACCGCCGAGTGGCCTAAGACTACCCACATGCTGTCCTGAAGACCACCCATCAACCCGGACTCTAGAGGAAACCGTCCAAGTGAATCAAGAACGAGTTCCGGGGGGCAGCATGAGCCACAGAAAGATGGCGCCACTATAAAACACTTGTCTGCGCCGTGACGGGCTGGGTCCGACATCCATCCAGGCCCCTCAAGAAAAAGCCTACCGGCGCTAAAGGCTGACAAAAAAAAAAAAAAAAAAAAAAGTGTGCAGTTATGTAGATTCCTCCTCAAGAACCCTAGTGTTCTGTTGGCTGTGGCACTGATGTGGTCTATGTGAGTGTTAAATTTTAAGTTAGTTGAGAGATGGATACCAAGATACTTGTGTGTGTGAAGTTGTAAACTGATTCAAGGTCTGAATTATGGAGACGAGAGTTTCTATATACTCATTAAATAACAGACTATTTGGCGCCCCCTCGGAGCAGATTAAAGTAAACTACACACGTGACAATAGTCAATGTAATGCAAATAAAAAGCCTTTTTTTGCGGAAATAGGGAGGCAACGGGATACAATCATATATGCAATAAAACGTTCAGAGTGACATACCAAGATTAGATAGCGTCTCTGCCGTAAAAAAAATAAAAAAAAAGCTTCCCTTGAGAGCCGTAACTAATCTAACAACGTTAAAGTAACTCCTCACGCTCTGTATTGGTGAAAGGCGTCCTGGGTCTGGTGGCCAAACTTAATTTACGTTCCAGAGTAACATCATTTAAGAGCTGACTCGAAACCACGTCGAATTTTCTTCCAAGTCCCCCAACGCTCGTACATTCTGCTTAAAGAGTAAATCCAACTCCAGGCCATGAAGCTTAAAACATAATTTGCCATTCACAGATCGGCGAATCCCATGCAAGTCTTCCTGTCTTCCTGTCCCACAAGTAATACGTAAGAGTAGTAATAAGAGCAAGTAATGATCGTAATAAGAAGAAACAGTAAGAGTACGGATGATGGCTAGATTCTAAAACATGTCATCTGCAGGTTATATCATCCTCCATCCACGAGACGAATATACGAGCTCGAGCAGTCTAATGAATGCCCCAACTACAGGCTACTTGTTACCACTCTCTATACAGTTTTCACCCGTTCTCTGTTTTATATTTCAGGAGGTGACCAATAAGTTTTTTTTGAATGGAGAGGGAGACAATTGTAAGTACACCATCTATCCCAGAAAATTAAGTGATATGAAAGGAACTAAAATATAAATCATATATATTTAGTTAGTGGCAGCCGTTCTCTGTAGTCTTTTCGCTCATTCTCTGTGCGATCGTTCATATAGTGGCAGATATTTTTTTGAGGGGGAGAGGCAACTGTAAGTACACTATCTATCCCAGAAAATTAATATGAAAAGGAATTTTAGTACATGCATAAACATTTAAATAGTAGCAATTATTCTCTCTAATATTCGCTCATTCTCTATTCCATCGTTCATAAAGTGGCAGATAATTTGTTGAGAGGGGGAATGGGACAACTGTAAGTAGTACATCGTCTATCCCACAAACTGAATATGAAAAGGAACCACAACATATCCATTAATCAGTTAGATAGTAGCAACCATTCTCTCTAGTATTCGCCCATTCTCTCTTCTATCGTTCATAAAATGGTTGATATTTTTTTGAGAGGGGGGGGGGGAGGAAACAACTGTTAGTACTTCATATGTCCCAAAAACGAAGTAATATGGAAAGGAACTAAAACGTAAGCCATAAGTACTTACATTCTCTCTAGTATTTGCTCATTCTCTAGTTTATCGTTCATGAAGTGGCAGATATTTTTTTTTTTTTTTTTGGGGGGGGGGGCAGCTGTAGCACCGTCTTGGCAGGCCACCCCGGCGCCAGGTATCGCTTTTAAGGGGAGATAAACTGTCATAGGGAGGGGGGGACGGACTGAATTTACTTTAGCGTGTGTGTGTGTGTGTGTGTGTGTGTGTGTGTGTGTGTGTGTGTGTGTGTGTGTGTGTGTGTGTGCAGCGATTCAGCATCCTTCACTACCCGCAAAAAAGAGAGAGAGAGAGAGAGAGAGAGAGAGAGAGAGAGAGAGAGAGAGAGAGAGAGAGAGAGAGAGAGCGCTCTATCCTTACTTGTCGAGCCTCCAAGAGAGTAATGCCTCAAAAACTCGTCCTTTATCCCTCGGCAAGGCGTGGCTTCTCCTCCCCTCCCCTCCTGTGTGTCCTTGGCCTCCTCCTCTCTCTTGTCGGTGGCCTTGACTCACTTCAAAAAAGGAAGGATGAAAGAGACGAGGAGAAAAAAAATATCACTAACGTTATGAAGGACGTGAATGACTCTCTCTCTCTCTCTCTCTCTCTCAGCTGCTTTTCTCACCACCTCTTTTACATCTGCTTTCTTCGCCGCCAGATGCTGCTGCTACGAACTTGGTTATGTCATTCTTGTTACATATACTCTCCTCTTCCCCCACGATCACCACCATCTTCTTTTCTATTACTCTTCTGCTCCTGTTCCTTCTCGTCATTTTCTTCTTCTCCCTCGTCCTCGTCCTCCTCCTCCTTAAGAAGCTCGTAAATCTGCCTCTACTCGGCTGATGAGCGGCGGGAGGCTGAGAAAAGACACCGGCAGCCTCAACCACCCTCGGAATGAACTCGCCTCTCTCTCTCTCTCTCTCTCTCTACTTGCGGGTATCGTTGAAACTATTTTCGTTCCTCGCATTTTTTTTAGTTTCTCTTACTCGTTTCTTGTCTTTGTTTTCCTCTTCCTTTCCAATGCGTGTCTCTCTCTCTCTCTCTCTCTCTCTCTCTCTCTCTCTCTCTCTCTCTCTATACTTAGCAAAACCACACTATAATAATTCTCAATGTCTTTCCGTGTGTTTATCATCTCTCCTCATCCTCTTTATCCTTCTTCCCGTGTGTGGATTTTCCTTAATTATCTACTTTTTTTTTTCATTCCTTCGTCTTTTTATCCTTCCCGTGCGTGGGTGGCTTATATACGTATATCTCTTTTTTTTTTTTTTTCTCCCTTCATGTATTTATCCTGGGAGAGAGAGAGAGAGAGAGAGAGAGAGAGAGAGAGAGAGAGAGAGAGAGAGAGAGAGAGAGAGAGAGAGAGAGAGAGAGAGAGGGGGGGGGGGGAGGGGGGCGAGGGCGCGGCGTATGGTAAGGCGCCGCGACAAGACATCAGGCTTCATTATTAGGGTATTTTTCACTGTCTTGTTGGAACAGTGCTAACGGGATACTGTGTGTTATTAATTTTGGCCCTTGAGATGCTTCCTTTACTGTAAAAAAAAAAAGTGCTTGTTTAGATGATAGATGATAAGATAGGCTTGACTATGCATGAACGTGAGTGTGGGAACAGGGCGGCATGGGGCAGGTCGTCATGTACTCTTACTTTTTAATGATGGGGGAAAATGTTTTGGTTGTCCCCCTTCCCCTTATATCATCAGGAGCTGGGATGTATAAATGCCATATAGCAAACATACTTCAAAACATAAAGTTGTATATCATTGGGTAATAAATTAAGCCTACATCTACGGTGAGCTGATTCTAATTGTCAGGTTGATACTACTACTACTAATAATAATAATGAACATGATAAAAAGTCTGGCAAAAGAGCATATGTGAGATTGAAGCCATTTCGGATGGGGGCTTGGAGCACGTGGATGGAAGTGTTTGAGATGAGGATGCCGGTGGGATGAGGCAGAGGTGGAGGTGGGTGGGAAGTGAGGGAAAGATGTAATATGATGGTCTTCCGGGGTTGAAGGGAAGGGTTATGTGAGGTTACCATTTAGGGCGTGGTGGTTGAGGTTGGTAGGTGGGCGTGGTGTACGTGGGTGAGGTGGGAGAGAGTTAACTAACGGTCGGGCGGGGGTGGAGGCGGGGGGGGGGGGTTGAAGGAAAAGCGTATGTGAGGTTACTATTTTGGGCGTGTGCGCGGGCAGGGGCGTAAGTACATGTGGGTGGGGCTGGTATGTATAGGGTGGGTGCATGGGTACTGGTAGGGCGTGGGTGTTTGGCGGGCGGCGGGTGGGCTGTTAGGTTACTATTGATCAGCAGGAGCAGGCGCGGCAGGGGAGGGAGGGTTCTGCTGCAGTGCGTCACCCGCCCCGCCTTCTGCCGCTGCCTCGCCACCTTCGGGAACCCACGTGGCTGGCTGGCTACTGGGCTGGCTGGTCGCTCCTCCCGCATGAGGACACCAACCTGACCCGTCCCTCCGTTTCCTCCCCCAGCATCCTTCGTCTCCTGTTGAGTTCCGGTTCGCGTTCTGGCGGTCCTGTCCTTCGATTTACGTTCCTGTGCCCTGTTTCTGCGGTTTCCTCGTTCCCCGTCTCTCTGTCCTCATCCTCCGTCTCTTTTCCTCCACTGACTATGCTTTTCTGTCTGTCTGCGTTCTTCGTTACTGTCGTTCTTTTCTCCTTCCCGTTTCTGCTTACTTTCCTGTCTTCTGTCCTCGTCCCGTCGCTTTAAACCCGCTGTACTGTCTTCCATCTGTCTCTTCTCCGTCACAATTCCATGATTCTTTTGTCACACATTTGGAGTTTATTTTTCTCTCTTTTCTCTCTCCCACAAACAAACTCTCTCTCTCTCTCTCTCTCTCTCTCTCTCTCTCTCTCTCTCTCTCTCTCTCTCTCTCTCTCTCTCTCTCTCTCTCTCTCTCTCTCTCTCTCTCTCTCTCTCTCTCTCTCTTATAGTTCTCCTGTCTATCCTTTCTATACTTCGGTCACACTCCCGACCCATGAAAAGGAAGAGGAGAAGAAAGGGAAGAGAAAAAACGGATGAGAAGGAGGAGAAGTAAGAGAGAAGACGAAAGAGGAGGCTGAGTAGGAGAGAGAGAGAGAGAGAGAGAGAGAGAGAGAGAGAGAGAGAGAGAGAGAGAGAGAGAGAGAGAGAGAGAGAGAGAGAGAGAGAGAGAGAGAGAGAGAGAGAGAGAGAGAGAGAGAGAGAGAGAGAGAGAGAGAGAGAGAGAGAGAGAGAGAATGTCCCCAGGAATTTCGTGATTGGCAGCGATTGGATTGGAAGAAAATTGAAAATCCATCATTATTTTCGGCGAGGACAGCTTCGTGGCGAGCTGCATGATGGGACTCAGAGAAGACCATTGCGGTGGAGTGAACGTCGGATTGTCTGTCTGTATTTGCCGCCTACCACGTATACTTACCTCCTTCCTCCTTTCCTCCCTCTCCCCTTCCCCTCCTCCGTCCCCCATCCTTCACATCTCTATGCTACACCTCTTTCCTCTCCTCTACACCTCTTACTTCCATTCTCCTATACTTTTGATTCCCTTTCTTAAGCCCTATTCACACATAGGCGATCTTGGGACGACAGCGCCACGATCCTGGTTCGTTCTGGTATCGTCGGAATTTGGTGCACTTAAGCCCGTCCCAGGGGTGTGGATTATTTTGACACGACGCTTGTAGGAGTATTGCCCGAATGCTGGACGGAAGCTGCAGAACCATAACGATGCCTGCCAGATAGCTGCCCGGTATCTGAACGATCGACGACGATCAATCTTGAGATTTGGATTTAACGTTTTTTTCAGGCGATGATTCCTACCCGACTAGTGCCCGGCAACAAAACGACAATAAAGAACACTGCCCGATTGCTAAATGAATGCTGCTCGATTACCGAACGAATCCACAACGACTCCTGTCTTTTCCCCCTCCGGTAGGTATAAAACCACACCTATGCGGCATCCCTCTACAGACCTCAGGTGAACGCAGGAGGCGCAACACAGTTCCTACGTCAGGCCCAGTGTGCAAGACTCACCTTCCACGTTCAGCTCATTCGCCTTCTCCTCTAGTAGGCGTTGTTTCTTTTGGGCGTCCTTATATGACTTCAACTTGCGGTTGTATAATAGTGGGTTGCTGTGCATCCACTCTGCTAGTTCTACCTCCTGTTTGTCGGTGAAGGTGACGCATTTCCTCCTCCGGCGTTGCCCCTTGGACGTGTCCGCTACAGGTGCCAACTCATGCCATGAGTCCATGCTTTGTGATTCTTGGGATTGGGTCTCGGGCCTCTCTTCCATGAACTCATTGTGCTCCTCCAACATCTGTGTCTGGCTCTCGACAAAGAGGTCAGGTGACTGGGACATGATGTCAGGTTGACCGTGGTTATGCAACTGCAACAAGTAGGGTCGTCAGGTAACGGTAGCACACAGGGGCGTCAGGAGCGTAGGGTGGCAGGCAGGGCTGATGCCATGTTGGGCAGCACTCGTTTAGCTGTCGTTCAGAATTCGCTCAAGTGAACGATTCGCCGGGCAGCTATCGTATAGCTCAGTGGTTCTCAACCTTTTTACTACCACGCCCCCTCTAGGAGCTGCTCTTTCCCTCTACGCCCCCCTTGTATCTAAAGACAAATTTCACTCCCAGATTTAAAAAGAAAAGAAAAATCTTTTTTGGTCCATTTACTAAGCATGAATTACATTAGTGAGATATTTGACATCACTGTTTTAATGCTACCAGATTTTTAATACATGGTTATTGAGATATTTGGAACTGCTTCTTAGCTACCAGATCTTGAATACATGGTTATTGAGATATTTGACACTGCTTCTTAGCTACCAGATCTTGAATACATGGTTATTGAGATATTTGACACTGCTTCTTAGCTACCAGATCTTGAATACGTGGTCGAATGCTTGAAAGTGCACAACGTAAATCCCCTTCAACGTTCAGGCGGTTTCTATACTTGGTTTTGATAGCAACGAGCGTGGAAAATGCAGTTTCACATAGATACGTGGATCCAAACATTGTTAGAATCCGAAGAGCCTGATGTGAGATCAGAGGGTAAGCAGGAAGGTACTTGACCCAGAACGTCTCCAAATCCATATCTTTGAAGTCTTCTTTAGCTCTGGAGTTGAACTTCAACTCAAGGAAATCCTCCTGGACTTCATCAGCAACATCAGCTACCTCACGTACATTGAAATGGGTTCCTGATGAATTTCCAGGCTTCACGCTTCTCGTCTATATCTGGGAAGTATCTGATGAATTTTGCTTTCAAGTCACTTAGATGAGTGATTATTTGTTTCTTTAACTCAGAGTCAAGGTTACTGTGAGCGACAGCAGAATCCAAGTTCCTAAAACTGGCTGTATTTCCCTGCTGAATTCGACATTTCCAGAGGTCGAGTTTGCCCATGAAGGCTCGAATGGTGTCATGATGCATGATGATGTTGATGTTTTTCCCTTGTAGTTTAAGGTTCACAGCATTCAGTGCTTCAAAAATGTCCATCAGGAAAGCTAGAGTTATCTGAAAGTCTTCAGGCTGGAATTTGTCATGAAGGTCTGCCTTCTGCTTTGAATCTAGAAATATTGCTACTTCTCGTAGCTCATAAAGCCGTCCAAGCATGTTCCCTTTTGATAGCCATCGTACATTCGTGTGAAAAAGCAAGGCTTCATGTTCGGATTCCATATCCTTACACAGCAGTTTGAAGAGACGACTGTTTAAGGCTCCATCTTTGATGAAGTTGACTACCTTGATAGCCACGTTCAGGACATCCCTCATTTCAGCAGGCAAAGTTCTGGATGCCAATGTTATGGCTTCACGATGAAGTATGCAGTGTGTACTCATTACTGAGGGATTTTTTCTTTCACCTTTGTGAGGAACCTAGACTGCAGACCAAGCATGGCTGAGCTCCATCAGTACATACCCCTACCAGCGAGTCCCAAGAAAGTTTATTTTCCTGAAAAAAGTTAGATGAATTGTGAAAAATAGCTTCTGCTGTTGTGCAACCTTCCATGGGGTGACAGAATAGAATTTCCTCTTTTATATTGTTGCCTGACACGAAACGAACATACATCAGTAACTGAGAACACTGAGCGATATCAGTCGTTTCATCACACTGGATGGCAAAAACAGGGGAGGCTCTTACTTGGTCGAGAGTTTGATGTTTGATATCTTGAGACAAATCATCGATCCTTTTCTTGACTGTATCGTTTGACAGAGAAATTTGGGAAAGCTTGTTTGCACTATCTTTCCCCAGAACGAGTTCTGCTGCACAGAGTATACTTGGTTTTATGAGACACACTCCAATGTTATGGCTCTTCTTGCTCTTTTCAATCAATCAGGAGGGGGTCAATGTACACGGAAAATGGTATGCCTGGGAGACTTTAGAAAACAAGAATTAGTAACGACAATACTTCTGCATTATTTCATAAACTTATCTTTACAGTACTGCCCCACGCTCTTGTCAAGAAAATAGCACATAACTGAATTTTTTTTTACTTTCCAGGAGGGGCTCGCGCCCCTCCTGGAAATTACTCACGCCCCCCTAGGGGAGCGCGCCCCCCAGGTTAAGAACCACTGGTATAGCTGCTGTGCAGCTGTCAGGCAGCTGTTGTAACGGTCAAAAATTTAATTTCGTGCCCGATCACTGCACGAGTGCTGCCTAACCTATCACGAAAGCTTCACGTTAGCTGGACGATCACTGCGAGTACTGCACGATGCCTGCAACACTCCTGCCCGATCTTTGACAAAGTCACCGACCACGCCGATGGCTGCCCGAAAAATATACGCAGCGCTTATTTTTCGTGCTCCTTGCCGACTCATCGTCTAACAGTCGTGGTGCACGGATTTCCCCAACGACGACTAGACGATGTGCTACGAATATGACCCCGAATGCTGCCCAAATGGCAGTCGGGCAGCTATCGCGTTCAAGATCGTGTATGTGTGAAAGCCCTTTTAGATCTCATGTATTCTCCCTCCTCCTCCTCTTCCTCTTCCTCCTCCTCCTCCTCCTCCTTCTTTTTCTTTAGAGTCAGGGGGCACCAAAGCTTCAAGGCACTCCCCCTTACCCCTCCGGTCTCTGTGTTGTGATACCACGTCGACACCACGCCCACACCAACCCCCCCCCCCTCTCTCTCTCTCTCTCTCTCTCTCTCTCTCTCTCTCTCTCTCTCTCTCTCTCTCTCTCTCTCTCTCTCTCTCTCTCTCTCTCTCTCTCTCTCTCTCTCCATTACCCGAGTACTTTACTCCCTCAGCTGCTGCATAGTAGCCAAAATGATCATTTAAATTGTAATATACTGCGGTGCGTCACCATTTGGCGAATCAAATACTTGTGCCTCACACGAAAATCTGCAATCCACCTCCTGCTCCCCCCGCCCCCCCCTCTCTCTCTCTCTCTCTTCATGTATGTTGTATGTATGTACTATCTCCATGTATGTTGTATGTATGTAGATTATTTATTATTATTATTATTATTATTATTATTATTATTATTATTATTTCGTTGGCGGAGGTGTGTGTGTGTGTGTGTGTGTGTGTGTGTGTGTGTGTGTGTGTGTGTGTGTGTGTGTGTGTGTGTGTATTCTCGCCGCCATACACCTGAACCCTCTCCGGAATGATCGTTATAGATTCTCCTGTGGCAGAGGAAGTAGTCGTTCAACTTTTTATTCATTCCTTCCCCATATTTGATGAGCTCATTACGTGTCTTTTTTCACTGATTCATTCTCTCCCTGTTTTTTTTAAATATACATCTTAAAAAATTCCTTGGAATCACTTTAAAGCTTGTTAGATGCCCTAATCCTTTAGTTATTTTTTGCTACACGAATGTTGATCTTTACTAATCTGGCTAATTCATCATGTTTAAATATCCCAGAGGTGAGTTTCACCATTCTTAATTTTCATATAAAATTTCCTGTTAAGTCTATTTCGTATTTAAGCCTACTTGTCATCAACTTTGGATCACTATTTTCCTTCCTTAGTGTACGGTCATGGGTATGCTTAACCCCTACCACTAAACTATTACCCTAACTAAATTACTGTAGGTCATTTCTGCATGTTTCCCCTGGGCATCGAATTTCAGCCATGGGCCCTGGCCCTTATCTAACCCTAATGAACCCCAGTAAACTTCCTCAAGGTGTCTTCTAAGCTTTTCGTAATTTACTCTTATAAAATCAGCCACCAATTTTGGGTTGCTTTCGCCCAATCCAAGTTACCCTTATTTCTATGTAATCATGACAACCTTGCTCTATCCCAACCTCTACCTCACTTATCATACAGTCATTATTAGTTCAGACTAAGTCTAAAATATTAGCAGCATCACGGGTGGGCTCAGTAACTACCTGTTTTAGGAAATCGTAATGCTTTAAGAAAATCTTCGGATTCTAGGTCACCCAGTATGCCGTCCCAATGTATGTTCCTATGATTGAACTAACCCATTATATACATGTATATTGATGGCCGCTAAGATACTCTGGGGCCCTCCATGGCCTTCCAGGTCCAGGAGCTATGCACGGGCATCATTCCATCTCTTAGGCCCTGGATCTATAGTAGGAGAGAATACATGAACTGACCTTCCCTCAACCCCTGACAGGATAGAGTAAGCCACGTAAGGGTGACGAATATAGTTCACAGGAGGTGTAAACATGACGCTGCGTAATGGACTTCTTGTCGCACAGGAAAGATGGATACAAATGCTCCTGAACCAGCCACAGAGGAAGGGTTCAAGGACGACCCCCGCGAGGCTCAGAAGGACCATGACGATCCGCTGGCGGGGGCGACGACCTTCGAGGACCTGATGAAGGTGGTGGGCCCTTACGGCCGCTGGACGATCATGGTGGTGTTCGTCTGTGCCGTCGGTACGTACGTACGCATGCAACCCTGTGCAGTGTTGTTTGAGTCTGGCAAACGAGTGTTAGCCATAGGCAGGGAAGCAGCACCCTTCTTTCTTGTATTGTGATGCTTATCACACGAGTGTTTGCCAACAGCACGGCAGGAATAATTCAGTAATACACATAGGTCACACAGTGATTTAAAGACTCGGCCTATAAGCATGGAAGTTCCTGGAAATAGTTACTCTTCATTTGCTCTCCCGATCCATAAAGCTACTAATCTCAACTTGAAACTTACTTTTTTTTTTTTTTTTTTTAACGTTGTTGCCTATTGCGCCGGTAGGCATCTTCCCGGTGGGGCCTGATGGTCGGCCCAAGGCTTCTTCCAGGTGGGGCCTGATGGTCGGCCCAGCCCGTTCTGGCGCAGGCGAGTGTTTATAGTGGCGCCATCTTGCATTGGCTCATGCTGCCCCCCGGAACTCGTTCTTGATTCGCTTGGACGGCTTCCTCTAGAGTTTGCAAAAGCTACATTAAATCCTAAATTTTTTCCATCAATTCTCTGCTCTGTTCGGCAGTCAAATAAAGAAAAGTTAGGTTTAGGATGGAGATACGAAGGCTCTTGCCTATCTCCATCCTAAACCTATCTTTGCTCTATTTGAACCCGTTGCTACGGGCCCTAACATCATTATCTACATCATCCTTTTTAATCATGTGCTGTGCTGTTTGTAGCACGAATATTGGTAATGAGCAGACCAGTACTAATTGAGTTTACACACACACACACACACACGCAGGCAACGTGCCCTCGCCATCATGCTCCATGACGTACGAAATGGTGGGCGCCACTCCCGACCACTGGTGTAGCGTGGCGCCGCTGCTCCGTGCCAACTGGACCCAGCACCAGATAACATCCTTCGCCATCCCCACCAGGTGACGTGCTTACCTATTTGTTCCGACCTTTTTTTTTTTTCGGGACCGAGTCAAGCTCGTATGTCTCGTACACAGGGGAACTCCTATGAACCTAACTGCAGCACTCGTTTTTTTCCATAAATATTCCACCTTGTGTTTCCACCCATGCTACTATTCGCGGCCGAGTCATAAGGAACAGAATTGTTCAGTTCTTTGAAAATGAGTTCTTTAGCATCACAAGTCTTCAAACACCAATTTCAGTTATAGAAGCAAGTGACTCATTATTAAAGGTTGGCTTATCTATACGGTTAAGGAGTTATTGCTATGTATACCGCTTTGGATTCTCCCATGTAACCATAAAGCCTCGTCACATGACACAAGCCAAAGAGTACGACTCGATGGAACCTTTTCCTTGTACAGTCTCCACTGTCGCCGTGGTGGCGCTTGTCACCTTGTCATTCTTAAGAGCTGTTTTGCTCCATATATCCCGCCTCTTGCCTCTATTCTTTCTGTGTTACTGTTTGTGTCTGGGGCAGAGGCAACAGCAATCTAACTCGCCGCTGCCTGACAGGAGCGACACAGGACGGCTGGACGGCTGCGTCATGAGGGACTACAATTACGAGGCCGCGGCGGCGCTGGGCTACGAGGGCGCCATGGCCAAAGCATCGCTGCTGCTGGTCTCCAACGACACACTCGCCTGTCCATCCCGGAGCTTTAACCACTCACAACATCCAGACACCTTCGTCACCGAGGTGGACTTGGGATGCGTTTGGTTGTTGTTGACTCACTCACGCTGGACATGATTTGTTGGCTGTTTTCTGGTATTCTTCCCTAGTCTCCGTCCAAGGGCACAATGCATTTAGGCAAGAAATCGTGCAAACAGGGTACTGGGATTCATTTCAAGGAGCGTAAGCAGTATAGGCGCCTAAGTTATCCTCAAGCTATATTAAGCAATAGTTAGAACTCATCTCGATTATCCGGTCTAGTTCTGGTCACCTTACTA
Organism: Eriocheir sinensis; assembly: GCF_024679095.1. Classification (NCBI taxonomy): domain Eukaryota; kingdom Metazoa; phylum Arthropoda; class Malacostraca; order Decapoda; family Varunidae; genus Eriocheir; species Eriocheir sinensis. Next base: position 6,103,034 of record NC_066518.1, read on the forward strand.
AAGAATGGATATCAAATTGTTAGAATAAGTACAGTGGAGGATGAAAAAGATAATATAATTCACGGGTTAAGAAACTTGCCATATGAAGAAAGATTTAAATAAATAAACTTGCATTCTCTAGAGTCTAGAAAGGCGAAGGGTGCGAGGAGACTTGATCGAAGTTTATAAATGGATGAAGGGGGCATTTATAAGGGGGATATTAATAAGGTTCTGATGGCAAGAGAACTGGGTAAGACACGTATAAATGGGTTTAAACTGGATTAATTCAGATTCAACAAGGACATAGGGAAGAACTGGTTTACCAACAGAGTGGTGGATGAGTGGAACAGGCTTGACAGTCATGTTTTGAGTGCCAATGCGATAGTCACATTAAAAAAAAAGATGAGAAATACATGGAGAGTGATGTTAGGTGGGGTTAGACTCACAGGAGCTGCCTTGTATAAGTCTACCGGCCTCTTACAGACTCCTTACGTTCTTATGTTTTAATGTTGTATACATTGGTATGTTTCGGGCATTATGAAATTTATTTTGGAATACCTCTTCTCTATGTCTATCTATTTATCTATTTCTCGCAGTGGGACCTGGTGTGTGATCGAAGGCACTTGTATGCCAGCAGTCAAGCCGCCATCTATGTTGGCAGTTTCTTCGGCAGTCTGTTGTCCAGCCACATCTTAGATATGTAATGTACCTGCTTCCTATATTTCAGTGCCTTGATAGATATCTAGTGATGGCCAGTAGCGTTTCCACGTCAGGCAACGTCTATTAGCCACACTCTTTATGGACTTCTCACTGACTGACTAAGGTTACTTTTACTGTCTCTCTTCATGATAAAGTCTAATATTTTCGGGCGTGTTTTGCTCTTTCTTTAGCCTCTAAGACAAATTTATCTTTTTTAACAATGTCTGACTTCGCTATTAAACCAAGGTGGACTTTTATTAGTGTTACGTTGCTTCTTGCAAAACGGGACAAATGTGTTCTGCTGAATGAGTAATTTATCATTAACGTTTAGCCAGGTTTCCTTTGCGTTGCAATTATCTGACAGTTGTATTTCAGTTAGTTTTTGTCTGATTTACGGTTTAGCGTAAGCGAAGCAAACTTTTTAGTTAGTGGATTACCAGTTAACGAAACTAAGTTTTCGGTTAGCGGTGCCCACCACTGTAACTACTAACTACTAATGGGGAGCGCACGCCCCAGGGCGCGTCGTTTCACTCATTCGCCGTCCAACTCCAGGCGGTTCTCCCGAACAAGCTCCCATGCAACTGCCCCGTCCATCCAATGTCCCTCCCGGCAGGATCGGACTTGCCCCGCCCACAAGTTACGAGGGCATTCCCTTGGTCTCCTCCACTCAGGATTGTCTCGTACGGTAACAACCCTGTGTTCAGGATCCGGGAATAACGCCACGTGTCCATATAGCCAGAGTTGGCATTCACGGCCTCGATTCAGTTTCAAGAGTAGACGCTGCTCCGACACAAAGTCATTCCAGCGATACCCCATGATCCTGCAAAGGCACTTGGTACCAAAGGCATCGACACGCCTCTCCAAGTCACTATTCAGTGCCAATGTCTCACAGCCAAATAGTAAGACAAAGAGCACAAGCGACTTAAAAATTTGAATCTTTGTCCGCCAGCATAAATATCGAAAACGCTTATACTTGTATTGAGCGAGTCCGTTATGTACTACACTATCAAGGTATGTGGAGCTTTTGGTGACTTCAACATCCTCACCACATGCATGGACAGACTGAACTGTGTCATCCAGCAAGCCTTCAAATGACTGGAGATTTGTTTTGGCCCATGAGACCTTCAGTCCCAGAGGCTTTGCCTCCTGCTGTACTTCAAGACCCATCACCAGGGCCTCTAGTGACTCCGCGAGGAGTACAGCATCATCAGCAAAAACAAGATCAGTGACCTTGATGCCTGGATAAGTAACGCAGCGCACTCAACCAACCCAAGCTGTATCTTTCTTTCCTTCTTTTTTTATTAATCCTTCTCTCCATTGGACGTGCCAAACTCTGAGGACGGGTTGGTGTGCCCTTAACTTTAGTCCTCCCACATATTTGCCTTGTGTGGCGTCTCTGTAAGGCTGGGAGATGGGAGTCCTGGAGGCTGAGTGATGACGTAGTCGTGTGCTGCGGCTACTATAGTCTGTTCAGAGCATCAAGTTGGTACAAGGTGTGACAGATTCCAGAATTCCCATGAGTGCGGCACTGCCAGTTCGACCGCCAATTATCAAATTAGCACTCTCTCCCGGCCTACCCACCCACAACCCACCTGTTTATCTCTCTCTCTCCCTCTCAACCCGGGGGAGGGATCTAGGGCAGTGTTGTCCAAACTGGGGTCCGCGTACCCCTCGGGGTACGCAGCATAGATCAAAGGGGTACGTGAAAAGACGATGAACACACACACACACACACACACACACACACACACACACACAGCAGAAACTTCCCATGTTCTATGAAGGAAAAGAGAGAGGGAGGGACGGTTGGTTACCTAGGAAGGACGCGTTTTGTACGTGTACGTAAATATAATGTAATGTAATGCAAATATGATATATATAATTGACTTTAGTCAGCCATAGGGGGTTCGTAACAGTGGGAGAATGTAATAAAGGGTACAATAGGCGAAAAAGTTTGGACAGCACTGATCTAGGGGAACACACCGACCACCACCACTACCACCACCACAAAGTGGCAACATGGGAAAAAATCGCTGCCACATGTCATAGAATTTATACAAATCCTTGTTATAATCCTAAACATCGACACTCATTGTACTATGTAGCTTCCTTTACTATATACAGAATATATAAAATATCGCTTTCAAATAGCACATGGATGGGAAATATGAGAGAGACGCATGTACGAAGGCTGATTTGGCAACATGGCAAGAGGTAAACGACGATACCAGCTCCACCCTGAACCGACTTCATGCCCTGAACAGACTATAACACACCTCTTTGGTCCTTTATTCTGGCCAAGAAGGGAGGCCTCTCTACGCTCAGTGAGGTCAATCGGCTAGTCTGCTTGACCATGAGCCAAGCGGCTACCACTGTGTAAATTGGTGGTCACGTATACTCTCCTGCTACACCTGGGGCCGTTGAGCTTATAGGCTGAACTATCAGCCTCCCCTTGCAGGGCTCTGTGGTGGGTGGGGTCGCAGGGGAGCGAACCTCCCAACATTAACATATAGCATCCAGTAATTTTGACAGGTCTGGTAGGGTCAGGAGAGCTCCCCTGCCCCGAATGCACCCACCCCCTTCTCTTGCAGACGAGACACAAGCTTGTTGAGCCAAGTCCGGAATTAATCTCCGAAGGGCTCACCGTGTGGGTCCCTGGAACGTCCAGACCCTCTCAGATGATCAGAAACTACCATATATATATATATATATATATATATATATATATATATATATATATATATATATATATATATATATATATATATATATATATATATATCTGTCAGATGATCTCAGGTGGCTGAGAGTGGACATAGTAGTTAAGGCATTGAGAAAGTCAATCAACTTATAAGAAAGTGTTTTATGACGTCCTACTACCACTCAGAGAGCGCTGACGCCTGTATTTTTATATAAAAATCTTGGCCCGAGGGAATCTAAAGATGGTGGGTTGCGGGTTTCATGATTCCAATTTGGCTAGTACAGAGAAAGCCAATTCAGTTATATCTAAAGATCAGCGCCCTGAAAAAAAAAAAGTAATTCTCTGCACTTCATTTTTGTATATTCCACGTGATCGTGGAATTGTAGGAAATATTACAGTTTAACTGTAGGAGTTACGCTGGTGGCACCGGTTTGTGGAGATATGCTGGGTACTCAGTTTTTGTGTAGGAAATGTGCGGGATACTTGTTTTTGTGTCGGAAATATGACGCACTATGTGTAGAAAATGTGGCAGTGTTCCAACTTGTATTGTTTTGTAGAAGATATGACTACGCCCCGACTATAGTAAAGGATATGATAGATGTGCAACAGAAATGTAGATGATGAATAATATATTCAGTTGATGAAACAAAAAGATAGTTGTGCAGGTGATTGAGACAGTAAACAATAGAGAGACACAGTAGATAGGAAAGACAGATGTGTAGATGCATAAACTGAAACAGATACGAGGTGACCTTAATAAACATACATATTCAAATGATGTAATGATAATATCTTGGATCTAAATCAGTCGCATGTACGGACCAAAATCTTATTAAAATGTTTTGTTTTTTATTTATAATTTAAAAGTCTTTGAGACTCAAATCTATGCTTAACTCCAACTGATCTCCATTAGAGCTTTGGCTTAATCTAGGTACAAAGACAGTGGGTCATTAAGTTTGAAATGTACTATATTAGACTGGAGGATTAACCAAGAAACTTTGCTTTCCATGCATGAAAAAAATAGGAAAGCAGATAAGCATGGTAATTGAGATTGTTAGATTTTCAAGATGGAGACTGTTAGCTTTCCTCATATGACAGAAATAGACAAGGATAGTCAGAAAAGGGGAAATTGTTGATTTTTTTTTACAGTAAAGGAGGCAGCTCAAGGGCAAAAAAATAACTGAGAAAAAAATGCCCGCTAATCACTGCTCCTATAAAAAGAGTATAGATGAGTGGCCAAAAGAGAGGTCAATTTCAGGAGGAGAGGTGTTTCGATACTCTCCTCTTGAAAGAGGTCAACTCGTAGGCAGGAAGAAATACAGCTGAAGAAAGATTGTTCCAGGGTTTACCTGTGTAAGGTATGAAAGAATGAAGATACTAGTTAACTCTTGCATAAGGAATTTGGACAGTATAGTGATGAGCTAGAGTAGAAAGTCGAGTGTAATGGGGCCGCGGGAGAGGGGGGAGGCATACAGTTAGGAAGTTCAGAAGAGCATCAGCATGAAAATATTGATAGAAGATAGAAAGAGCTGCAACATTGCGGCGGAATCTACAAGATAGAAGACTGTCAGTAAAAGGAGGGGGGTTAATGTGACGAAGAGCCTTTGACTCCACTTTATCCAAGAGAGCTGTGTGTGTGGAGCCCCCCTACACATGAGATGCATACTCCATACGAGGGCAGACAAGGCCTCTGTATATGGGTAGAATCTGGTAGGGGGAAAAGAACTGGCGGAGACGATACAAAATGCCCAACATCAAGGAAACTGATTTAGTAAGAGAGATGAGGTTTTCCGTTGAGATTTTGAGTTAAGGATAGACTGGAGATGTTTATAGTAGAAGGTGACAGCTGAGTGTTATCAAAGAATAGGGGATAGGTGTTTGGAAGATTGTGTAGAGATGACAGATGGAGAAATTGAGTTTTTGAGGCGCTGAAGGACACCAAGTTCCTCTTGCCCCATGCAGAAATAACAGCAAGGTCTGAGGTCAAGCGTTCAGCAGCCTCCAGCCTAGAATCCTGTAGTTCCTGTTGGGAGGGTCATCTGGCAAAAGATGTTGAGTAATGCACAGTAGGGTTATCGGCATAAAAGTGGATAGGACAGATTGTTTTGGAAAGAAGATCATTAAAGAAGAACAGAGAGTGGGAGATAGGACAGAGCCCTGTGGGACACCACTGTTGATATGTTTAGGGGAAGAACAGTGTCCGTCTACTACAGCAGAGATAGATCGGCCAGAAAGGAAACTGGAGATAAAAGTATAGAGAGAGGGATATAATCCGTATGAGGCGAGTTTAGAAAGCAAAGATTTGTACCAGATTCTGTCAAAAGCTTTCATCATGTCTAAGTAAGGCAACAGCAAAAGTGTCACTGAAGCGGCTAAGAGAGGATGACCAAGAGTCAGTTAAGAAAGCAAGATCACCAATAGAACACCACTTGCGGAGCCCACACTGGTAATCAGAAAGAAGGTCAGTAGTTGATAGGTGCCCAACAACTTGCCTGTTAAGGATTGTTTCAAAAGCTTTAGGAAGACAAGAAAGAAAAGCTATAGGACGGTAGTTTAAAGGATTAGAGCGGTCACCCCTCTTAGGCACAGGCTGTACGTAGGCATACTTCAAGAATTAAGGAGATAGATGTAATGCACAGTAGGGTTATCGGCATAAAAGTGGATAGGACAGATTGTTTTGGAAAGAAGATCATTAAAGAAGAACAGAGTGGGAGATAGGACAGAGCCCTGTGGGACACCACTGTTGAAAGGTGGAGACGAAAGAGTATAACCATGCAGAGTGTCAGCACGGAAGTAGAGTTTTTAAGTACAATAGGAGGCACTCCATCAGGTCAGGCATTGGTAGATATTTCTAGGGTAATGGGTATGGAGGGAAAAAATTAACGAGTAAAACATATGGGAAAATCAAACTTTAAATCTTTGATGAAAAATGCTTAATTAAGAAAACAATATGAAAGGAAAATGAGCAAAAACGTAAAGTAGAAGAATTTAGAAAAGAAAATATTAAATTAATAGACAAAGTAAGTAAAGGGTAAAAGCTGACAGGGAAAAATATGGGAAAAAAGTAAAAATCAGTAAGACTTGAAATGTAAGAATATCATAGCTATGTGAGTTTAGAGTACTTACGGGTGTGATTGTAGTGCTGGATAATGTTTACATTATTAATCAGTGTGTGGTTGAATGATTGGATAGGGTTTATACTGTTTAAGTGTGTGTGTTGTTTCATTGCGTGATGAGGTTTACAATATTTATATTACGTGTTTGGGAGATTACAGTACTGGATAAGGTCTATAACTGTGGCATAGCTGTACCATATTTGCCAATGTGACATTTTAGTTTCCTGGACGTGCAGCACAGGCAGGCGGCTTCCTGTGGTCGTCTCCAGCATAATTAACATCGTTCTGAGCTTCGTGCTGGCCGTGTCGCCGAACATCACATTCTTCATTATACTGAAAGTGATTATTCAGGCCTTCCAAGTCTTAAATTATCTTGGTGCCTTTGTATTAGGTGAGTTAAGAGAATTTTATTACTGTCCATATTCATACTGAAAACTTCAATTTCCATCACTATTTTTTCATATCTTTTACTGGTCAACTTTGGGGCAGCGTTTTTTCGTCTGTATTTCCCGCATCCAATGTATTAATGTTTTTCAGGATGGAAGTATGAAATTTCTCTAACAAAAAAAAAAAAAAAAAAAAAAAAAAAAAAATCAATGTTTTGGAAGACTTTTCTGTCTTGTTTGCAAGAGCAGAGCTTTGTGAGATTGTTTCTCATTCATATTTTGCTTTGTCCTTGGCCTAACTCCTTTGCTGTAAATTTTTTTAAAATTCATGATTATAAAAGGAGGGGCGTATGGGTATTGTACTCAACTTTACATATTTTCCCCATTCCTCCCATAGTCTACCCCTAAGACTTGAAATGTCTCCTCAAGTGGCACTCGGTTGGGAGTTGCTGCGTAAGAAATTGAATGGAAATTTAAAATGATGTCCTGCACTGTTGACAGCTATGGAGATCTGCGCCCCTAGCCAGCGTAACTACATGGGCGCCCTCTATATGCTGCCATGGTCTTTGGGCTACATGCTGATGCCGATGATCGCCTACTTGGTGCGGCCGTGGCGCTGGCTGACGGCCGTGTACGCCGCGCTTTTCTTCATCACCTTCATTTACATTTGGTATGGTTATGATATAGATACTGTTTTCGCGTTTCCTGTAGTCCGTTGCAGTGAGTGTCAAAAATAATGCTCCTCCTATGGCAAAACCTTTAATCATTTACTTCTGGCCCGTTGGTCGTGACGGCCTGAAGCCGGCAGATGCATTGTTGATTTTTCGGTTATCATCAATCAATTATAACTCGTTGAAAATGAAGTGCAAATGTTTGCATTAGTTTTCCATAAGGCCAGAAATGCATCACGAAAATGTGACGGAACGCTCTCCATTGGAACGTCGTCACAAAATTGTTGCCATCTCTTGAACACAGTTTGAATGGACTAGTGTTTTTCTTTATTGCCTCTTGGAAAATATCTCATACAGACCCATCTGTAATGTGTTACGTGCTAAGGGTTCCTGAAGTGTTAACTGTTCCCCTGGCCAGGCTGCCCGAGTCCCCGCGCTGGTTGATCCACCACGGCCGCCACTCCGAGGCCCTGCGGGTCCTCCACTGGGCGGCGCGTGTCAACGATAGGACGCTGCCCTCAGACGAGCGACTCCTTGCCACCATGCAGACAATCATGAGGAGGGTGTGTGTGTGTGTGTGTGTGTGTGTGTGTGTGTGTGTGTGTGTGTGTGTGTGTGTGTGTGTGTGTGTGTGTGTGTTACTAACTTAATCCGTGAACGCCAACTTCGGTTATAAGGGCACGTTTCCTGTGGGACTAGGGTGGAAGCAAGGATTATATACTATAAGGATAGCTCACTAAGCATTTGTTTTACCCACAATGCACCGCGGATGACGTCACACATATACACAAATGGTGCTGGGCGGGAAACTGGTTCACTTGAACGTGTTCTCACTGCAGCGTGCTCAGTGAAAATGGTGATTTGTGCTGTATATGGGTGTTACTGTGGCTCATCCTATATAATAAGGATAGCTTACTAAGCATTTGTTTTACCCACAATGCACCGCGTATACAATCTGGTTCACTCTCTCCATATAAAATGTATTATAAAACCATTACTTATTAATCTTGTCACTCATTCATAGTCAGATTTTGCACTTTTTTGATTGCTAAGGATATGTAATTAAATTAGGCAGCTGTTGAATTGGCAAATAGTATACAGTAATATAAATATTTGAGAAATGTTATTAAAAAGGTACTAAGAAACATTGCTATCTACCATATATTGATGCTTACGTTTTCTCAAGTTTCATTAACATTCATTTTCTACAACTTTGCAGGGGTAACTAATCCTGTCATCAAAATAGCTAACATATATATTAATTGAAGTATTACTGTTGGATCAGGAAAATTATATCCAATGGTTAATATAAATAATGTATAAAGGGCTCAATGTATATGTAAGAATACACAAAGACTATACCAATTTTTATATTATCTATAACGATATTGATGACAGGATTAGTTACCCCTGTAAAGTTGTAGAAAATTAAAATGAATTTTGAGAAAATGTAACCATCGATATATGGTAGACAGCAATATTTCATAGTACCTTTTTAATAACATATTTTTCAAACATTTATATTATTCAATACTATTTGCCAACTCAACAGCTGCCTAATTTAATTACATATCCCTAACAATAAAAAAGCACAAAATCTGACTATGAATGGGTGACAAGATTAATATGTAATGGTTTTCTAATACATTTCATATGGAGTGAACCAGATGACCATTACACAGTCATGACGTCATCGATGACGTTTCAGTGAGCGATCCTTGTAGTCTATAATTCTTGGGTGGAAGTGGGGTTTTCATGTGCCATTATCACTCTCGCTCCCACGGCAGCGGCTGTGTGTGTGTGTGTGTGTGTGTGTGTGTGTGTGTGTGTGTGTGTGTGTGTGAGAGAGAGAGAGAGAGAGAGAGAGAGAGAGACGAAGGTAGGATAATATAACTAATTAATGTAGATGAGAAGTAAATGCAGTATTATGTCTTTATAACTGAAATTAATTGTGGAGGAATGGATGTTGGGTTGACATAAATGGTTAACATTGCCTTACATTAAATTATCATAGCATCCTACTAAATATTAGTTGTCTAAGCAAATACATCATTACCTAATATTACTGACATGGATCTTCCGGAACTACATTTGGTCCCTAAGGAAAGACGCCGCGCCCCCGACGCGTCTCCCACCATAACCAACACCACCAGCTGTCTGCGCATTGGAAGTCGGTACCTCCTGGCGGTGCTGTTGACCCCCGGACTGCGATTCAAGGCTCTCGTGGTGTTCTACCTATGGGCAGTTGGTGGGGCGTCTTACTTCGGCCTCAGCAACAACGCCAGGATTCTAAGGTTGGTTAGAGACAGAGAGTTGCCTGCTGTAAGGTAGCTCAAGGATAAGGCCAGCAATAATCATAGTTTCAATAATGTTCTTGTGCCTGTCTCATTTTCACCAGATATCTGAACACTCAAAAGTATATAGGGGATGTATCCATCATGACTTGCACAGTAACATTCTGTATGCATATGGCGCTGTGTCGGTAGCGCTAACGTATACCTGCACACATTCCTGGTGGGACTGGTGGAGGTGCCAGCGGTGTTGCTCCTCTGGCCGGCCATCACCTACCTGGGCCGCAGGAAGATCCTTGCCTTCCTGCTGATAGTGTGCAGTGTCTCCACAGCCCTTATGACGCTGATCATGGTGACGCGCCTAACAGGTGGGTGGCGGGGGCAGGTGGAGGACAAATGAGGTAGGGTGCTTTAGTCTTTGTACTGCAGATGAAATATCCCGCGGGTTAGCACTCACAACCACGACGGGTAGCGACACAAGCAGCGGTTCTCGTGCATGCTGTGTACTGTTTGTCACGGCCTCAGAGGTGTTTACAAAGCAAATATGATTCATACGTGTCCATGTTAGGTATTGTGAACAAGTTGACTAGACGTATTAAAACGTATCCAAGCTGTTACTTCCTTAGTTTTCACTTTAACCTTGTACTTCTTCCTTCCTCTCCGTCAGTCCCAGACTTCGTTAAGCTGCTTTTATCGCTGAATGGCAAGATGACCATCACAGCCTTTTACCACTTAATGTGGGTATACACGCTGGAGCTGTTCTCCACTGCCAACAGGGCCCGTGTGGTGGGGGAGGCCAGCATCCTGTCCAGGGTGGTGACCGTGTCCGTACCGTACATCAACCACCTGCTGGTGAGGTCACCTCATCATGCTGTGTTTATCATATTCATCATATACTCCGATATTCGCCATGGTTATAAGCTTGAAGCTATGTTGAAAGTCAATTTGAAGTAACCATTGTCTCTGCTACAGTAAGTCTTGTTCAATCCCATTCTCCATTCACTCCAAAACCTGACCACCTAATCCACGCATGAGGAGACCTAGTAGTAGTCTGCTGAACTTGTTACACATATAGAGTGTGTCCTGCCGCATTGCACTGAACACAATGGTATCATTATTTCATGTTGTTATGTGCTGCTATTGCAGGGTGAAGTGTTGCCCTGGGCACCCTGGGCCCTGTGCAGCCTGGCAGCCCTCGTCGGTGCGGGCCTGGTGTTCTTGCTCCCGGAGACCACTAACAGGAAGATCACGCAGCGAGACGACTACCACCACGACCACCAAGACGACTACCCTCTCCAGGAAGCACTCAGCAGCAAGGCAGTTGCTTAAAACACTGAGAAGTTGAAGGAATCCATTGAATACTGCTCGAAGACTGCAACCATTTCAGTAACTTTTATTGAGTATTCCTACCACACGTGATTGCATTATTGCATAAGCACAGTATTGGAAGTATCCGTGAACTAGTTTGATTTACATGGCATTATTAAAGGATATATTTTGGAACATACTGTGAATCCATTCCATATTAGGGCTGCTCAACGTTTACAATGGGTATGTCAAGACGACATTCGCCTCTGCATAGTTGGAAGGCCATGCAAACACTTTTGTATGGACCTTGATGCAAACGGATCTATATGCTCTCAACATTGTATCTCCACGTAATTCTTCCATTGCAGTACACCTCACATACTCTTGTCAGTCCAGCACCACTATTAGCTCCCATTTTATCTTGAGGTGTAAACATGGATTCTTGGACCGATGGAGTCCTGTTTTCCGTGGAACCACACCTCTATTGTACCCAAGACAGTGTAGGCTCCCAGCACCAATGTCGTGGGTTGCAAAACTGTGATAGCTCTGAGGCTGACAAACACTGCTTGGCCTAGAGATGGACCTCACTGCATCATAACTTCATCAAATTAAACACGACTTCAATTAAAAGCACGGTCTTAATGATGTTAAAAATGACCTCAATCAAGTTAAACACGAGTAGTTGGAATCTACCCACCCAGGGCGACAAAATTGAACTTGAAAATTGACCAATTCCCCCCAAAAAAGAAAAATCCCCTAACTCCCCCTCCCTTATACTTGAGGTTTCAAAATCACCCTCCACTCTTTGAGGCTGCCCTTCGGATGTGCTATATAGTTTATAAGAGTCTATATCTGTATCCCCTGACCCTCTCACCATAGTTTTCTTCAGTACTTCACAACAAAACTGGTATAACTTTACCTCGGAGAGCTCGAGTATCTGAATTCTGAAGTATTCCAAACTGAAGATGACACAGTTGTACTGGTGGGTTTTGAGAAGTCGCTATCATTCGATTTTAGTTCTTTAAAGGGAATGATTCTCTGACACTTTTCATTAACTCCTTACTACGGAGGCCATCCCACTAAACAGTTCATCCGTGGCAAACCTATTCGCTGGGGTTATAAAGGAAGGATAGCAGCTTCTCCATTAGGATATTTTTACTTCATTGACATGTATCAAGGAAATATGCTACGAAAGGTGTCAGCTGCTACAAAGATATGTATGGCCTAGGTGGAGAAGTAGTCTCAGTACCCTGGAAGAAAATTCTCTTTATTCTTTGACAACTTCTTCACGTCAATCAGACTCTTGGAGGTAATCAAGGAAAGGGAACACTCTGCGACTGGAACAGTTCATAGCAACAGAACAGAAAAATGTCCCCTGAGCAATGCCAAACAACTTGAGAAATGCTCATGAGGAAGAGAGGAGCATTTTCTTGAGAAAGACTCAGGCATTTCAGTGGTACCATAATGTGGAATGATAATGGTGTGGTTACCATTGCATCTACATATTATGGCATGCACCCTGTCAAGCAAGTTCAGCGTTGGTCAGCAGCTGAACGTAAATGAGTGATGATACCCATGCCTTCAGTAACTGGAATGTACAATTCAAACATGGGTGGTGTAGACAGGCTAGACCAGAACGTAGCCAAGTACCGTATTGCAATTCGTGGAAAAAAATGGTAGTACATCCCTATTCTATCATACTTGCTGAATGTATGTATGAATAATGCATGGGTATTTGCTCAGGAAGGCGGGTATAAAAAAGATCATTTAGCTTTTACGCGCCATGTTGTGCAACACCAGCTGAAGAAGTATGGAGTACCACCATGTAATCCAGGCAGACAGAGAATGCTTACTGCTCAAAATGCACATGTAGATGAGGAGAGATATGACAATAAAGGGCATGATATTTCAAAGAGTATTCCTGAAAGTCGATGCCGATGTAGGCAATGTAAAAGTCAAACTGTCTATGTTTGCAACAAATGCAATGTTCCCTTGCATGTTAAGTGCTCATTAGATTACCACAAAAGTACTGCCTGAGTAGGTTAGAAGTGTGAACTTGAAGGTCAAGGAATTCTTTCATTTTACAAAATTCTAAATTGATTTTTAATAACTTTGAATGTAACAGAATCCTATTATTTACACAGAGATTTAGTACTGGATAATGGGGACCATTGCAGTTTGCTAATTATGGTGTAGCCTATGTGCATTATATAGTGAGAATATTGCAAATATAAACGTTTCGTATGGTAATGATTTTATCATGTGCTATGTTAAATTTCTTACTGTAAAGATCTTTTCAATAAACAATAACACAAAACAGCATTCTTTAATACTACCCTTTCATAATCAAGCAGTGACATTGCTTACCATTCGATATAATACACAAAACTGTATTAAGATGCTATGGACCGTTTTGACCATCGTTGCATTTTCACAACACACGCATGTGCTATTGTCCCCATCATTGAGTTATCGCAACAGTTATATTTCAAATAACTACTAAATTATACAGTAAAAGGACAAAATAACACTTGGTATGATTCAGGAGTCATATTCTACTACATCTCAGACATTGAGCTTATTCCAAGAACCTCGGTTTTTTATGGGCACATATTGGTTAACTTGCACTCACAGAGTCAAATCTCTTTTTATGTACCTGAAATAAGGTCAGTTATAGGTATTCAAAAAGTCAAGTTCATTCAAGTATGAGCTACACACAAGTATATACATATTGGTCCAGCAGGTAACAGCATCATCCATAATGTGGCTTGTGAATAAACGCTATCATGTATGATGTGTCATTATAATGTTGCTTCAATTTCTTTAATTTGACTTTGTGACTGATACATTATACACTAGACATCACAGAATACTTGTAAGTGAGCACAGTTAGGGTAGGAATATTCATATTTTTTGAGTGACCATTAACAATGAAATAGGTACCTAATATTCTTTAGTCTGCATTACTGCAACATGATTGACATGCCTTCCTTTTTTACTGAACTGCTTATATATTCCCTGGCTTGTCTAGTGCTGTCAGGTGGGTGTTGTGCTACCAGCCAAGGGAACACTATAACAATTAGATTTCCATTTAGGATACAGCTTTGGAAGTCCAGCCCTCTGAGTCTAAGGTCATGTCATTATTATTATTATTTTTTTTACAACAAAGGAGGCAGCTCAAGGGCACAAAAGCTTTCTATTCTTCCTTTACGCCCTTGTATAACCACCATGTGCAATGTTGAAAAACCCATGCTAGTCATACAATGTCTTATCTACTAGTTTAGATAACAAAAGTGGGGGAAAATGCCATAAGTTAGTTAGAGTAAGCCAGGAGCACTGAAGTTAACCATGTGTCAATTCTTTAACCCAAGAATGTCAGCAGACCCTTTTCAGGGCTTTCATGAGTCGTGGCTGTGGTTCGGTGGACCCTAATAAGGGCTCACCATAAAACCCCTAATTCGAGCTAATTGTAGGCGGTGGTGGCATAGAGCAACTCACCATACATGCCCTTGGTCATAGTGGTGGGTAAGTGATCTTGAGATGGGCTTTTTTTGTCATAGGTGGTGCTGTAAGGTCATGGCAGACTGAATTAGCTATGCACACAGTAATCACTTGTCAAATTCTCTATAGTAGACAACAAGCGACTCTAGGCTTGATGCCACGTGTCACGAGACTGTTTATTTTGTAACAAGCACCACCCAAAAAGAATGGAGTTTGAGTAAAAGTAAATATTTTTAACAGCTTTATGGTTATGAGAGGAGTACTCTGATGTACGTTCCATGCTCTTTTCTTAGTCTCAAAATGCAGTGTAATTTTGCCGTTTCTCGGCCACTTCTCGGCTTTCCCATAGCCGAAGCCCGCGGGTTATTTGATTTCACTTTCTAAAGAGGCATATATAAATGTAATAATTAATGTCCACCTCATAGTCACATATCAAGTAAACATTTGGGAACTGTGCTAAATTACCTCTTCACTTTAATCTCCTTTTTCCCTTGTTGTGAGCTATCTGGTAAGTGTCTGGACAGTGTGTAAAGACACAACCTTCACCAGTCTCCTTAATGTTCACCGAATTGAGTTCTCAGTTTTCCATAAATGTATGTTGTAGTCAGTCAACACTACCTCTATTAGTTCACTCACCAGTGTCGTTCTTAGTTTGAGTGCTTTCTTGGGTACTTATATACTTTATCAGTTTAGTAATGAATCCCTCTCCACAATTAATCAATCAATCAATGGGGGCATACAAAGGGAGGTGCGTCGCCTCGCCCAGCTTACTACGCCAAGTCCGGGGTCCCTCCTGGCGAGTGGCCCCTTCCCATCCTGAATACCTCCTGGCAGGATCTATCGACTTGCTCAAGCCACGAACTGCGTGGGTGTCCCCTTGGCCTCCTCCACTCAGGAGCGTCTCTTACAGAGACAACCCAATGAGCACGCCCGACTTCTGGGTAAAGTGCCATGTGCCCGTATAGCCAGAGTTGCCGTTGACGGACTATGCAGGTAATATTATGTAGAATCAGTCTCACAGAGTAGTCGCTAGTTTGACACAATCATTCCAGTGATATCCCATGACTCTGCATAGACATTTTTTTTCTCCTTTTTTTTTTTTTACATCTCCGCCTATAGTGCCAGTAGGCTTTCTTCAGGGGACAGATGGTCGGCCCAAGCCTGTCATGGCGCAGGCAATTTTTTAATAGTGGCGCCAGTTCTTACCAAAGCCATCAATCCACCTCTCCAAGTCCCCATTTATTGTTCATGTCTCACAGCCATAGAATAGGTAAGACAGGGAGCCATATACCATATACCGTATACTTGTGCTAAACGAGTCCATAACACCGTGGACCAACCCAATCTGCCAAAGGACTTCCTGGTGAGCTACCAAGATATGTGAAATTTTTCAAGATCTCAGTGTCCTCCACACACACATGTGCAGACTGTACTGTTTCATCTAGCAAGCCTCCAAACACCTATACCTTGGTCTTGGCCCAAGAGCCCTGAAGTCCCAAGGGCTTCGCCTCCTCATGCAGTGCCTCAAGAGCCATCACCAAAACCTCCAGCACCTCCATCAAGATTACTGCATTTTATATCCGCAAAAACAAGGTCAGTGACCCTGGTATTGCCAACAGATGCTCCACAATGACTCTGGTCCACAACTCTGCCTAGTACCCAGTCCATACAAGTGTTGAAAAGTGATGAGGCAAGGATACAGCCCTGACTCATTCCTGCATTCACTGAAAAGAAACTGGACAAGCCCCCCCCAACACTTCACAGTCCTTTCAGTCCCAAAATGCAGGCCAGTCAGCAAACCAATAGTCCTCGCAGGAATTCCACAGAGTCACAGGAGATCCCAGAGTCCCTTACGATGCACCGAGTCAAACGCCTTCCTGAGATCGACATAGGCTGCAAGCATCCCTTGTTGAAACTTATGTCAGTGCTCCACCAGTACACAAAGCGCTAGGATATGGTCAGTTGTTGACTTACCAGGCATGAAACCAGACTGTTCAGGTCTCTGCAGCTTCAGCAGGTGGCTGTGAATTCTCATCAGCAATAGGTGGGCCAGCATCTTGCCTGACAAACTAAGTAGTGTAATACCACGGTAGTTGTTGCAGCCCTGTCAGTCCCCTTCCCTTTCCAGATAGGGATGACCAAGCCCCTCTTTCGGTCAGGAGGAATGGTACTGGATTGCCATATGGCAGTCGTGACCACATGCAACCTGTGGATCATGGCCTCACCTCCAGCTTTGAGCAGCTCCATACGTACTGTTATTACAGGTACCTGGTGCCTTTCCACCCCTCAACTTTGCCACAGCCTTTCTGACCTCGTCAAGTGAGGGTGGGCTTTCATCAATGGGTGGATCAGCATTCAACACCTGCAACCCAGCAACTGGAAGCTGCTCACTTGGAGAGTCCATCGTGTATGACTGCAAAAAGAACTCAGCCTAACAAGCCCTCTGCCCATCCATGTCCGACATGATGCAGCTGTCTGCTGTTCGGACAGTACTCACCTGAGAGGGAGACTTGGAGCGGAGCTTCTTCAGGGCTTGGTAAGCAGGTCGGAAGTCATTTGCATTTAAATGGCCCTCAACTTCCTCAGTGAGATCCCTGACATACCTCTCCTCATCTCTCCTAAGGAGAGCTCTAGTCCTAAGCAACAGGGCCGTATACTGGTCCTGATTCCCGGCAAGTCTGGTAGCACAACTCTCCTCAATATTCTCCAGCTTCTCCGATGAGGCAAAGCCACTCCTAGATCTTAGGCGCTATCCAATGTGCTCCTTGGCAGCTCAAAAAGTCACATTTAAAGGTACTATCCCACAGTTCTACATGGTCCTCAAGGGTGCTGAGCACCCACTCACTGCATACTCCTGAGCACATGCCAGGGCCGGTAAACATAAACCTTTTCTGTTAGCCTTAACAATTTCTGCTAGTTAGCAGTAAGATGCTAACAAAAAGCAAAACTTGGCAACTGTTGGCTAGCAAACAGCTGTTTGTTAAGTTTCGGCTCAGGGGTGCCAACTGTACTATACTCTCGACAATCTCAAGTGTTTATATTCATTAATCTGCTGATTTCAATGTCAATAATAATAAAAAAACAAAAAATATGTTCACCACCTGAGTCCTGTCATGAGTTTCTGCAGAATTACTGGCTGCAAAAGATGTTTTCACCTCATTTTTATCTTGGTATTCTTTTGTCTCTCCTAAACTTCAACTTTCTCTCATGCTGCTACAGAAGAAAACGGGAAGTGTTTTAGCATTCACTAACATATTGTATCTATCCGCGAGGAATTATATCGTAATTTTCTTCGTAAATCCAACAAACACATCTATGTATCCGCGCAAGCCTTAATCTCCTATCATTCCCGATTAAAATGCTTTTTGGATGAAGAAAAATGGTCAACAAATAAGGGAGGAGTTACAAAAAGAACATAAGCAATCCTGCTAACAGCAGTTTGCTAAGCGGTAAAAGTGCTCCCTGCCGCTGTTACCCTAACAGTGCTGCTAAGGCCTTAACAAGCTTTGTGAATATCTGTTAGTGCTTCACAGAAAAATGTTAAGGCTAACACGAATATGTTAGTCTTAACAGCTGTTTGCTAGCTATAGTAACAAGTTTTATGTATGATGGGACACAGTATTGTTGTATCTCGAGATTCTTCTTGACCTGACATGAAGTGTTGCAATAATGACCCTATGGTCAGTTGCAAAGAACTCAGCACTCCAGTAAACCACAGAGTTGGTAATAATTCAAATCTTTGGACTGGTGGCAGCCTAATTTCATTAAGTCTCTCAGTAGGTAATCAATCACTCATTCATCAATTTGTTAATTACTTTGTTAAATCTCACACTAAACTGGCTTAACCTAGTAAAAATAGATTTACAAAATTTAGCTTTTTACTTGCTGATCCATGCTTCCTAAATTTGGTTAATGTTATGCTCTTCACCACCACACAGTCATGCACTTTCATAATATATTCCTTCCACTTACCTCACAACACTGTCTTGCACTCACCACTGCTCTCCTTCCACTCTTCTTCCTCTGACCTGTACTGCTCCTACGTTTCCCTCCTCTTCATCCTCTTTTCTGCTTCAACACACAATTTGCTTTTCAATTGCGTCACCTCACAGTCCTCACTTGTCTTTTTCTCGCCGTAAAGGACTGTAACACTCAAATTTACACATATTCACTTATTTCCCTGCTCGAATCACTAATTTTCCATCCTTTTCCTTGGTTCATGGTTCATGTTGTGGCCATTCCTCCCGGCACTGTGTTAAGGCATTGCCCCGTCGTCCGCTTCTGACTATCTTTTAACATTCCCCTCCTCTTCTCGTAGTTGCTAGATTCCACAATTAATGAATGTTCAGCAGTTTCTTTCCCTCCTGCCTCACAGCTACATTTTTGTTTTTCCCGGTCACTGTTCCTGCCATTTACATCCAAGGTGTCTGTTCTTGCCTTAACGGAGAGCTTAATTGCTCCCCCCTGTCTCTCACGTGCCAGGTGTGGTTTATGCTTCCTCTTGTACCATTGTAACGGTAATGCTGTCTCGTCCACTCAGTAACACAGGTCAGGTCAGGTCACGTTAGAAACACAGTTTGGTGTTGATCTTGATCTTGATCTTGACGTCACAGGTGACGCGATTTCTCTGAAGGGTTTTGGTAGAGTCCCTTGATAGAGACTATCAAGGGACTCTTTTGGTCCTTGTCATGGCTACGCGATTACGCCACTTACGGGCAGTAGTTTCTATAAGACTCTAGGTCGTGATATAGCCTTTATAACGGCTTCCTACCTAAAGTTTGACCTAAAATAAATAAACAAAAAACTGGTGGTGCCGGAGGGAGAAAATTTTCAGCTCATCCTACCCAGTGCGCACCATCCAGGCTGTCTCCAGACCAAGGATTATATACTATAGTATATAATCATTGCTCCAGACCAAGTGCTAATTCCACAGTCTAACACCGTGGCTTTGTAACAGCCCGAACGTTTTCGAGGCAACACCAGAGATACCCAAGTGATTTCATGTGTATAGATTCCTAAAAATCTGAACTTGAATTTGAAACCCAAACACTACATAGGCTACGAGGAATTTTCAGTCTTAAGTAGGTTTGCGAGCTTACTAATCCATCATGGCGAACTGAGAAAGCAGCTCTATATAACAGACACAGGGTGCAGGACCCGGGTCCATGGAGGTGGCGTAGATCGAGGGCCTCGCCGAGCCTGCATTGTGTCCCAGGTGGAGTGACAGGTTCGATCTGGTCCTTCGAGATGGGGCGCCTTGCAGTGGAGGGAACACAAAAGTAATGACTAACATAATGACACGTGAGGCGATGACTGTCAAAGTTGCTGGTGTTGTTCTTCTTCTTATGCTCCTTATTGCTTTGATTCGCTCCTTAGGTACGCCTCCTCGTGATTCTCACACACTTTGCTTTTTAGTTGCGTCACTCCACCTATCTTTTTCTCACTATGAAGAGCTATAGCACTCGAATTTTCATATATTTATAGGCTTTCATTATTTTTCCTGGTCCGTCAGTCCTGCCGGGTTCCCGTGATCTGGGCTGCTCAGCGTCTGAACTCGTGATCCGGATTCGGATCATGATAACTCAGGAGGAGCGAGTGATCTGTCATCTTGATCGGGAGGGGGTAGACGTCAGGATTAATTATAACTCGGAGGTAGAAAAGGGGTCACGTCCTTGTGGCAGCAGCCATTTTGATAGTTGTTTCTTCTGTTTATCATATTTTGCCAATAGTTAACCCGTACAGTACTATAGCGACGCGTATACGCGTCAGCGCCTATGATTGCAGGAAATACTAACGACGCGTATATACGTCGGGCTTGCTAAACACTGTTACAGTCGATGTAGCGGGTTTATTTTTGCTACAGAGACTGCTGCAGACAATGGCAACACTTAGCGAGTGCGTTTGTAGCATTAGCAACACTACCCAAGCTGGGGAGGAATCACAAGCCACCTGTGACATCTAGATCAAGATCAAGACCAAGTGTAAACAATGTCTCGGCGGCCTTTTGCCATATGGCGATAGACAGTGAGTACCGGTTAAAAAATTGGTACCGGTACCAAACAGTTACAGTTACAAAAAAGGTACCGGTACCAAAAATGGTACCATTACCATATTTGCCGGTACCACTTTTGGTTGCGGAAAAAATTTGGTACCGGTACGAAATTTGGTACCGGTACCAAAATTAATACCGGAACCATATTTGGTACCGGTACCAAATTTGGTACCGGTACCATTTTTGGTACCGGTAAAAATTTGGTACCGGTACCAAATTTTGTACCGGTATCAAATTTGGTACCGGTACCAATTTTGGTACCGGTACCAAATTTTGTACCGGTACCATTTTTGGTACCGGTAAAAATTTGGTACCGGTACCAAATTTGGAGCGCTTACCACTGCGTCCTCGACGGCGGCTTGACAGAGAGTAGAGAAAGAGAGAGAGCCTGATAGAGTGAGAGAGGGAGGAAGGCCTATTGACAGACGAGTGGGCTAAAACACGTGTCCTCCTCCTCCTTCTCCTTTGTCCCCTACCTTTTTATCTTCCTTAACCTCATCTTCCTTTTTCCTCTCCTACCTTCTCCTGAGTCTTCTCCTTCTCCAACTCCTCATCTCCCTTTTTCTTTCGTGTCCCTTTCCTTCTGCCTCCCTTACTTCGCTATCCTTCTCCTCCCTCATTTCTTCTCCTCTTCATCTCCTTTTCCTCCTACTCCTTTCTCTTCTAACTCTACCTAAGCCTTCTGTTACGTCTTTTTTCCCTTACTTCCAAATTTGGTTCCGGTACCATTTTTGGTACCGGTAAAAAATTTGGTACCAGTCCCATTTTTGGTACCGGTACCAAATTTGGTATCGGTGCCAAATTTGGTACCGGTAAAAAATGGGTACCGCTACCAAATTTGGTACCGGTAGAAAATTTCCTCCTCCTCATCTCCCGTTTCCTTTCGTGTCCCTCTCATTTTACCTCCCTTACTTCGCTGTCCTTCTCCTCCCTCAATTCTTCTCCTCTTCATCTCCCTTTCCTCCTACTCCTTTCTCTTCTAACTCTACCTATGCCTTCTGTTACGTCTTTTTCCCCTTACATCCAAATTTGGTACCGGTACCAAATTTTTTTACCGGTTCTTGGTACTAAATTTGGTACCGGTAAAAAATTTGGTAACGGTACCAAATTTGGCACCGGTAAAAAATTTGGTAACACACACACACACACACACACACACTCAAGCACACAAGGTTTTGAAATGTGTGTGTGTGTGTGTGTGTGTGTAGAGAGAGAGAGAGAGAGAGAGAGAGAGAGAGAGAGAGAGAGAGAGAGAGAGAGAGAGAGAGAGAGAGAGAGAGAGAGAGAGAGAGAGAGAGAGAGAGAGAGAGAGAGAGAGAGAGAGAGAGAGAGAGAGAGAGAGAGAGAGAGAGAGTAAAAAGCGAAACAAAAGAGAACGAAAAAATAAAAGAAAAGTCAAGGGGAAGCTAAAATAAAGGACCAAAAATATATATAAAAAATACTAAAACGAAAGGGAAGAAGTCACGATGGAGCAGAGAGAGAGAGAGAGAGAGAGAGAGAGAGTGAGACTTGGGTCAGTCGGGCTGCTGAACTCGGCCGGGGTGAACACGGAGCGCCTACCACTGCGTCCTCGCCGGCGGCTTGAGAGAGAGTAGAGAGAGAGAGAGAGAGCCAGATAGAGTGAGAGGGAGGAAGGCCTATTGACAGACGGGTGGGCTAAAACACGTGTCCTCCTCCTCCTCCTCCTCCTCCTCCTTTGTCCCCTATCTTTTTATCTTCCTTTTTCATCTTCCTTTTTCCTCTCCTACCTTCTCCTGACTGACAAACCTTCTCCTTCTCCTCCTCCTCATCTCCCTTTTCCTTTCGTGTCCCTTTCCTTTTGCCTCCCTTACTTCGCTATCCTTCTCCTCCCTCAATTCTTCTCCTCTTCATCTCCCTTTCCTCCTACTCCTTTTCCTCTCCTCCCTTTCCATAATTCCCCTTTCGTCTTGGGTCGTGTCAGCTTCCCGTGTGCCAAAAAGTGTTTGGTGTCTGTCTGTCTATATTGTCTGTCTGTCTGCTACACTTCGACTAATACACCGCGAGATTCCTGAAGTTATGAAGAGTTTGTCTACTTGTCAACTGCACTTCGAATGACAAACTTTGAGAGCTTTCTGAAGTGTTGAATTCCCTGTCCGTCTTCGCTACACTTCACGGCCTTCCTCAAGTGACCTGAAGTGACCTGAAGTGGAGGTTGAGGTCTTCTTTTTGCGTGTCCTCCTCGTGCCCTTGTCTCATGTAAGTCTTTTTCCTTTATTTTCGCTTCATTCTGGCTTCCTTTTTTTTTCCTTGGCCTTTTCTCTGCCTGATTCGTAGTATGCTAATGTTATTCATGGGTTTTCTTTCTCCCTTGCTCTCCTTCCCTAAAGCGTGTTAAGGCCGTATTCCAAGCTCTCCCTAACTAATAGATGTCACCCATTACCAACTCAGAAACCAAAGGCAGCTTCTTTTCTTTCTTCTTTTCGCCTTCGTTAAATTCCACATAATTTACCACCAATTCTTTTTTCCTCGCCCTATCTGCGCCTTACTTCTACTAACAGAGAAAATAAATGTTTGACTCAAGCCATTAACTCGTAAAAAAGGTTAATAAAGAGTTCGTAGGTTTTGACGTTTGGCTGAGTGATATTGTTGAAACTGCTGTCGAGGGAATGGCCTAGAAAAGGAGAGCTTGTAATATGGACGTTAGGGGAAGTGTTTACGTGGAGCGTGTGTGCGTCACGTATGTATGTGGGTCAGTGTGTGATGTGGAGGTATAATGACCCGCATGAATTAATTAAGTTCACCTGTTATTTTAAATTTGTCACTCCTGCATTACGAAAACCATTACTCCCATCTTTGTTACCTATACTTTTGCCGTTACTACTACTACTTTTACTACTACTACTACTACTACTACTACTACTTCTATTACAACTTCTATTACAATTACTGGTACTACTAACAAAGAAACAAACATTAGCCCCCTTATTGTCATTTTTATCTTCGGTTAAAGAACGTGAAGACTCACTCAAGTTTTATTACTACAATCACAACTATCAAAATATTTACTTACCAAAACAATTAATATTTCTTTTTATATGAAAGGAGGCAGGTCAAGGGCATAAGGCACACACTTACACGCACACAACCCCCCTCCCCTTTAAAGCACTGCCCTCCCAAACAAAAGACATGAAACGTTTCGAAAGACATGAGTTTCAAAAGATTGGTCACGTTAAGTTGGCTAAGTTCTGATGCTCCGCTCCCCTCTCCCTCATTATTGTTTTCACCTCATCATCGTCGCTCCATCATCACGTTAAGAGCGGTGAGTCTCCCCACCACACGTATTCAGTGGTCGGAACTTTGATCATTACATCCCTTGACCGTAGCCTCAACTCTGGGTCACTCGCGCCCCGTCACCGCCGCCGCCGCCGTCTCTCCACGTGGGTCAGCCTCCGCCCTCACCTCGCTTTGCTCTGCCTTGCTTGCTCTCCTTACCTTGCTTGCCTCGCCCTCTGTTTACTCTCTGCCTGTCAGCTTCCCCTTCTCCTCCTCATCCTATCATCATTATCATCATCGTAATATTCTTTGCTCTTCTATTTCCATCCATCTGGTTTTCTCTCTTCTATGTTCTCTTTGTTATTTGCTGTTTCTTCATCCTTTTCGCCTTCCACCGGCCTGCACACTCCACCTCATTTTCTATTTTTCTCCTTCTTCACCTCAGTTTTTTATCCCCTTGTCCTCATCTTCCTTTTTTCTCCCCATTTTGTACCCCTTCCTTCTCCTGACTCGTAAATCATCATCTCTTTTTCCTCCTCAGCTCCCTTTTTTCATTCGTAGTCCTTTCCTTTTTCCTCTCGTAATTTCGCTGTCCTTATCCTCCCTCTTCATCCATCTCCTCCTCCTCATCATCCTTCCTTCTCCTTTTCCTTTTCCCTACCATTCATAATTCTTCTTTCATCGAAGGGCGCGTCAGCATGAGGAAGAGACAAGAAGCGCTTTGAAGACACATCCCGAAGTATTTTTAATTTGGAACAGAGAGCAAGCATAAAAATGAACGGTCACATAGAATAAAATCGGATAATGAGGGAAATAAAGCCTGGGGGAATGTAAAGGTGATTCATGGATCATGCCGAAATACAACGAGAAATTATTACAGAATTGAGGAGAGATATATCGGTACAAGAAGTGTCGAAAAGGAAAAGGTTTATGTCTGTAAAAGGAGTGGATTTTATGTACTGTAAATGGTTTTGGTAACGCACCCTGTCCCTTGTTATGTGGAAGCGGCGTCTTCTGGTTATTTATCTATTTTTATACCTATTTACTTATTTATTTATCCAGTGTACTAGGCAAATCATAAGTTTTCCTTTTCTGTAATTTTGAACTTTTGATTTGCAGAAAAAAATACTAGAACACGACCAAGTGGGTGAATGACGTAAAGTGATAGTGTTGATGGTGACGGTGGTAGTGGTGCGATATACATATTTTCGCCTGATTCACACGATCAGTTTTGTTGTGGGACGCAGGCCGCCGAATTGACGCCGCCGCCGATCTGTTGTGTAGGAAGCTGTCCACCGCCGTCAATGACCGACTCTCAGCGTTCGCTTGGCTACTGTCGCGTGAGGACCATGAGCGGGTCAAGCCAAGAAGATTGGAAGTATACGACGTGCTTACACTTTTATCGCGTCATGAGTAAAGTTCCTGCACACTCACCGGCTTTGTTTATCACCTCGCCGGGCAGTCAGCACATGTTATGCCGGTTATCACTCACCTCTTGTCAATCATCTCAGAACAGTCAACATAGCCACGCACAAGTAGGTCAGACTTTTGTCCGTGATGCCAAACAATGAACGACTCGTCAAGCGGTAATTGCCAGGTGCGAGATGGACAAGCACGGCTCGGTAATTCGTTCACACACCCATCACCAGCCCGACAGCCCGACGCCAAGCCGTCGTCAAGCCGGCCAAGATCTATCGCGAAGAAATGGGCGATGCGTCGGACCACTGCCGCGTCAGTGTGATGGAGCTAGTGAACAGTTACGTTGGAATAGTGAATAGAGTTAAAAAAAAAAAAATGATGGCGTCAATCCGATGGTCTGATTGTCGGAAGCAGGCAGGTCGTGAGAATCGGCCTTCATCGACATGGTTTTCTCAACTAAGTGATTGCCTTAAGTGGTGGTGGTGGTGGTGGTTTACTCTCAAGTGGCGTGACGCGCTGACTAGTTATTGATGCCAGTGTTTTGGGTGCAATCAAGTCATTCAAAGATCTACTTCTTCTTCTTCTTCTTTTTCTTCTTCTTCTGTTTCTTCTCTATTTTTATTATTATTATTATTATTATTATTATTATTATTATTATTATTATTATTATTATTATTATTAATATTATATCGTAATTATCACTATTTCTCCATCGTTTTCTCATCTTTTCATCGCTCTGTTTTCTCCCGCTTACCTTTATCCCTCTTGTACTTTTTTCCACTCCTGACTACAGTATGTGTGTGTGTGTGTGTGTGTGTTATTACCAGCCCCGGCCAAACACAGGTAGCGACGAAGGTGAATTTTCTCGCAAACATCATTACCAGGAGAGAGAGAGAGAGAGAGAGAGAGAGAGAGAGAGAGAGAGAGAGAGAGAGTGGGTATATAATTTGACAACTTCTCAATTATTATTATTATTATTATTCAAGAGTACGAAACGATTCCCAGTCCCCCCACCCCCCCACCCTCCAATGATGCATCTATTGTCAGGTAGGGGGAGAAAATTAGTGGTGGTGGTGGTGGTGGTGTCGATAATGGTGGTAGTGGTGGTGGTGGTGGAGGGGAAAGTAAAACAAAGAAAAAGAAAGAGAGAAAAAAAAGAGGTATCTATTTTTAGGTCATGACATTATTCTCACGGAAGACAGAAAACACAAAGATGATGATAGTGGTGATGAAGATGATGATGGTAGTGGTGGTGGTGATGGTGATGTGTCCGTAATAAGACTGAAATCTCCACCTCGATCACCATTTACCAATATCATCATCATCATCATCATCATCATCATCGTTATTGTCATCGTCGTAATATTCTTTGCTCTTCAGTTTCTTCAACCTTCTTTTTGTCTCTCTTACTTTTCATTCTTTTTTATTATTTGCCTTTTCATCCTTTTCGTCATCCATCTTTCCATCCTTTCATCTTTCTCCTCCTCGTCTTCCTCCTTCTCCCTCTCGTCCTCCCCCTCCTCCTCCTTCCTTTCGTGACCCTTGCCGCTTTCCCTCTCTTTGTTGTCGTCTCAGCTTGTGTTTCGTCATGGTCTGATCAGCCGCTGTTTTCTCCCTCAGCTTAACTATTTTAACGATAAATATAGATGAATCTTGTTATTGGGGACCAGAAGACAGATTTTGGGTCGGAAGTCGGTAAATATAAGAGGCTGAGTACAACAATCTGGCAACGTTGGTGCCTCAAAGTATAGGCCTAGCTGTATGTATATAGTTATCCACTGGGGGGAGAGAGGGGGAGGGTAGTGGAAGAAATGGAGGAAGAAAAATATGTAAGAAAACAAAAATGAGAGATTATTTATTAATTATCTCTTTTAATATAAAGGTCCAGCCGGGGCCCATATTCTCAAACACTTCGAGGCTTACACATACACTCACATTTGATAAGGCTTTCGTAGAGGTTGTGTGTATTTCCAGGGGTAGTTATAAAAAGCCTAGTGATAGTTCGACAAGGCTTCTTTTTTGTATTTTTTTTACAGCACAGTCACAAGGGCAACCAAAAGAAGATGTAAAAAAAAAAAAAAAAGCCCGCTAACTGTTGCTCTCAAATAGCGATTAGTATAGAGTGGCCAAAAAAAGAGGTCATTTTCGGATGGAGAGGTGTCTTGAACGTGCGCCATGAGAACCCGACTGTGTACTTTGCGGCCGTTGGAAATATTTTTTGGGAGCGGCAAAAGCGTCTGAGAAACTGGGCAGGAGCAGTAAGTAGCGGGCTTTCTTTTTCTTTTTTATTATTGCTTTTTTTTTACGCCCTTGAACTGTCTCCTCTGCTGTAAAAAAAGAAAAAGAAAATTCAACGCGTAACGGACACAATTTATTTCTTCCCTATACTTGCCCCGAAGGAGTTTTGATTAGGTTAGTTTAGATTTGGGTAGATAAGTTGGCCTAGGATTAGTTATACTGAGAGAGAGAGAGAGAGAGAGAGAGAGAGAGAGAGAGAGAGAGAGCGGTATCGCGAAAGAAAAATAAATATATACTCGGTGAAATGTTGCTCAAGTCTGCCCATGAATTCATACGAGGTAACTGATTGCCTTCCAAAACTCGACTTTGCAAGCGAAGACTTTTTAGGGTTGTATTCTTAAACATTTCGGCGCGCAAACACACATATTTGACAAGGCTTTCGTAGGAGTTGTGGGCGTTTCCAAGGGCTGTTTTGGGATCCTGGTGGTACATTGATCATTCTTCTGTACCATGAACTTAAAAAAAACAATCATTAGAACCCGACTGATCTCCCTGTCAGCCCTTAGAGATAGGTGATGTGAGAGGAGGAAGCGTCCAAGATTCGTGAGAGTTCGTTAGTATTTTCAGACTCTTCCGCCTCTCACATCAACTATTTTCAAAGTCCAAAAATGAGAGCAGTCGGGCTGTAACGCGTATTTCTTTAGTTTCATGGTACAGAAGGGGGTCAAACTACCACCAGTGTTACAAAACTACTCAGGAACATGTTTAAAAGTCCTTCGAAAGTCTTGTCAGATTGATGAGTTTGGACGTCGGAATGCCTGAGATTTATTTTTATTTTTATTTTTATTATTATTATTATTATTATTATTATTTTTTTTTTTACGTTCCGCATTTGGCGCCGGTAGGCTATCTTTGTGGGGCCTGATGGTCGGCCCCAGCCTGTTATGGCGCAGGCAAGTGCGTATAGAGGCGCCATCTCGC
>NC_066518.1:6136609-6161609 GCF_024679095.1 Eriocheir sinensis
GGGCTAGAGGTACAAGGAAAAGGAAGGGAAGGGAAGGGGGAAGAAGGGAAGGTCACCTGTTGTTGGTTTAGACACGCTACCAAGATTGGACTTTCAGAGGTGCGCTGTTGCTCCCCTCTTCCTCCTCCTCCTCTTCCTCCTCCTCCTCCTCCTCCTCCTCTTCCTCCCCCTCCTCATTCTACTCTTTCCTCTCCTTCACTTCCTCCACCTTTTCCATATTCCTATTATTTTTGCTTATCGTTCTTTTTTTAACTTTTCCTCTTCCCCTTCCTCCTCCATCTCACTCTTTTCCTCTTCCTCCACATTTTCTTCATTCCTCTTCTTTTTGATTATCCTTCTTTTCTCAACTGTTCTCCTCCTCCTCCTCTTCCTCTTCCTCCACCTCCTACCCCTCTCGCTCCCGGGCCGCGATACAGAGGCAGGCGACTAAATCCTGGGCTAATGTCTCGAACTGAAGCGATTTCCGGCCTTCGAATGGCGCGCGATCACTGCAGGAAATGGACTGGATTGTGTACCTAAGCCCGACGATCACCTGGTCTCGCCTCTGCCTCTTAAAACGTGCTGCAGACTGGGTTACTGTGTGTTGAGAGGGTGCTGGTGTGTTGGGAAAGGGAGAGATGAACACACAGGTAGAGAGATAATAGATGGATTGTGCACTTGAGGCCCGTGATCACTTGGGCTTGCCTCCGCCTCTCTTAATGTACTGTTGACTGGCTTCTTGTGCGTTGAGAGGGTGTTGGTGTGCTGGGAAAGGAAGAGACAAACACACAGGTAGAGACTATTATAAATGGCTTATGCACCTGAGTCCCGTGATCACCTGGGCTTGCTTCTGTCTCCTAACGTACTGCAGACTGGGTTGGTGTGTGTTTAAAGGGTGTGGCTGTGCTGGAAAGGGGATGAACACACTGGGAGAGAGATGTAATAGGGGGATTGTTTACCTGGCCCTGTAATCACCTGCGCTGATCTCTGCTTCCCCTAACGTGCTGCAGACTGACCTACTGTGTGTGTGTTGAGAGGATGGATGTTGGTGTGCTAGGGAAGAGAGATTTGTATAGAAGCACGAAGGTGGATAGATAGGTTTTAAGAGATGTTTTACCGAGTCCATATCATCACCCGGGCCAAGTTTTGACCCCATTTAACGCACTGTAAACTGCTAGACTGGAGGATGGATAGATTGATAGAAAGATAGATGTGTAAGTTGATGGACTGAATGTGCTATGAAGTCAGACGAGTATAACACACACACACACACACACACACACACACACACACACACACACACACACACGTTGTCCTCGCAGTACTTTCGTTCTCTCCGTCCTGCGCCGAGTGAAACTTTGGCCCAAAACTCGTCATAACTTCTCCGTTTTATTCGCTTTCTTTATTTTCGTAAGTGCAGGAGAGACTCGGTGGCCTAAAATAAGTATAGAGAGAAAAGGGGAGTGTTGTTATGCATGTGTGTGTGTGTGTGTCTGTGTGTGTGTGTGTGTGTGTGTGTGTGTGTGTGTGTGTTAAAGAAGGAATAATCAGCTAAAAAGATAAGAACAGATAATAGACAGCAAGAAAGAAGTTAATTTTAGGTCACTCGAAGCCATAAAGAAGGAAAAAAAACCTGCTCGTTATCAGTGCAATATCTTTAAGTGTATTTGTCTTTTTAGCATGGAAGAGAGAGAGAGAGAGAGAGAGAGAGAGAGAGAGAGAGAGAGAGAGAGAGAGAGAGAGAGAGAGAGAGAGAGAGAGAGAGAGAGAGAGAGAGAGAGAGAGAGAGAGAGAGAGAGAGAGAGAGAGAAAGGAGGACCTAAGTATCCTGAAAAAAACAAGACAAAAAAGATGGAGGAAAGAAAAGTGGAGGAAGAAAAATGGCATACGTACCAGAGACATAAATAGATAGATAATCCCGCAGAAGGAAACGATGGAGGAGGAAGAGAGAGAGAGAGAGAGAGAGAGAGAGAGAGAGAGAGAGAGAGAGAGAGAGAGAGAGAGAGAGGTGCTAATATGCTAAGCCGTCTCCATAACCATACATACATACATACTTACATACATACATACATACATATATCAAGGACACACACACATTCTCTCTCTCTCTCTCTCTCTCTCTCTCTCTCTCTCTGTAAAGATTTATCGCTACATCATTAAAGAGTATGGGATAAATATATTTAGGCCTAATAATGTGCTGTAATAGAAAGCAATTGCCGTCTATTAATTTTTTTTACGTAACAGACGACTTACATTAATTTAATCCTAATATGTACATCTGCGGGGGGTGAGGTGGGGGTGGGGAAAGGGGAGGGAGTGGGGGGCGTCTTTATCCCATCCACTGACTCCCCAACTCGTGTTTCTGAGGACTAAGAAAAGGCGGTAACCGGGGAAGGAAGGGGAAGTAAAAGGAGGCACTGGACGAGAGTAATGGTTGAGAAGAAGGGGAAAGAAGTGAGATGGATGCTTTTAAAGTGAGATAATGAGGAAGAATGGGAAGGGTGGCGAGGAGGGAGGCAGGAGAAAGAAAGGGGGAAGAAAGTGTAAGAAATGGAAGGGAGAGAAAGACTGGCTGGGGAAGGGAGTGCACGAGAGAGATGAGAGAGAGAAAGGGTGAAGAAGAAACTGTAAAACTTGAAAGTTTGAACTTGAAAGAACGGGGAGAGAAAGGAGAAAAGAGATGGAACGACGTAGAGAAAGGGAAGACGAAAAGGGAGAGACATGTAGAAAGATAGTGAGGAGGAATAGAAAAAAGAAAGAAAGAAAAGGATGGAGAACTTGTATATAAAATGATTTAAAATAATGGAGGAAGGGAAGGAAAGGGAAGGGAAGGTAAGGGAAGAGGAGGAGATAGAGAGAAGAAAGGGCGAGAGATAGAACAAGAGGGACAGATAAAAAAAGGATGGCGAAGGAGAACGAAAAGTGAATAGATAAAAGGCAAGGAAAAGGAAGGACAGGAAAGATAAAGAAGATACTGATAAAAAGAAATATAAAGAGAAGATAAAGATGACTGGGAAGAATGATAAAGACAAACAGAAAGGGAGAGAGGAAGAAAGGGTGGAGATGATTTTGTTGACCTAATGGGAAAGAAGGAAGAAAGGGAGGGAGGGAGAGAGGGAGAGAGGTGGCAAGAGTCCATAGAAGAGTGCAAGGGAGGAAGAGGAGGAGGAGGAGGAGGAGGAGGAATGGAAGTGAATGGAGTAAAGGAAGGGGCGAAAGGAAGAAGAGAGAAGGAAGGAAAATGGAGAGAGAAAAGGAAAGAAGGGAGGAGGGGAAAGAGAGGAAAGAATGGGAATGAAGACAAAGGAGGAAAGGAAGGAAGAGGGAAAGAAAAGAAGGAAGAGGACTAAGCAGAGGAGGCATAAGAGTGTGAGGGAGAGGAAAGGAAAAGGGGTGAAGAAAATAGGGAGGAAGAGAAGGGAGAGAAAGGAGGGAGAGGACGAAGAAGAGGCATAGGAGTGTAAGGGAAAGGAAAGGAAGAGAACTGAAGGAAATATGGAGGGAGGGAAGGAGAGAAAGGAAGGAGAGGGAGTGTGAGGGAGAGGAAAGGAAGAGAGGTGAAGGAAATAGGGCGTAAGGAAGAAGAGGGCGAAGTAAAGGCATTAGAGTGTGAGTGAGAGGAAAAGAAGAGAGGTGAAGGAAATAGGGAGGAGGGAAGGGAGAGGAAGATGAAGAGATGTGAGCCAAGATTTCAACAAACCCCTACTGAGAAAGGTCCCTCGTCCTCCTCCTCCTCTTCCTCCTCCTCCTCCGGGCGATGTTTGGGCCAGAAGAGAATGAAGGGCAGGAGAGAAGGAGAGTCGGCAAAAGGAGGATAATTTTCTTCCAGAGAGAGAGAGAGAGAGAGGGGGGGGGGTCATGCAATATACATAAAGTAGAAAGGCAGAAGATAGGGCGGAGAGGAAAAAAATAAACTTACAGGCCAATAAGAAAAGGGAAGAAGAAGAGGAGGAGGAAGGAGGAAGGGAGCGAATGACGAAGGAAAAGGAAAAATGAAAGGACGAGAATGAAGAAATATATAGAGAAGGTAAAGGAGGAAAGAAAGTAGAAAACGTGAAGAAAGAAAGAAGGAAAGCAAGGCAATATAAGAGGAGGAAAGAGACAGCATGAAAAGAAAGGAGCAGCAGGAAAAGACAGCAATATTAGGAAAAGGAAAATATGAAAATGGAGGAGGGGAAGGAAAGGAGGACGAAAGGAGGAGGGAAACGAATGAGGAGGAAAAGAATGACAGAAAAAGCAGGGAAGAGATAAACTTTAGAGAAGGAAAAGAAGGAAGCGAATAGGAAGGAAAGGAAGAGAAGTAGAGAAAGTGAGGATAAAAGGAAGATTAGGCAATAGAGGAGGAAAAAATCATAAGGAAAGGGAGGAAATGAAGGAAAAAGCAAAAAGAGTAGGAAAAGGAAAATGTGAAAACGGAGGGAAAGGAAAGAACTGTGGGGAAGAAATAGGAAGACGAAAGAGAAATAGGGAAAGGGAACGAATAAGGAAGGAAAAACAGGAAGATATGATAAGAGATGAGAGGGAGAAGAGGAGGATGAACGAAAAATAGTGAATTGAACGAGTGAGGGAACGTGTGAGAAGGGAGGGAAAAAAACAGGAAGAGAAGCATGGGAGAAGAGAGGAAGGGGGTGGAGGAGGAGATGAGGGGGGGAAGGACAGGGGGAAGACGGAAGGGGGGAGGGGGGGGCACAGAGGTAGAAGGTTAACAGCTCGAAGAAACCCAAATTTCTCTGAGATATTGACATTGGAGGACAACTTCCATATGCCGGGGACTGAAAACTTGGCAACAGTGGTATAATAATAATAATAATAAACGGTTTATTTCATGAAGTACCAGGCAGCCCTAGAGCTGAAAATATACATCAATGGAAGATGAAATGAAATGAATGAGACAAATGAACAAAGTAGTATGATCGAAAATAAAAAGGAAAATAGAAATAACAATAATAGCAATAATCATAGTAAAGATAATAATAATAATCACGATAATAATAATGATAATAATAATAGTAATCATAATAATAATAATAATAATCATAATAACAACAACAATAAGTCCTAATGAAAAATATTTACAAAACATACAAATTGTGCTGCTCTTAGTTTGCATTGTTGATATATTTGACCATCACGGGCACTGCGCTGTTCTTATAGCGGTCAGTCCGTGCCCGTATCGGGGCAATAATGTTGTGGTGTCGCACTGATTGCTGAGGGCGGTTCACTGCGGGTGGGAGGATGTGTCTGTGTCTGGGCTGGTTGAGAAGCTTGGTTGCGAACCGGTGTAGTAGGGTCTCGTGACGGTGTTGTAGGCTGGTGAGATGGAGGAGTCGAGGGCGTCATTATAGCTGGTGTATTTCTTGCCCATGTTGATTTTGCAGGCTCGCTTCTGGACGCGTTCAAGGTGGCGGCGCTGCGTGATGTTGATGGAGGAAGACCACGCTGGGGACGCGTATGTCAGTTTGGGGAGGATGAACGAGGAGTACACGCTCGCCAGCGCACACTCAGGGGCCCCCAGCGTTTTGAGTCTCCTCAGCAGGTACAGTTTATAGGTGGCAGATCTGGTGAGCTGGGAGACGTGCTCCTTCCATGTGAGTTTGTTGTCCAGGGTGACTCCAAGTAGTTTTGCTGATGTAACTACCCGGAGGGGAGTGTCGTTGATGGACACCACAGGGGGGGCAACAGGGGCAGAGGAGGTGTTGATGTGTAGGAGTGTAGTTTTGGTGTCGTTGATGGTGACCATGTTTTGTGTTGTCCATGTGTGTAGGTTGTGTAGTGTTTCCTGGAGGTGGGAATAATCTGGGTTGCTGTTGTCAACTGTTACTCCCACTGTGGTGTCGTCCACGTACTTCCAGCGGTGGGGTGTGTGGGTCAGGGCGTCATTAATTAGGATAAGGAAGCACAAAGGGCCCATTTTGGACCCCTGAGGTACCCCGCAAGTAAGGTGTAGAGGAGGGGAGGCCACTCCCTGAAATCTCACCACCTGTTTACGCTGGTGCAGGAAATCAGCCAGCCAGGAGACCAGGTTAGGGTGAAGCCCTAGGTTTATTGCTTTGTTGATGACTGTGTGTGTGTGTGTGTGTGTGTGTTTCCCTTCCTCGATATCCACATTATTCATTCTATCCTGAAAACTCGTCAACTATTCAATGTGTATACGTCTTAAACAACTGTGTCGAAGGAAGAGTGAATGATCTATCTTTTACTCTTATTAACATTTCACTTAACATTACACTTTACATTTCTGAAGCAAGTAAAATGCACGGTATGTTGTTTTTCATCATATATGTAGCTATTCAAGTGATGGGAAGTCAACGGAACAGACGTGTGTGTGTGTGTGTGTGTGTGTGTGTGTGTTCGATCTGGCTCCCCCACGAAATACAAGCCCCCTTCACACGAGCGGTTTTCTCAGTAAGGCAACGAGAGATGAAGAGAACGTGTGAGAATGGAAGTAGATTAACAATGTAAACCTCGATCCTCACTCCTAATGCCTGTCTTATGCTACACACACACACACACACAAAGCGAAGCACCAATCGACTCCTAACGTGCGTTCGTGCGTGTGTTGCCCCGCGATAGTAGTTAGCCAGAAATTTAAGGAGCTATTTCCTAATTAACTAAACTGCCCTTTCCTGGATAGCCTAATCTTTGCGGCCTCCGAGTGTAGCCCATACAGTGTGTTGTCGTGGGTATAGGTATTCATGGAGGGTATCTGAGGGTTTGTCGGTCTGTGGCTTCGAGAATTAGTGGGCAGTGTACAATCCGATTAAAATCAATAAAGCACCAGGAAAAAGAAGCTTCAGTCATTCGTCTATATCCGCTTTTATTACCGTCTCGCCTCTCTGCTTTCCTTCCGTTCCCTCCTTCTTCCCTATTCTGTAGCCTAGCATGGCCATGAGGCTATTTGACATTACCCAACATCACCCCCGCTAAAGATATTATATTCATCATAACAGCAAACAATACTTCGGTTAAAAATGAATTGTCAGTGGACCCTTAAAATCTTCACCTCTCCTCATTTCCCTCTCTCTAGGCTCTTCACTTAAGTATCCTGACTGGTTCTTGATGATAATTCCACCTTGTCTTAACATTATTCTAACTACACAAAGCACTACAGTCACTCTCAAAGGGGAATGGGTTAGAAAGAAAGAAGTGTTAAGTCATCTTCCCTCTGGCAGTCTTGATTCAGCGGAAAGTCAGTCCAGCGTGCATGATACACGATAATTATGGTGTAAATACGAAAAATTAGTGCCTGGGACGCTAAACGATAACGTCCATGCGATAAACGATAATTTTTTGACGGCATTAAAACACATAATTCACAGTGAAGATTGGTTATATTAACGTGCCCATATCTCTCTTCCTACTTTACAAATTAGAAGTGTGTTTTGTCTTTGCTAACTTTTAAAGCTATTGGAGAACCACATAGCAAAGTGTAAAAAAGTGTGAAAATGGTCATGAATTAGCTCTACTGACGTGTACGTGCCGCAAATATTGGTTTTGTAAGGTCAAGATACGATATTATTGGCCAAAGCTGTGCGATATTACTGCCACTGGCTGGTCACGTGGTTACAGGTCGCCAGTCAACGATGCCAGATTGTCGTACTCAGAGCCTCGTATTTACCGGTTTCTGACTAATAACTCTTCCCAAAAATCACTAATAATTAACCATTTTAACGATAATTACATATGAAACCAGTTATTGGGGTCGAGGAGGCAGTGGGTAGGAAATCGGGAGACATAGGAGACTGAGTACGAGAATTGGCATCTGTGTCGCCAGTGCCCACCCAGTACGCGAGGTCGGGGGGCGCTGCTTATCTTCATGTGCTTGTTTTTTTTTGTTTGTGTGTCATTGTGTCGCGTTTTGAGGGAACCATGAAAGGAGGCAACGTTTGTGACCATCCAGAGCTCGAAGGGGAGGCTGTGAGGGCAAAATGGCGTTAGAGTTTGGCAGGAAGGTAAGTTTTTGATATTTCCTTTGTTTTTCACTTTTTTTCGTCTCTGTTGCTGTCATATCATGGTTCAAACGTCCTTTCTTCCTTTTCTTTTTAATTCTTGATATTGTGGTGTTTCCTCTTGGTTTTGATCTGTATATGAGTGCTTGTGTGTGTGTGTGTGTGTGTGTGTGTGTACGGAAATCAAATAATGTACGTTCAGTAATAGGATTCAGTAGGATACAAATGAAGCGTTTTAAGAAATCAGTCAATTAGCTACACTTCATTAACAGAAACATATATGCTAGATGAAACTTCTAAATAAGCAACCCTGGGTAACACCTCTAGTTCATTGTGATAAAAAAAAAGTTATGCTAATTGAAGTTATGAAAAGTAATTGTTGCGTACGAAGTTTTCTTATTGTATAGCCTACTAACGTTAAAATGAAAATTCAATGTGAAAGGCAACCCAATAAAATATTTTCTACAGTGAAAATAAAAGTTAGGTTAATAATAATAATATATATTTTGTGACAGGTGAAATTAGATGTAAACATTTAATTTTCAGTAATAACCTAGTATAGTAAGTATGATGTAAACAATTATAAGATTATCTAAACTATTTTATTTTCCGTAACAGCCTACTGTAGTGGGAGAGGAAATTAACGCAAATCATTTGTTTTATTCTTGCCTAATGATTAACGTAAATCATGAATACACAGTCGCATAGTTTATCTTGCTCATGATGAACGTAAAACAAACAAATATTTCATCTCACCATCTGTAGTGGGTACACACTTTCACTACTTTGCTACCAACTTTTGCTTCTCACTTATGTACTACCTCACTTGCTCGTCCACTATCAGCTACTTTTCTTTTAGTCATCTGCTTCTGGCTAGGGATATAATGTTCAGTGAACATTAGCATTTCATCTCTGTCTCCTCCCTGCATAGAGCTCGAGTTTCTAAATGAATCACCTCTACATCTACACACCCACATATCTTCCTACATAATATAGTCATGCATACAGTCACCTCATCAGGCATACATTCAGAAAACTTGCCCAGTCATCTTATCATGGTTTGTTTTGTGTAGTGCAAACAACTACAACAGTATTCAGTGAAGTCGTGGATGCCTTGGTGCGCCTCCCCGGTATTGCCAACACGAGGGGACAGGAGCACCTCTAATTGACTCTTTCAGTCTCAGTCAGTGTCCTGCGTGGCGTGCCTGAAGGGAGGGTGGGAAGGGCAGGAAAGATTTTGGAGATAACTTTTAAAAATGGTAATAATTATAATGTATGTCGACGTGTCTACCATCCCATGCCTTCGTCAGTAGATCTCAATTTTATTTTTCCCCGCCACACGACGCTACTAGAGAATGGTAATATATTAAGAGTTATTTAGTACGCAATGTTGCTCCACTGGATGATTTTATTTGTTTTAATCTCTCTCTCTCTCTCTCTCTCTCTCTCTCTCTCTCTCTCTCTCTCTCGGTTCCAATACTTTTCCGTCAGCCAAGTTAGATTGTGTGACTCTGGGTGAATAACTTTGGATCGTGTAGGGACGGCTGCCAACACGGGAGTTTTTTTTTAGTCCCCCCCAACGTTTGAATGGAAATGGCCTGAAAAATGTGTACATCAGAGAACAGGGAAAGGTTTGGATGAGTGTAAAGAGTTTTGGTGTGTGTGTGTGTGTGTGTGTGTGTGTGTGTGCTGGTTACCTTTTTTTGTTTCTCTTACACACACACACACACACACACACAGTCATTTCACAGGATAAGCGACTGGCAGATTCTCCGTTTTTTTTATTGCTTACCGCGGCAGCAGCATAACTCACTGTGAGGAACACCACGCGTCACGCCTCACCACGCCCAGCCTAAACCGTCCTTACCTCGGCCGCAGCAAATCCGCACTAACAGCAGCAGCACCAAACCGTCCGTGCCAGCATCAGCAGTAGCGTCAGCAGTATACTACACGATGGGGGGGGATTTCACACATGCCAGGCCAGGCCAACCGAAGCGAGGAAAATATAAATGCGAGTGTATATTTAGGATTTACTCGTGCAGTTTTTTTTTTTTTAAGTGAGTGGACAAAATTTGCCATAGCGTCAGCAACAGTATAGTCAATGATCGTGTCAGCACCAAGATTAATAGAGTCAGCAATAGCAGCAGCAACATTAGCGGCGTCAATTACTGTGTCAGCATCAACAGCAATAGCGTCAATAGCAGTAGCCTTAGCCTTGGTGTTACCTGTAATCAGAACAGTAGTGCCGTCAACACCAGGGATAGCGTCAGCGATATCGGCAACACCAGGCACTCAATAGCAGGCGACTATGAAAGAAAAAAAATAGTAACGTGCTAAGACCCACTTATGGAGAGGGAAAAATGACATTGCAGCAACACATTTATCGGCGGATGTGTGTGTGTGTGTGTGTGTGTGATTTGTAGCGAGCGTGGGGCTATTCGGTTTGAGTCAACTAGATATAGTCAGCCAGCCAGCCAGTCAGGAAATTTCGTTAACAAAGAAGTCAACTATTCAGTCCGTTAACCACTCATATAGTCGGCAAGTTAGCGAGTCAACCAGCCAGTCAGTCAGTTAGCTGATCATTCACTCCGTAATTTAGGGAATCAGTTCACCAGTCTGCTAGATACCCAGCCAACCAGTTAGAAAGTTTTATCAGCTTGAGAACGGAGGGCCAGTTAGACAGCCAGCCAGTCAGTCAACCAACCATCCATCCATCCATCTATTCATCCATGAAACCAGTCAGTCAGTCAATCATTCAGCCAGTCAGTCAGCCAGCCAGCCAATCATCTAGTCAGTCAGCCATTCAGCCAGCCAGCCAGCCAGATATCCAGCCAGCCAGCGTCAGCAGAGCAAGTGCCTCCAGCTGGCTTATCGTTGCCGCAGGCCTGGCCATGAACTGTAAACAACCGTTACCCCTCAGCCACATCTCTCCAGGCTGCAGGCAGGCAGGATTGGGGGGGCGGGAGCAAGAGGGAGATGAGCAGGGGAGGGGTAAGGAAAAGGCAGGGAAAGGGGTGAGGCACATGTGAGGCAAAGGTGAAGAGGAGCATAGGAGCAGGGTAGGGGATGGCTTAGGGAGGGGTGAAGATGTGGGTTTGAGCAGGACAGGCTGAGGGAGGGATGAAGAGGATGGTAGGCTATGAAAGGAGAGGGGTGGTAGGGCATGGCTTAGGCAGGAATGAAGGGAATGGTAGGATAGGGGAGGACTGTAGGCAGGGGTAAGAGGAGAGGAGTGATCAGAGATGGATGTTTCAGAGGTGAGGAGATGCGTTGGGGCCGGGCAGGGCTGTGGCAGGGGTAGAAGAAGGATGGAAGGGGAGTGACAGGTAGTGGCAGCAGTGGAGAAGTGCAGGGTGGAAGTGGCTGGGGTCGGAGAGTGGAGCGCGAGAATCGGGAAAAAAAAAGAAAAAAACACGAGAAAAAAAGAATGGGCTACAAGAGGAGGAAAGGGTAAAAGACAGGGGTGAAGGAGAGCATAGCAGAGGCAGGCAGGGTTAGGAAGAGAAAGAGGCAGCGATAGAGGGAGGGAGGAAAAATGAAGAGAGGTAAAAAAGAGGAAAGAGTGTATTACAAGGAAACCGAGAGAGAGAGAGAGAGAGAGAGAGAGAGAGAGAGAGAGAGAGAGAGAGAGAGAGAGAGAGAGAGAGAGAGAGAGAGAGAGATAGCGTTGTTCAGCAGTATTTGGGATGAAGAGATGGGAAAGGAAGGCATGGGGAGAGGGAAGGAGAGGAAGGTAGGTAGGTCTGTATAGGCAATGGTGGGGAGGGGAGGGGAAAGGGAGGGAAGGGAGGGGGCTGTTGTTATGATAATGAAGGCTTGTGTTGGTAGGGGGGATGGGGTGAGGGGGGGGGTGTTGAAGATGGCTGTCTGGCTGATCTGTGAGAAGAGGAGGAAAGGGTGAGGATGCGAAAGGGAAAGAGGAAGAGGAGGAGAAAGGGATGATAAATAGGGAGAGGAGAAAAGATGACAAGGGAGTGAAAAGAGGAAAATAAAGAGGAACAGAAGAAGGAGATAAAGAAAAGAGGAGGAAGGGGTGAGGAGGAGGAGGAGGAGGAGGAGGAGGAGGAGGGGATGATAAATAGGGAGAGGAGAGAAGATGATAAGGGAGTAAATAGAGAAAATATAGAGGAACGGAAAAAAGAGAGGGGAAGAGAAGAGGCTTTAGATGTGAAAGGAGAGAGGAAAGGAGGAAAAACTGAAAAAGAGAAGAGAAGAAGAAAAGCGAATGAGGAGGAGGAGAAGGAAGTGAAGGAGGAAAGAAGTTGGCATTAGGAGAAAAAGAAGTGAAAAAGAAAACTGAAAGGGGAGGAAAGCTGTTTGGAGAGAGAGAGAGAGAGAGAGAGAGAGAGAGAGAGAGAGAGAGAGAGAGAGAGAGAGAGAGAGAGAGAGAGAGAGAGAGAAGAGAAGAGCAGAGGAACAGAGGTGGCCGTAAAGATATAAGAAAAGTACGGGAAAAGAACATGAATAAGTATATAGTTTGCAAATTTGGAGGCGGAGGAAGAGAGATAAGGACGAAGGCATATACAGCAGGAGGGTTATGAGGCAAATGTAGGAGGTATGTGGGTTATTTGAGCTTGCAGCGTGGATATAGAGGTGGAGTAAACATGAGTATAAGATCAAGGAAAGGAGAGGTATGGCATATGAGCTCAGGCAGATGAAGGTGGTGTCTGGGTTATATAAGGCTGGAACGAGGATGTGAGGTGAAGATAAAGATGAGTGTAGGACCAAGTAGAGAAAAGGTTGTTAATGAGTTCAGGGTGCATAGCGGTTATAGGGTAGCAA
The DNA here is from genome assembly GCF_024679095.1 of Eriocheir sinensis. NCBI lineage: Eukaryota > Metazoa > Arthropoda > Malacostraca > Decapoda > Varunidae > Eriocheir > Eriocheir sinensis. Next base: position 6,149,320 of record NC_066518.1, read on the forward strand.
GAGGGGGTTGGGTAGGGGAGGGGATGGACAGTGGTCGAGTTATGTGAGGTTGAAGTGAGGATATGAAGGGGAGGTAAACGTGAGTGTAAGACCAAGGATAAGACACATAGATAATGAGCTCAGGTGCATGGTGGGTTTAAGGTAGCAATGCAAGGGTCGATAGAGAAGGGGACAGACAGTGGTTGGGTTATACGAGGTTGAAGTAAAGATGTGAAGGGGGATAAAGGTAAGCGTGAGACCAAGGAAAGGACAGGTAGGTAATGAGCTCAGGTGTATAGTAGGTGTAAGGTAGCAAAGGGGGGTAGGAGAGGGGATGCAGAGTAGTTGGGTTATATGAGGTTGAAGTGAGGCTGTGAAGTGAAGATAAAAGTGAGTGTAGGACAGAAGGAAAGGACAGGTAGGTAATGAGCTCAGGTGCATAGAGGGTATAAGGTAGGAAGGGAAAGGGTGGATAGGGGAGCGGATGGACAGTGACACGGATGCAGCGGGACAGTGAAAATAGATTATCATGTGACGAGGCGGTGATGAGGGGCTGTCGGTGCGGCGGCGGGTCTGTCAATAGCTGGCGGCCTCGTGCAATTATCGTGAAATGGATCGCGTCACACATACACGCACACACACACACACACACACACACACACACACACACACACACACACACACACACACACACACACACAAACACACACACACACAAAAAAAAAAAAACATTCTCTCATACTATAATTCCCTGGAGGCCTTTTCTCATCCTCCCGTTCGACATATTACTTTACCAATACCTTTTTATTGTTCGCTTCTCCTATTTGCACCATGCCATTTCCACCATACCACTAACAGAGAGGAAGAATATGTTGGTTGTAGTCGTTGACCCGTGGAAATGGTTCATAGCTATAGTGAAACCAAATTGTTGAGTCTGTTTATAGATTTTCTCCTCTGTTTCTGCCACACAGTCCCAACACCTATTTTTTCCTCTCATATGTTACCTATAGCTTACATATGAGAGGAAGAGATAGGTGTTGGAACTGTGTGGCAGAGCAGAGGGGAGGAAAGGACCCGCGGGAGCCTACGTCAGACCGGCCTCGACATATTTGGAAGACTATAGATCGTTGGGAACATCGTCTGACTAATTGATATTATTGGAAGCGATCTTAAATGTGAGTGGTCTAGGGAGGAGAGTTTGTAATAATTATGGACGCACGTGAAAGGAAGGAATAAAGGGGGAATACAGTAGAATGAAGGATAACAACAACAACAACAACAACAACAACAACAACAACAACAACAACAACAAAGCTTTGAAATATACATAACCTTCACCACCAACACTATTACCCCTCCACCACCACCACCACTACCCCCACCCCCACCTCCATCCCACCACCACCACCAACAACAACAACAACAACAACCACACCACCAACTCCCCCCATCCCCACCCCACTCCCACGCCTACAACACGCTTCGCATCAACCAAACATCCATCCCACAACAAAATTACAGCCGACCATTTTTTTTCTCCTTCTTAATGAGTGGCTGTAAATAAAGCTTAATTAGAAGAAAGGAAGCGTCCGGGGCAAGTCCGCAATAACTCAGCGGCAGTAATAGTAGATAATGACGGCAGAAAATGAGGGCGTCGTGCCTGCAGTGGACGATAGATCACGGGCTAAGGATATAGAAGGAAGAACGGGGCGTAAATATAACCATTAATATGAGTAGAAAAAAATATTAGTGGTGACGTGGTGTGTTTGTATGTATGAAGGCAGGCAGACAGTGAAATTATGGCTCCTTGCTGCAGAGGATCACGGGTTAAGGATATAGAAGGAAGAACGAGGGCGTAAATATAACCATTAATATGAGTAGAAAAAAATATTAGTGGTGACGTGGTGTGTTTGTTTGTATGTATGAAGGCAGGTAGGCAGTGAAATTGGGGCTCCTTACTGAAGAGGACTTGAGATCACGGGGTAAGGATATAGAAGGAAGAACGGGGCGTAAATATAACCATTAATATGAGTAGAAAAAAATATTAGTGATGTATGCTTATTTGCACGTATGAAAGCAGGTAGGCAGTGTAATCAGAGTGTCTTACCTGCAGTGGACAAGGTATCAGACGAAGAATATATAAGAACGAACAGAGCGTAAATAAAAAGATTACTATTAGCAGCAAAATGACTGGTGTGTTGTGTGTATGTATGAGGGCAGACAGGTAGTAATTTGAGGTCCTTACTGCAGAGGACAATAGATCGCGGACTAAAGGAAGCAAAAGGGAGGGAGCGTAAATATGATGATTAGTATTAGTAGCAGAGTAACTGGTGGTGATGTGGTGTGTTTGTATGCATGTATGAAGGCAGGTAAGCAGTGTAATTAGAGCTCCTTACCTGCAGTGTACGATTGATTACAGGCTTGGCAGAAGAGGAAGGAAGGAAGGAAGGGAGCGTAATTATAAGGGTTTTAATTCCTTGTCTCCCCTCAATCGCCTCTTTCCCCTCATACCTGCCCTCTTTATTCTCCTCAACGTTCACCTTTTTTCTCCTCCCGATCTCTGCTTTCGTTTTCTCTTCTGTTCCCTTCATTCATTCACCTCACCTCACCTCACTTTCTCTTTCACACATCTCCTTCACTTACTCATTCATTCATTTATTCTTCACTTTACTATTACTGTCACTACTACTACTACTACTACTACTACTGCTACTACCACTATTACAACTACTACTGTTACTGTTCATGCTACCGGTACTACTCCTGCTATTGTAACTGCCCCTACTACTACTACTACTACTACTACTACTACTACTACTGCCGTACTAGATCCTGAGGGAAATTCAGGCACACGCGTCTACTCCCTGGCGGGTGTCACGTGATTTATTTTGGGTGAGGGAGCACGTCTGGGTTACCTTGTTGTTGTTGTTGTTGTTTGTGGTGGTGGTGTTGGTGTTGGTGTTGGTGTTGGTATTGTTGTTGTTGGTCTTCTTTTTTTTTTTTTTGTTCTTCTTCATCCCTCCTCTTCGTCTTGTCTTCTTCCTTCTCCTCTTCTTTCTCATCTCTCTTGTTTGAGGTAGCAAGTTTATCGGTCTGTGCGTTACACTCCTCCTCTTTCTCCTCTTCTCCTTCATGTATTATTCCTCTCTCCTCTTCCTCGTCCCTTGCCTCCCTCCCTCTATTTCCTACTCCATCTTATGTTTTTTTTCTTCTCACTCCATTGCATTCCTATCTTCCATTCCCTCTCCCTCCTCCTCGTCTTCTTCCCCTTTCTCCTCTTCCTCTCTCTTTTTCTTCCTCCACCTGAAAAATGACAGATCCAGGCCTGGCTTTGTTAGATAAAAAGGTTCATTAGGAACTTGAAGAATCTTTATTTGTATAATGGTGAGGTTGAGTTCAGGTTACCTTCAATCACATGACACAACAACTAATACCAAAAATCAATAGGAGGGAAGCAAAGAGAAAAGACTGGATAAAAGATAAGGAATAAGGAGGGTGTTTAAAGGATAAGGAATATAACCAGGAGGAGGAGGAGAAGGAGGTGGACGAATAGGATAAAATAGAAGATAAAGAAGAAAAGAAGGAAGGGAAAAAGTATAATAGGAAGGAAGGAAACAAAAAAGAAGGGAAGGAAGGAAGAAATGAATGAATGAATGAATGGAGGAATGAATGAAGGATGGAAGAGTTGAAGAAAGAGGTCAAAGGGTAGAAAGAGTAATTGTGAAGGAAAGAAGAAAAAGGAGGAAGCAGGCGAAAGTGTAAAAAGGAAGGGAAGGAGAAAGAAAGAGGAAGTGACAGGAGGGAAGGAAGTTGGAAAAGAAGAAAAAATAGTGGAGGTAAGGAATTACGCGATGGAGGAGGAGGGGGAGGAGGAGGAGAAGGAGGAAAGGGAAGAGGAGGGATAAGATTGAGGGAGAGAGAGAGAGAGAGAGAGAGAGAGAGAGAGAGAGAGAGAGAGAGAGAGAGAGAGAGAGAGAGAGAGAGAGAGAGAGAGAGAGAGAGAGAGAGAGAGAGAGAGAGAGAGAGAGAGAGAGAGAGAGAGAGAGTGTGTGTGTGTGTGTGTGTGTGTGTGTGTGTGTGTGTGTAGATTATTATCAGATATGACGAAGTGGAGAAAGAACGGAGAAAAAGAGGAATGGAAGAAAATAAAGAAAAAAATACCAATACGAAATAAAAGAAAAAAGAAAGTCTGGGAATATAATAAACACAATTAGTTAATAAATGAAGCACACAAGAAAACAGCGAAGAAAGAGTTAATACAGAAAAAGAGAGTAAAGGAGAGAGGGAGAGAGAGGGGAAAGAGCACGAGAAGAAGAAGGAGAAGAAAAAATGAGGAGGAGGAGAAAGACGAGAATGAGGAAGACTGGAAGGACGAGGAGAAGGAATAAGACGAAGAGGGAAAGAAAGAGGAGGGAAAGAAGAGAGAAAAACTGAGAATGTGGAATTGGAGAAGGAAGAAAAAAATGAGACAAAGTAAAAAAAAAATAGAGCAAGAAGAGAGGGTGAGAGAGGAGAAAGAATACGATAAGTGGAGAAAGAGAAAGAGGAGGAGGAGGAAAATGAGAGAAGGACGAGATGGAACACGAAGAGAAAGACAAAAAAGGGAAGGGAAAAAAAAGGAGCAAAAAAAGTAAGAAATGAGGATAATGGAGATTCGGAGAAGGACAGAAAATTCATGAAGGAAGGAGGAAGGAAGGAAGGAACACAAAGGAACACAAAGGAAGAACAAACAACAGCAGACCTGCTGGTCCTTACGAGGTTGTTTGTGACAAGCTACACTAACTATCTAATCAAAGGTGGAAGATGAAGGACAGCAAAGGCGAAGGCGAGAAAGTGAGAGAAAGTGCTAAAAAGCATCAAGGAAGAAACAAAATGAAAGAAATAGGAAGAAAAAGAGATGAGAGAGAGAAGGAAGGAAGGAAAGAAGGAAGGGAGGAAGGAAGGAAAGAAGGAAAGAAACACTGCCGGGAGGAAGGTTTATGATGGTACCGAAGCACGAGAGAGAGAGAGAGAGAGAGAGAGAGAGAGAGAGAGAGAGAGAGAGAGAGAGAGAGAGAGAGAGAGAGAGAGAGAGAGAGAGAGAGAGAGAGAGAGAGAGGGGGGGGGGGGGTGATGGTAAGAAACGGAAGCTGCATACGTATTTCTTTAACACACACACACACACACACACACACACACACACACACACACACACACACACACACACAGACTTCCAGTAACAATAAGGAGGAAAAAGGGAAGGAAGGAAGGAAGGGGGGATGAAGGATGGTAAGAGGTTGGGGAAGAAGAGGAAAGGAAGGAAGGAAGGAAGGAAGGCAAGATAGGATGAAAGGAAAATAAACGTGGAAGCAAGGAAGGGATGACGAGAATGAATGAAGGAAAGAAAGAAATGAAGGAAGGAAGGAAGAAAAGGAGAGAAAGTGCTAAAAAGCATCAAGGAAGAAACAAAATGAAAGAAATAGGAAGAAAAAGAGATGAGAGAGAGAGAGAGAGAGAGAGAGAGAGAGAGAGAGAGAGAGAGAGAGAGAGAGAGAGAGAGAGAGAGTCCTTCGTTCCTTATCATTAGTCGTGGCGGCGGGGGTCGGCTCGGACACATCCTTGGCAACGGGACCGCCCGAGACACACACAGATCGCTGACTGATGAGACAGGTGGAGGGGAAGCAGTCCATCGCCTTCACCAGAGTAGCGATGACGGGGACAGCCTGGCTTTTTGGGGGTCTGGCTGGCTGTATGGCTGAGTGGCTGAGTAACCGTATGGCTGAGTTGTTCAGTGGCTGTGTGGCTGGCTGGGTGACTGTATGGCTGCTGGCTGTGTGGCTGTATGGCTGACTGACTATATGACTTGGTTTGACGTATGTATGGCTAAGTGTTAGGCAGACAAGTTGGATGGCTTGGTGATATAGAAGGCTCATGGACTGGCTGGCCGCTGTATTGTTGGATGACTGTATGGCTGAGTGAGTGGATGTCTGTATGGCTGGGTATCTGGGTGACTGTATGGCTGGGTGACTGTATGACTGAATGGCTGGGTGACCGTATGGCTGAGTGACTGGGTGACCGGCAGTATGGCTGGGTGGTTGTATGACTGTATTAGGCAGAAAGATGGCTGATTGATGTAGAGGTAAGCAGACTGGGTTGGGCGAAAATTTGTTAGCTGGCTGATTGTATGGCTGAGTGGGTTTATGGCTGAGTGTTATGTAGAAAAGATGACTGACTGATTGGCTGATTGGTGAGCTTGCTGGCCGAATGAAGTGATGGGTGTTAGGTATTAAATGATGGCTGTCTGACTAGCTTGATGAGTGGCTGACTGGATGGCTGCATGAATAATATTACGTAAAAAAGATGTCTGACCGAATGGCTGACTGCGTAATGGGCATAAGGTTTGTCTGGTTGTCTTACGAACTTTCTAATTGGTCGTTTCGTTAGTAGTCTCAATGGCTTGCTGGATGGCTTCCGTACTGTCTGAGAGGATGGCTGAGTATGGCTGGATTGGGCGAGGTACGAACCGTCTATTATATATATTGTAAGTTGGCAAAGGAGTGGTGTCGCCTAGCCAGGGAGAGAGAGAGAGAGAGAGAGAGAGAGAGAGAGAGAGAGAGAGAGAGAGAGAGAGAGAGAGAGAGAGAGAGAGAGAGAGAGAGAGAGAGAGAGAGAGAGAGAGAGAGAGAGAGTGTTTGGTTTTGTAGATATGTGTTATAGAAGACAGGATGGTCACATAGTACACGTGTTACGACTCTCTCTCTTTCTCTCTCCCGGCCATGCATTACGCTTTGTTTATTGCCACGCGCCTTGGTGGTTTTACATGCAAGTCGCGGCTTCGGGTTTGGCAACATTCCGCGTTCTTTTCTCCGCCTTCGTGTCTGCTGCTGTTAATATTATTGTTGTTATTGTTGTTGTTGTTGTTGTTGTTGTTGTTGTTGTTTCGTGTTTGTGGTGGTAGTGATGTTGATATTCAGATTTTTTTTGCTTATTTGTCTTTTTTATCTCATTATATATTTTTTCCCTTCTTCTTCTTCTTCTTCTTCTTCTTCTTCTTCTTCTTTTTCTTCTTCTTCTTTCTCTTTTTCTTCTTCTTCTTCTTTCTTCTTCTTCTTCATCATCTTCTTCTTTTTCCTTCTACTACTATTTCTTCTTCTTGTTCCTCTTCTACAATTTCTTCTTCTTGTGCTAGCTGTTCTTCTTGTTCTTCTTTTTCCTCTTTTCCTTCTACCTCGTCTCGCTTATTATCGCGCTATGACCGAATGACCGAGAACGTGACAAATCGCCTTGCTGTCAGGCTTGAGTGTGTGCTTAACTGAGAGTACGCATGGCATATTTAATGTTAGGCCGTGCCGCTGTCACGCTTCTGATTAATGGCCTGCTCCGGGGCCGCAAAAACCAGCACGTCTTTTTTGATAGGTACTCGTCTCTCTCTCTCTCTCTCTCTCACACACACACACACACACACACACACACACAGTTGGGGTAATAGATAAAATGATAATTAGCTTGACTGAGGGATAAATACGTAGGTAGATAAATAGACGTATGGGTCAAATGAACTGGTACAAAGTGAGGCAAGTATAAACACACACACACACACACACACACACACACACACACACACACACACACACACGAGCACGCACGCATACACAGGAGGGCGAGGTAGTGTAGTAGTAATTAGTGTTGAAAGTATTCGTCTCACACAAAGGCAAGCGGCTCAGACTCTACTGATTTTAAGGACGCGAGCAAATAAAGAGTCAGGGAAAGAAAGTTAGTGATCTGGAATGTGTTTTAGCTCTTCCGAAACGACACGAAAACCCCCCATAAAAGGAGTAGTTTGTGCAGAAAAGGAACATTCAAACACAAACATTTGTATATATATTTTAAGAGGTAGATAGCTAGAAAGAAAGAAAGAAAGAAAGAAAGAAAGGAAAAAAAGACGCATAGTAGGTTAGATAGATAGATAGATAGATAGATAGATAAGGAGAGATCACATCACCATCCCTCCCTTCCTTCCTCCCTCTTCCCTCCCTTCGTTACTCTCCTCCTTTCGTGCTTCCTGTGTGAGTAGTACCACGAGAGGTGAGTGCCTGCGGGGTGCCTGCTGGCTAAGTGACGCGAGTGGCGGCTCTGACTGTGCTTGACGTGGAGGGCTGAATGGCACTGAAGCACTGAGAGGGGGGGGGAAGAGGGAGGGGGAAGGAGATGGAGGCAGGCAGATAGCTAGGGATAGGTTGAAGAAGGTTAGGGAGAGGCAGGCGGTTGATGGAGTGAAGAAAATAGAAAGAGAAAGAAAGGAGAGAGAGAGAGAGAGAGAGAGAGAGAGAGAGAGAGAGAGAGAGAGAGAGAGAGAGAGAGAGAGAGAGAGAGAGAGAGAGAGAGAGAGAGAGAGAGAGAGAGAGAGAGAGAGAGAGAGAGAGAGAGAGAAGGAGAGAGAGAGAGAGAGAGAGGAGAAGGAAAGGAGAGGGTAGTAGGAAGGAGGAGAGAGAGAGAGGAAGAAAGAGTAGGGAAGGTATAAAGAGAGGGAGGGAGGTAGGGAGGGAAGGAGAGGTGTCGTTATCTTTGGGGGCGGAGAAAAAGAAAAAAAAATAATGAGTTGAAAATCCCCTCATGAACCCTTTTAGTACAAGTGATGAAGATGATGATCGTGAAAATGAGGGTGATGATAATGACTCTGATGATGAGGATGAAGAATTTTAAGAAGGATGACAAGATAAGAATGATAGAATGATGGTGATGATGAGGATACTGAGAATGATTGTGATGATAATGATGAAGAATTTTAAGAAGGATGACAAGATAATAATGATAGAATGATGGGGATGATGATAGTGAGAATGAAGGTGATGATAATGGTGGTGATGGCTATATTGAAGCTTTTTAAGAAGGATAAGAAGATAAGAATGATATCATGATCGTAGTGATGAGAATACTGAGAATGATGGTGATGATATTGGTGGTGATGATTATGATGAAGAATGTTAAGAAGGATGACAGTGATATAATGGTGATGCTTATAATGATGATGATGATGATGATGACTGGAATGGGAGAGAGAGGAACACCAATATTAAGAAGCCGCCCATTAAACGATAAGAGGGAAGGTCCATAATGTCATCCCTCTTATATTTTTTTTTATCTCTATTAATGATGGAAAAAGGTGAATGGGGAGAAAGAGAGATCATGACAGAGAAAAAAACCCCTAATGTTCTATAGTTCCGAGAAAGAGTTTATCGAGATTTCTGGTCAACACACTTTATATAATTCTTCTTCTTCATCTCTCTTCTTCTTTATATTATGTTGAAGGATAAACGACGATATGAAGGAGGAGGCGAAAATCATGGGATGCTTCTGGCTAATGTCAATAAAGGTCGGCGGATACCTCGATAAACTGCCTAAATGGTTTCGGGAATGTGTGTTTAAAGTCACTCGCTTCATTGCTTTATTCCCTTGATCAGAGAGAGAGAGAGAGAGAGAGAGAGAGAGAGAGAGAGAGAGAGAGAGAGAGAGAGAGAGAGAGAGAGAGAGAGAGAGAGAGAGAGAGAGAGAGAGAGAGAGAGAGAGAGAGAGAGAGAGAGAGAGAGAGAGAGAGAGAGAGAGAGAGAGAGAGAGAGAGAGAGAGAGAGAGAGAGAGAGAGAGAGAGAGAGAGAGAGAGAGAGAGAGGAGAGAGAGAGAGAGAGAGAGAGAGAGTTGTGAGCGTGGTGACCCTATGTGAGCGTGGGGACCTCGGTGACTGGAGGAGTCACGACTGGGAGGAGGAGAAGGAGTCATCATCACGAGGAGGAGGAGAAGGAGGAGGAGGAGGAGGAGGAGGAGAAGAGGAAGAAGAAGGAGGAAGTATCAGTCGCCAAGGGAACACTGCTAATACTTCCGTTCTCTCTCTCTCTCTCTCTCTCTCTCTGTCTATCTATCTCTTTCTCCCTCCCGCTTCTCTGTCTCTGCTTCTCCTGGGGACGATGTACGAGGAAAGGAAGACCTGTGGGAAGGGAGGCTTTATTTTCAACTGTATATTATTTACAGGAGAGAAAAGTTCGAAATTCAACCACCAGAGGGCAGTATTCACGTCTCCATGTGCCCAGGGGAAGGTTTAGAGGAGAGAGAACCTGGAAGTTGACAATATATTATTTTAAACACACGGGGATAGTTACAACATTAGTCACCAGAGGGCAGTAAGAGGTTTAGTAGACCCTGTGGATAGTTTTGTTCGGAAGGGAACCAAAGGGGAAGGTCGTGTATGTTTCTTAGTAGTTACAGTTACAGTTCTAGCCACGAAAGGGCAATAGGAGTTTTACTAAGGACCAATTTCACAGTTCGACTTGATGGGTTAGTAAGCTCCGAATCCAGTGCTGAGGACTTCGAAAATTTATTGTATAGTGTTTGGTGTTCACATAGAAGTTAGGAAATTGAAGGAGACTGTACAGGAATGCTCTCTAAGTATCGAGTGATGAGTAAAAACCTGTCTATTGAGGATTGTATAAGATTGTATAAGTTAGTTGGTCGCTTACAAAGACTGAGGTGGAGTGTGGAACTGGCCCTAAGTTAGCAGCCTCTCCGCGTGATTTTGAGGTAGAAGGGAACGAAAGAGAAGGGAAAGCAAGGGAAGTGTAGAGAAAGAATTGACATTAACCTGAAGCATCCCGTGATATTCGGCTCCTCCTCCTTCATATCGTCGTTTATCCTTCAACATATAAAGAAAAAGAGAGATGAAGGAGAAGAATTATATAAAGTGTGTTGACCAAAAATCTGACAAACCTTCTCAGAACTATAGAACATTAGTTTTTTTTTCTCTGTCATGATCTCTCTTTCTCCCCATTCACCTTTATCCATCATTAATATAGATAAAAAAAGAGGGATGACTTTATGGAAGGTTGTACATACTTTTTGGGCACTGAAGATGTCTTAGGGAGGAAACAGTTGCGAAAGTAGCCACCAGGGGGCAGTGCGAGTCTTATTGTGCCCGCGGGAGTGTTTTGAGACGGAAGCAATAATTTAAGAGATACATAAATTTTGGAAAGAACGGCTGAAACAGTATTACCACCGAGAGAGAGAGAGAGAGAGAGAGAGAGAGAGAGAGAGAGAGAGAGAGAGAGAGAGAGAGAGAATGTGTGATAACAGAGGTGATAAATAGATAACTGACATGCCAGGTAATTTTGTACAAGTGAAAGCAATTACCGGAAGACACGTGTAATTGGAGGGTCCAGGTGAGAAGCCAAATAAGCGGCTCTTTTTAATGTCTTGCCTTGACGTTACTGTAAGGAGGGAAGAAAATAGGCGTCGTTTGTCAAGAGAAAATGGGAAAACGTCTGTCATAGGGAAGTTAAAATCCTTTTCTATAAGTGTTAGTTGACGGAGGATGGGATGAAAGGGGAGAGTGGGAAATGCGGGAAAAGACTGACCCTCCTCTCCTTCCCTCACCCCCCTTTCCCATCTCTTCCCTTCCCATTCATTCCCTCTCCTTCATTTCCATTCCCCTCTCCTTCCTAAAGCCACGGTTACACTGGTCATTGCTACCCCTGGGCTGGACGATTTTGGCTGGGTTGGGAACCCTCCCCAACCAAACCCGCCCTGCCCAGGGTAAATTTGAGTGGACGCGCTGGATCGTTGTTCTCCCAGTGGTATGGCTGGGCGCACCGTGCAAAGTTGCCAGATTGTCTTACTCAGCCTCTTATATTTACCGACTTCCGACCCAAAAACTGTCTCGTGGACCCCAGTAAGGAGATTCACTTATAATTATCGTTAAAATAGTTAATTCCTGATGTTTTTTGGCAATAGTTCGGCGTCAGAAACCGGTAAATACTATGCTCTGAGTACGACAATCTGGCAACGGTGGGGCGCAGCAGAGGTATTGAGATACTGTAGTATTCAAGCATACAACTAAAACCAAATTATCCTATATAATAAAATATATAAATATTATATTATTATATAATGAAATTATTAGTTTTCCTGTATAATTAATGATCACTAACGGCACACAAATTAATAAAACAGAGCACCTTCACACTCGCTTGACTTGGAAACCAGATGTAAACAAACACAGACCAACGAAGTCACCATGGTATCCCTAGAAAACTCAATTTCGTGGCCACAAGAGGCCATATATAGCCTCTTGGAGGGGTAAGCTGGCTTCCAGCCCAGGCAAAATCGTCCAGCCCAGGGGTAACAGTGACTAGTGTAACCGTAGCTTTACCCATCCTTTCCTTCCCTTCCCATCCTTTCCCTTAACCCCCATCTTCTTCCCTTGCTTTGCCTTCCCTTTCTTTTCTTCCTATGCTTTTCCCTTTCTTCCCTTCCCTTCACTCTCCCTTTCTCTTCCTTTCCCTTTACT
>NC_066518.1:6166609-6169109 GCF_024679095.1 Eriocheir sinensis
AGAGAGAGAGAGAGAGAGAGAGATGATAAGATAGAAAACACAAAAACACCTTATTTCAATATGATGTGTGTGTGTGTGTGTGTGTGTGTGTGTGTGTGTGTGTGTGTGTGTGTGTGTGTGTGTTTAGGATGTGCCTCATCAATTGTTTGTGTTTGAACTCTCCCATTCTTTCCTCCCTCCCTCACTCCTGTCTTCCCCTTTCCGCCTCTTCATCCTATCCCCACGACCATAATTATTGTGAAGGAGAATATTTCCGTGTCTTTCGGAAGGTTAATCATCTCCCTTAATCTAGTCCTCGCCCTAATCTCCCTTCCTGTCTCTCCCCTGTTCTTTCCAATCCAGGTAAAAAAAGTGACAGGTAAAAAAGTCACAGGCAAAAAAGTCACAGGAAAAAAACGTCACAGGCAAAAAAATCACAGGATAAGAAGTCACAGGGAAAAAAATTCACACACAAAAAAACGTCACAGGAAAAAAAGTCACAAAAAAAGTCACAGGCAAAAAAGTCACAGGAAAAAAAGTCACAGAAAAAAAAGAAACAGGGCAATGTTCGCACGGTTTTCACTTTATATATGAATGGCAACTTTTCTATAGCCCCAAATATTTTCAAGCAGATTTATGTCATCCGTGTGCCTTTACTTTACAACAATTACTTCAATGTGTACACTCATCTTCCAAACAGGACTCACGCCACCTACGAAGAACTTTCAGGCTATAGATGATGAGTGTGCAGACCTAAGCTATTTTATGAATGTGCAAACCGTGGTGACTGACTTTGAAGATGTGTAGCTACTGAGAAGTGTTCTTGCCGTGTTTGGCCGCGACAAAGAGAGCAAAGGCTGTTTCCATCATCTTACGCAGTCCACTTGGCGTAAGATCCAGGAAATGGGTTTGAAAACACAGTATAATACCAGTGCTGAGTTTCGTTTGTTTTGTGGCATGATTGATGCTCTAGGTTTTTTTGCCCCTAGTGGACGTTGATGAAGGCATGAGCCTCAAAACTGTCATTCCGTAAGATCCACCTGAAGCCGAGGAGTTGCTCATGTACGTACTTCGACTGTACTTATGTTAGAGGCTCATTTCGACTGATGCAGCAGCCAGTTGCCATGTCCAGTGGTCCCCTGATGCCTCTGAGAATGCGTCACATTCCACCTATGTTTGCCCCTCACCTTTGGAACGTGTATGACGCCACCATGAACAACAATGCCTGTACCAACAACATATGAGAAGGGTGGGTTGGTCACTACTATCCTTCAGTCTGGCGGCTGTATATGACTTGAATATTTTTGTTTGATTACCTGTCTTTCTTTCCAAGCCAATATTGATTTCTTTTCCTGTGACTTTATTACCGTCCACCCAAACTTTCTGTCTCTCCCATTTTCCCTTCTATCACTCGGGGATGGAGTTTTCGTATTCGACTACATTCGAATACCGTACTTGGGTGTATTTGTATTCATATTCGAATAATTATTGATTGAAATCAAAGTATTCTCATTCGTAATCGGATAGAAGGGAAAAGTACTTGTATTTTGAGAGTAATCTGACGAATACTTCAATATTATCAGAAATAGCAGCCATTGTTCCTTACAACTCCAGCCTCCAGCCTAAATTAAAAAAAAATGCTTCCTTACTAATCAGACTTATTATCTGACACAGTGAGCTCCTCCTTTGTTGATTTGTGCCATAAGTTCCCGCCTATTATTTGTTTGAAGATACCCTTAACCTGACCTAACCTAACAAAACCTCAAACAGTTACTTTAGGTCTTGACTCAGAAACTTCATCTATGCTTCTTTACTAATGAGACTTTCTATACAACAAAGTGAGGTCATTCTTTGTTGATTTATACCATAAGGTGTTGCCTATCATGTGTATGAAAATACTCTAAACCCACCCTAACTTAACAAAGCCTCAAACAATTACTATTGGTCTTAACTCAGAAAATTCATATATACTTCCTTACTAATAAGACTTTCTGTGCAACAAAGTGAGGTCATTCTGTGCCGATTTATACCATAAGTTGCTGACTATCATGTGTTTGAAGATACCCTAAACCTAACCTAACCTAACAAAACCCAGAACATTACTATAGGTCTTGACTCAGAAAATTCATATATGCTTACTTACTAATGAAACTTTCTGTACAACAGAGTGTGGTCATTCTTTGTTGATTTATACCATAAAGTGCTGGCTCTCATGTTTTTTTTTTTTAAATACCCAAAACTTAACCTAACCTTACAAAACCACAAACGGTTACCATACGCCTTACAAGTCCAGCCTCCTGGGCGGAAGTGTAATCGTCGTGTATAGTACTGGTTCATGAACTCACTTTACTTTTGCATAACTTTAAAATTATGTCATACCCAGTTATGAGAAGAAGGTAGTTTTCAATGAAAAGTATTGATGAATGTATTTATGAATACTTTCAAGAAGTATTCATATTTGTATTCGAATTAAAGTCATTTCAGTGTATTCGAATTCGTATTCGTTCGAATTTGAAGTATT
>NC_066518.1:6174109-6204109 GCF_024679095.1 Eriocheir sinensis
GCCTTAGTCATATACCTTTCTTGGCACCTCTTCCTAGTCCACCACCACCACTTCTGTCGCCGCCACCTCCTCCACCACCACTAAATTTACAGCCCAGTTCGTGTTTTGCTCAGTCTGTCTTGCTTCGCCGTTATTGAGGACCATTAATCCAACACCAACTGTCAACATGTTTCTCTCTCTCTCTCTCTCTCTCTCTCGTCCTTTTTCCATTTCTCTGCCATCTCTTCCTCTTCTTCTTTTCCCCTCCATTGCCTTAATCTTCCTCTACTTTATTCTTCACTGATCTTGATAAGTCTCTTTTTTGTTGGTCTTTCGTGACGCTGCATTTCAACCTCATCCTTTTTCCTGGTCTCCGTTTTCTTCCTCTTCTCTTTCCCTATCTTCCCATATCTTCCTCCGTCTCCTTACTGTCCTAACATGTATTTCGTTCCTCTTCTCCTTATCTTTCTTCCTTAACGAATCCTTCCTTTGTTTTCATTCCCTGCTCTACCCCCTTCCTTCCTTTTCCTTGTTCCACCATGTCCTCATCTATTCTTTTCTTGTTTTTCCTTTCCCACCCTGCTCTCGTTTCCTTTTCTGTCTTCCGTGTATACCCTTTCATTCCTCGTCTTTACTTTTTTGTTCTTTTCGTGCCCTCCTCTTTCCCTCTGCTTGCCAATCCTCCCTCTATATGAGTTTCGTATCCCTTTCTCCTTGTTGAGCCGTCCTCTCCTTTGTTTCGTTGTTTGTAGAGGAAAGGTTATTTTGGTTGATGCCTTATGAACGGTGTTTCGTCAAAAGTGATGACATGTAGGTGTGTTAACAGGTAAAGGTTGTGCTATTGATGGTAATGTGTGAATCTGTGGGTAACAACTTTCTTCTTTCTGTATTTCCTCATGTCTACAAATTTTTTTTTTTTATGAGGGACGTATCAAGACACCTTTCCCTCCGAACTGGACCTCTCTTTTGGCCACTCATTATGTTTTCCTTTTAAGGCGCCGCACTTAGTGGACTTATTTTTGTTTTTTGTTTTTGCCCTTGAGCTATTTCCTTTGATGTATAAAAATAGTGACGAATTCATTTTTTTCTCTTTACATATGTTAAGTAATGTTACTACTACTACTACTACTACTACTACTACTACTACTACTACTACTACTACTATCACCACTGGCACCACGGCTAGATTCTACACCATTTTATTCACCACCACCACCACCACCACCACCACTTGCATTGTCTACGTAATAACAAAGCCCCACCACCACCATTATCACTTCACCATCAGTCACTGCCCCCACCATTACCGCCACGCCACCACTTCACTCCACTTCGCTCCTCTCTCTTTCTTACCACTCCACTTTCCTCTTTGCACTAAACTGAACTCATTCGTTTTCATATTTTTCTCTCTTTCAAATAACTCCACTTCCCTTCCTCTACTCTCTACTCTAGTCTTGTCTACTCTTCTCTACTCTCCTTTCCCTTCCACTCTCCTCCACTTCATTCAGTTTTCTTCCACTCCATTCCATGTCAATGCAAAATAAAGGAACACATGTCTTACACTACCACGAGAGAGAGAGAGAGAGAGAGAGAGAGAGAGAGAGAGAGAGAGAGAGAGAGAGAGAGAGAGAGAGAGAGAGAGAGAGAGAGAGAGAGAGAGAGAGAGTAATATATCCTTGCTCAACAATGCAAATAACACCATTATCATAACATCCTCCTCCTCACCACTCTCCCCACCATCACCACCACCATCACCACCTCCACTAACACCAACACCACCACCACCAACAACAACTTTCACCTTACCCCTCGTGACTATGAATAGCTCGAGGAAGTTAAAAATAGCCAGCCAGTCAATTTACCAGCCAATCAGCCAGACCTTTGTGTGTCCCCTAACCATGACGGGACAAGGATAAGAGTGGAAGCAGTGGGCAAGGCAAAAGGAGGTAGTGCGGGTTGTATTGAGGGTCTGTAAGAAATAGGTGAAGACTATTTAGGTGTGGAAGAAAAGTAAGAAGATAATGAGGAATCAGGATAACAAGGGGCGGGGGGGAAGATGAGGTGAACCAGAAGGAGGAGGAAGAGAAGGAAAATAAAAAAAAGTGATGAATGATGAATAGTTAGGCATGAGAAAAAGAGAAGATAGTTAATAATGATAATAAAGGGGGATGAAGTGGAGATGAATTGGGAGAAAGAGGAGATAGACAAAGAAAAATTAAGAAAAGGAGGTACTGTGGGAGGTGTTAAGGGTGAAGAAGGAAGAAAAGGTCAAGAATATTTAGATATGCAAGAAGCGAAAGAAGATAATGAAGATTAATAACAAGAGAGGAGGAAGGGAAGGTGAAACAGCAGAAGGGGAGGGAAGAAGAGGGAAAGAAGGTGAAGAATGATAATGTTTACAAGAAAATACAGAAAATAATGAGGAATACTAAGATGAAGGAGGTGGAGAACTAGCAGGGTGAGTTGAAAGGGAGGGTACTGGAGGATCAAGTATACAAGAAAAAAACACACATAAGAATGAGAAAAAATAAGAACCTAGACATTGATAGCGAGGAGGAGGAGGAGGAGGAGGAGGAAAAGGAGAAATAGCAAAATTAGTGTTTCAAAAGCATAGCCACACCCCAAAACAAACCACTATACAAGAGATGGCCAAGTGCTATCAGTGAGGACTTAGTGAAATGAGGGTTGCAATTACCCAAGAGTTTCGGACATTAGCCAAAACAAGACTCCACCACAGAATGTTCGATGATCCTTAAGGCTTATCTAATTTTCAGCTATTTCATGTTTTACTATTTAAGATATAGATGAAGCAAGTTTTGTTTTGTTATTTCTTACTGAACGGAACTATATTTATATAAACCCAATCGTCCCGGACAGGAGGAATACACCGAGTCGAGTCAATAGCTATTTGCATATTTAGATTAAGGGACAAACCTATTCGAATGGGCCGTGAAGTGTGTATATACATGTAGATTCTCTCCCTCTCTCTCTCTCTCTCTCTCTCTCTCTCTCTCTCTCTCTCTCTCTCTCTCTCTCTCTCTCTCTCTTCCTATCTATGTGTAATTGTTTGTTTGTATATTTGTCTTTCTGTTTACTCTATCTGTTTGCCTTTCTGTCTGCATGGCTCGTTTATCTGTCAGTGTGTGTGTGTGTGTGTGTGTGTGTGTGTGTGTGTGTGTGTGTGTGTGCGCCTGATGTATTAATGCGTGTGTGTGCCGGGGGCATAATCCAATAATATAAACAAGCTGTACAAATTTAATCTCGCTTTATGGGGACTGAATCTTCCCTAACTTAGCCTGACCTGACCTGACTTGACCTTCCTGAGCTAGATGAACGTGACATGGCCTTCTCTCTATCCTCCCTAACGTCCTCTGACCCTATTCATTACTTTCCAGTACGACGTAAATGACTTGAAATGATCTATATTGGTTCCTTTATTCCGTTTTTCTCCCTCCCACTCTTCTTCCTTTGCTAACATTCTTTTGTATCACCCGTTTGAAGACTCAGTTCCTATATTTCCCTTTTCCACTTCCATCCTTTCCCTTCTCTTTTTACTTTTCTTATATCCTTTTTTTGCCTTCCTATGTCTCTTTTAGCTTTCCTATCCATCACCCTATTTCTTATTTTTTTTTACACTTCTTTCCTCTCCTTTCCTTTGATTTCTTCTTCTTTTTCTTTCTTTTTTCTTTTTTCTTGTTGTTATTGTTATTGTTGTTGTTGTTGTTGTTGTTGTTGTTGTTGTTGTTGTTGTTGTTGTTGTCCTTTTTCTTCTTCTTCTTCTTCTTCTTCTTCTTCTTCTTCACCTTTCTTTTCTCTTATTTATCATCCCTGTTACGACGTCTTCCCTTGACCTCCCCTTCCTTCCTCCTTCTTTTCCATGCTTCTTCGGTCATGCCATTGATCTCTCCGTCACGGTATTACAAGCACATGATGCCGCTCGGAAGCATGCTAAATACCCCCCTTGGAAATGACGAGTAATACAACACGCATCGCCTAACAGCACGTGACTGGCTGGCATCCCTCCCCTCTCCCACGACCCTCACTTGGAGTCATTTATGTGTCTTCCTTTGATGTGGAAATCCATCATCCGTCTCACTTTCGCGGTATTAAACCTTGTGGTGGTGGTGGTGGATATTTTTTTGTGAAGCGTCAAGGCCATAAAATGAGAACTTGTTTATATCAGAGAAGTTTCATATAGTTCCAGTTTTGCAGTTTTAGAAATGGTGCGTAAAGAAAACATGAATTTTAAACGTAGTTGGGGTATTTTGTTTTGTGTGTGTTCAGCATAAAAGCCATAAAAAAACCCAACTTATTTATATCCGATAAGTCTGCAGTTCCAGTTTTGCGGTGTTAGAAACGGCTCATAAAGAAAACATGAATATTAAACCGTTATTAATTTAAACGTGGTATTAAATGTGGTGGTGGATTATATTTGTGTGTAAAGCGTGAAGGCCATAAAATGAGAACTTATTTTTACCCGAGAAGTTTCATGTAGTCACAGTTTTGAGGTATTAGATGCGATGCATAAAGAGAAAATCAACCTTATTTATTTTGTGACCTTGGGAAAAAGATTATTCATATTTATAGAAGCATGAAAGTGAGAAAAAAAATGTCTATACTTATTATTTGACCGTGGAGAAATGATTATTATTTTTTTAGAAACATGAAAACCGAGAAAGAGAATTGTCTGCTTATTATTTGACCGTGGAGAAAAAGATTATTCATGTTTTAGAAGCATGAAAAAGAGAAAAAGAATTGTCTTTATTTTATGACTGTGGAAAAAAGATTATTCATGTTTTAAAAGCATGAAAACGAGAAAAAAAATTGTCTGCTTATTTTATGATTGTGGAAAAAAGATTATTCATGTTTTAGAAGCATGAAAAAGAGAGAAAAAAAAATTATTTACTTATTTTATGACTGTGGAAAAAAAATTATTCATTTACTTAGAAGTATGAAAACGAGAAAAAAGAATTGTCTGCTTATTTTATGACCGTGGAAAAAAAGATTTTTGATGTTTTAGAAGCATGAAAACGAGAAAAAAGAATTGTCTACTTAATTTAAGACCGTGGAAAAAGATTATTCATGTTTTAGAAACATGAAAACGAGAAAAAGAATTGTCTACTTATTTTATGACTGTGGAAAAAAGATTATTCATGTTTTAGAAGCATGAAAACGAGAAAAAGAATTGTCTACTTATTTTATGACTGTGGAAAAAAGATTATTAATGTTTTAGAAGCATGAAAACGAGAAAAAAAATTGTCTGCTTATTTTATGACTGTGGAAAAAAGATTATTCATTTACTTAGAATAATGAAAACGAGAAAAAAAATTGTCTGCTTATTTTATGACCGTGGAAAAAAGATTATTCATGTTTTAGAAGCATGAAAACGAGAAAAAAAATGGTCTGCTTATTTTATGACCGTGGAAAAAAGATTATTCATTTACTTAGAAGCATGAAGACGAGAAAAAGAATTGTCTGCTTATTTTATGACTGTGGAAAAAAGATTATTCATGTTTTAGAAGCATGAAGACGAGAAAAAGAATTGTCTACTTATTTTATGACCGTGGAAAAAAGATTATTCATGTTTTAGAAGCATGAAGACGAGAAAAAGAATTGTCTACTTATTTTATGACTGTGGAAAAAAGATTATTCATGTTTTAGAAGCATGAAGACGAGAAAAAGAATTGTCTGCTTATTTTATGACCGTGGAAAAAAGATTATTCATGTTTTAGAAGCATGAAGACGAGAAAAAGAATTGTCTACTTATTTTATGACCGTGGAAAAAAGATTATTCATGTTTTAGAAGCATGAAGACGAGAAAAAGAATTGTTTACTTATTTTATGACTGTGGAAAAAAGATTATTCATGTTTTAGAAGCATGAAAACGAGAAAAAGAATTGTCTACTTATTATATGACCGTGGAAAAAAGATTATTCATGTTTTAGAAGCATGAAAACGAGAAAAAGAATTGTCTACTTATTTTATGACTGTGGAAAAAAGATTATTTATGTTTTAGAAGCATGAAAAGGAGAAAAAAGAATTGTCTACTTATTTTATGACCGTGGAAAAAAGATTATTCATGTTTTAGAAGCATGAAGACGAGAAAAAGAATTGTCTACTTATTTTATGACCGTGGAAAAAAGATTATTCATGTTTTAGAAGCATGAAAACGAGAAAAAGAATTGTCTGCTTATTTTATGACTGTGGAAAAAAGATTATTCATTTACTTAGAAGCATGAAAACGAGAAAAAGAATTGTCTGCTTATTTTATGACTGTGGAAAAAAGATTATTCATTTACTTAGAAGCATGAAGACGAGAAAAAGAATTGTCTACTTATTTTATGACCGTGGAAAAAAGATTATTCATTTACTTAGAAGCATGAAGACGAGAAAAAGAATTGTCTGCTTATTTTATGACTGTGGAAAAAAGATTATTCATGTTTTAGAAGCATGAAAACGAGAAAAAGAATTGTCTACTTATTTTATGACTGTGGAAAAAAGATTATTCATGTTTTAGAAGCATGAAAACGAGAAAAAGAATTGTCTGCTTATTTTATGACCGTGGAAAAAGATTATTCATGTTTTAGAAGCATGAAAACGAGAAAAAGAATTGTCTACTTATTATATGACCGTGGAAAAAAGATTATTCATGTTTTAGAAGCATGAAAACGAGAAAAAGAATTGTCTACTTATTTTATGACCGTGGAAAAAAGATTATTCATGTTTTAGAAGCATGAAGACGAGAAAAAGAATTGTCTACTTATTTTATGACTGTGGAAAAAAGATTATTCATGTTTTAGAAGCATGAAGACGAGAAAAAGAATTGTCTACTTATTTTATGACTGTGGAAAAAAGATTATTCATGTTTTAGAAGCATGAAGACGAGAAAAAGAATTGTCTGCTTATTTTATGACCGTGGAAAAAAGATTATTCATGTTTTAGAAGCATGAAAACGAGAAAAAGATTTGTCTATTTATTTTATGACCGTGGAAAAAGGATTATTCATGTTTTAGAAGCATGAAAACGAGAAAAAGAATTGTCTATTTATTTTATGACCATGGAAAAAAGATTATTCATGTTTTAGAAGCATGAAAACGAGAAAAAGAATTGTCTACTTATTTTATGACTGTGGAAAAAAGATTATTCATGTTTTTGAAGCATGAAAAGATTATTCATGTTTTAGAAGCATGAAAACGAGAAAAAGAATTGTCTGCTTATTTTATGACCGTGGAAAAAAGATTATTCATTTACTTAGAAGTATGAAAACGAGAAAAAAGAATTGTCTATTTATTTTATGACCGTGGAAAAAAGATTATTCATGTTTTAGAAGCATGAAAAAGAGAGAAAAAAATTGTTTACTTATTTTATGATTGTGGAAAAAAGATTATTCATGTTTTAGAAGCATGAAAACGAGAAAAAGAATTGTCTACTTATTTTATGACCGTGGAAAAAAGATTATTCATATTTTAGAAGCATGAAGACGAGAAAAAGAATTGTCTACTTATTTTATGACTGTGGAAAAAAGATTATTCATGTTTTAGAAGCATGAAAACGAGAAAAAGAATTGTCTGCTTATTATATGACTGTGGAAAAAAGATTATTCATGTTTTAGAAGCATGAAAACGAGAAAAAGAATTGTCTACTTATTTTATGACTGTGGAAAAAAGATTATTCATGTTTTAGAAGCATGAAAAAGAGAGAAAAAAATTGTTTACTTATTTTATGACTGTGGAAAAAAGATTATTCATGTTTTAGAAGCATGAAAACGAGAAAAAGAATTGTCTACTTATTTTATGACCGTGGAAAAAAGATTATTCATGTTTTAGAAAAAGAATTGTCTGCTTATTTTATGACTGTGGAAAAAAGATTATTCATGTTTTAGAAGCATGAAAACGAGAAAAAGAATTGTCTACTTATTTTATGACCGTGGAAAAAAGATTATTCATGTTTTAGAAGCATGAAAACGAGAAAAAGAATTGTCTACTTATTTTATGACCGTGGAAAAAAGATTATTCATTTACTTAGAAGTATGAAAACGAGAAAAAGAATTGTCTGCTTATTTTATGACTGTGGAAAAAAGATTATTCATGTTTTAGAAGCATGAAAACGAGAAAAAGAATTGTCTGCTTATTTTATGACCGTGGAAAAAAGATTATTCATTTACTTAGAAGCATGAAGACGAGAAAAAGAATTGTCTGCTTATTTTATGACTGTGGAAAAAAGATTATTCATGTTTTAGAAGTATGAAGACGAGAAAAAGAATTGTCTGCTTATTTTATGACCGTGGAAAAAGATTATTAATGTTTTAGAAGCATGAAAACGAGAAAAAGAATTGTCTACTTATTTTATGACTGTGGAAAAAAGATTATTCATTTACTTAGAAGCATGAAGACGAGAAAAAGAACTGTCTACTTATTTTATGACTGTGGAAAAAAGATTATTCATGTTTTAGAAGCATGAAGACGAGAAAAAGAATTGTCTGCTTATTTTATGACTGTGGAAAAAAGATTATTCATTTACTTAGAAGTATGAAAACGAGAAAAAAGAATTGTCTATTTATTTTATGACCGTGGAAAAAAGATTATTCATGTTTTAGAAGCATGAAAACGAGAGAAAGAATTGTCTACTTATTATATGACCGTGGAAAAAGATTATTCATGTTTTAGAAGCATGAAAACGAGAAAAAGAATTGTCTGCTTATTTTATGACTGTGGAAAAAAGATTATTCATGTTTTAGAAGCATGAAAACGAGAAAAAGAATTGTCTGCTTATTTTATGACCGTGGAAAAAAGATTATTCATGTTTTAGAAGCATGAAGACGAGAAAAAGAATTGTCTACTTATTTTATGACTGTGGAAAAAAGATTATTCATGTTTTAGAAGCATGAAAACGAGAAAAAGAATTGTCTGCTTATTTTATGACTGTGGAAAAAGATTATTCATTTACTTAGAGGCATGAAGACGAGAAAAAGAATTGTCTGCTTATTTTATGACCGTGGAAAAAGATTATTCATTTACTTAGAAGCATGAAAACGAGAAAAAGAATTGTCTGCTTATTTTATGACCGTGGAAAAAGATTATTCATTTACTTAGAAGCATGAAAACGAGAAAAAGAATTGTCTACTTATTTTATGACTGTGGAAAAAAGATTATTCATGTTTTAGAAGCATGAAAACGAGAAAAAAATTGTTCACTTATTTTATGACTGTGGAAAAAAGATTATTCATTTACTTAGAAGCATGAAAACGAGAAAAAGAATTGTCTACTTATTATATGACTGTGGAAAAAAGATTATTCATGTTTTAGAAGCATGAAAACGAGAAAAAGAATTGTATACTTATTATATAACTGTGGAAAAAAGATTATTCATGTTTTAGAAGCATGAAAACGAGAAAAAGAATTGTCTACTTATTATATGACTGTTGGAAAAAGATTATTCATGTTTTAGAAGCATGAAAACGAGAAAAAGAATTGTCTGCTTATTTTATGACCGTGGAAAAAAGATTATTCATGTTTTAGAAGCATGAAAACGAGAAAAAGAATTGTCTACTTATTATATGACTGTGGAAAAAAGATTATTCATGTTTTAAAAGTATGAAAACGAGAAAAAAGAATTGTCTACTTATTTTATGACCGTGGAAAAAAAAGATTATTGATGTTTTAGAAGCATGAAAACGAGAAAAAGAATTGTCTAATTATTTTATGACTGTGGAAAAAAGATTATTCATGTTTTAGAAACATGAAAACGAGAAAAAGAATTGTCTACTTATTTTATGACTGTGGAAAAAAGATTATTCATGTTTTAGAAGCATGAAAACGAGAAAAAGAATTGTCTACTTATTTTATGACTGTGGAAAAAAGATTATTCATGTTTTAGAAGCATGAAAACGAGAAAAAGATTTGTCTATTTATTTTATGACCGTGGAAAAAGGATTATTCATGTTTTAGAAGCATGAAAACGAGAAAAAGATTTGTCTATTTATTTTATAACCGTGGAAAAAGAAAACGAAAAAAAGATTTGTCTATTTATTTTATGACCGTGGAAAAAAGATTATTCATTTACTTAGAAGTATGAAAACGAGAAAAAAGAATTGTCTATTTATTATATGACTGTGGAAAAAAGATTATTCATGTTTTAGAAGCATGAAGACGAGAAAAAGAATTGCCTACTTATTTTATGTCTGTGGAAAAAAGATTATTCATGTTTTAGAAGCATGAAAAAGAGAGAAAAAAAATGTTTACTTATTTTATGACTGTGGAAAAAAAGATTATTCATGTTTTAGAAGCATGAAAAAGAGAGAAAAAAACTGTTTACTTATTTTATGACTGTGGAAAAAAGATTATTCATATTTTAGAAGCATGAAAAAGAGAGAAAAAAAATTGTCTGCTTATTTTATTGATTGGAAAAAAAGATTAGAAAAAGAATTGTCTACTTATTTTATGACTGTGGAAAAAGATTATTCATGTTTTAGAAGCATGAAAAGAGAAAAAATTGTTTACTTATTTTATGACTGTGGAAAAAAGATTATTCATGTTTTAGAAGCATGAAAACGAGAAAAAGAATTGTCTATTTATTTTATGACCGTGGAAAAAAGATTATTCATGTTTTAGAAGCATGAAAACGAGAAAAAGAATTGTCTGCTTATTTTATGACCGTAGAAAAAAGATTATTCATATTTTAGAAGCATGAAAACGAGAAAAGATTATTTAGGATGAAAAAAAACGAAAAAAAGAATTGTTGGCTTATTTTTTGACCGTGAAAAAAAGATTATTTATATTTTTAGAAGCATGAAAACGAGAAAAGAAAAAAGATTATTCATGTTTTAGAAGCATGAAAACGAGAAAAAGAATTGTCTGTTTATTTTATGACCGTGGAAAAAGATTATTCATTTACTTAGACGCATGAAGACGAGAAAAAGAATTGTCTACTTATTATATGACTGTGGAAAAAGATTATTCATGTTTTAGAAGCATGAAAACGAGAAAAGAATTGTCTGCTTATTTTATGACTGTGGAAAAGATGAATTGTCTACTTATTTTATGACTGTGGAAAAAGATTATTCATTTACTTAGAAGCATGAAGACGAGAAAAGAACTGTCTACTTATTTTATGACTGTGGAAAAAGATTATTCATGTTTTAGCTTATTTTATGACTGTGGAAAAAAGATTATTCATTTTTAGAAGTATGAAAACGAGAAAAAAGAATTGTCTATTTATTTTATGACCGTGGAAAAAAGATTATTCATGTTTTAGAAGCATGAAAACGAGAGAAAGAATTGTCTACTTATTATATGACCGTGGAAAAAGATTATTCATGTTTTAGAAGCATGAAAACGAGAAAAAGAATTGTCTGCTTATTTTATGACTGTGGAAAAAAGATTATTCATGTTTTAGAAGCATGAAAACGAGAAAAAGAATTGTCTGCTTATTTTATGACCGTGGAAAAAAGATTATTCATGTTTTAGAAGCATGAAGACGAGAAAAAGAATTGTCTACTTATTTTATGACTGTGGAAAAAAAACGAGAAAAGAATTGTTTACTTATTTTATGACTGTGGAAAAAAGATTATTTATGTTTTAGAAGCATGAAAAGGAGAAAAAAGAATTGTCTACTTATTTTATGACCGTGGAAAAAAGATTATTCATGTTTTAGAAGCACGAAAAAGAGAAAAAAAATTGTCTACTTATTATATGACTGTAGAAAAAAGATTATTCATGTTTTAGAAGCATGAAAAAGAAAGAAAAAAATTGTTTACTTATTATATGACTGTAGAAAAAAGATTATTCATGTTTTAGAAGCATAAAGACGAGTAAAAAGAATTGTCTGCTTATTTTATGACTGTGGAAAAAAGATTATTCATGTTTTAGAAGCATGAAAACGAGAAAAAGAATTGTCTACTTATTTTATGACCGTGGAAAAAAGATTATTCATGTTTTAGAAGCATGAAAACGAGAAAAAGAATTGTCTACTTATTATATGACTGTGGAAAAAAGATTATTCATGTTTTAAAAGTATGAAAACGAGAAAAAAGAATTGTCTACTTATTTTATGACCGTGGAAAAAAAAGATTATTGATGTTTTAGAAGCATGAAAACGAGAAAAAGAATTGTCGATTATTCATGTTTTAGAAACATGAAAACGAGAAAAAGAATTGTCTACTTATTTTATGACTGTGGAAAAAAGATTATTCATGTTTTAGAAGCATGAAAACGAGAAAAAGATTTGTCTATTTATTTTATAACCGTGGAAAAAAGATTATTCATGTTTTAGAAGCATGAAAACGAGAAAAAGAATTGTCTACTTATTTTATGACCGTGGAAAAAAAGATTATTGATTTACTTAAAAGTATGAAAACGAGAAAAAGATTTGTCTATTTATTTTATGACCGTGGAAAAAGGATTATTCATGTTTTAGAAAAAAGATTATTCATGTTTTACGAGAAAAGATTTGTCTATTTATTTTATGACTGGAAAAAGATTATTCATGTTTAAAACGAGAAAAAGAATTGTCGTGGAAAAAAGATATTCATGTTTTAGAAGCATGAAAACGAGAAAAAGAATTGTCTGCTTATTATGTGACTGTAGAAAAAAAAAATATTCATGTTTTAGAAGCATGAAAACGAGAGAAAAAAGCTGTTTACTTATTTTATGACTGTGGACAAAAGATTATTCATGTTTTAGAAGCATGAAAACGAGAAAAAGAATTGTCTGCTTATTTTATGACCGTGGAAAAAAGATTATTCATGTTTTAGAAGCATGAAAACGAGAAAAAGAATTGTCTATTTATTTTATGACCGTGGAAAAAAGATTATTCATGTTTTAGAAGCATGAAAACGAGAAAAAGAATTGTCTACTTATTATATGACCGTGGAAAAAAGATTATTCATGTTTTAGAAGCATGAAAAAGAGAGAAAAAAATTGTTTACTTATTTTATGATTGTGGAAAAAAGATTATTCATGTTTTAGAAGCATGAAAACGAGAAAAAGAATTGTCTGCTTATTTTATGACCGTAGAAAAAAGATTATTCATATTTTAGAAGCATGAAAACGAGAAAAAGAATTGTCTACTTATTTTATGACCGTGGAAAAAAGATTATTCATATTTTAGAAGCATGAAGACGAGAAAAAGAATTGTCTACTTATTTTATGACTGTGGAAAAAAGATTATTCATGTTTTAGAAGCATGAAAACGAGAAAAAGAATTGTCTACTTATTATATGACCGTGGAAAAAAGATTATTCGTGTTTTAGAAGCATGAAAACGAGAAAAAGAATTGTCTACTTATTTTATGACTGTGGAAAAAAGATTATTCATGTTTTAGAAGCATGAAAAAGAGGAAAAAAATTGTTTACTTATTTTATGACTGTGGAAAAAAGATTATTCATGTTTTAGAAGCATGAAAACGAGAAAAAGAATTGTCTGCTTATTTTATGAACGTGGAAAAAAGATTATTCATGTTTTAGAAGCATGAAAACGAGAAAAAGAATTGTCTACTTATTTTATGACCGTAGAAAAAAGATTATTCATATTTTAGAAGCATGAAAACGAGAAAAAGAATTGTCTGCTTATTATACAACTGTGGAAAAAAGATTATTCATGTTTTAGAAGCATGAAAACGAGAAAAAGAATTGTCTGCTTATTTTATGACCGTAGAAAAAAGATTATTCATATTTTAGAAGCATGAAAACGAGAAAAAGAATTGTCTACTTATTTTATGACCGTGGAAAAAAGATTATTCATATTTTAGAAGGATGAAAACGAGAAAAAGAATTGTCTGCTTATTTTATGACCGTGGAAAAAAGATTATTCATGTTTTAGAAGCATGAAAACGAGAAAAAGAATTGTCTGCTTATTTTATGACCGTGGAAAAAAGATTATTCATTTACTTAGAAGTATGAAAACGAGAAAAAAGAATTGTCTATTTATTTTATGACCGTGGAAAAAAGATTATTCATTTACTTAGAAGCATAAAAACGAGAAAAAAGAATTGTCTATTTATTTTATGACCGTGGAAAAAAGATTATTCATGTTTTAGAAGCA
This sequence comes from Eriocheir sinensis, assembly GCF_024679095.1. NCBI lineage: Eukaryota > Metazoa > Arthropoda > Malacostraca > Decapoda > Varunidae > Eriocheir > Eriocheir sinensis. The sequence goes on from NC_066518.1 coordinate 6,188,128, forward strand.
TGAAAACGAGAAAAAGAATTGTCTACTTATTTTAAGACCGTGGAAAAAGATTATTCATGTTTTAGAAGCTTGAAAACGAAAAAAGAATTGTCTACTTATTTTAAGACCGTGGAAAAAGATTATTCATGTTTTAGAAGCATGAAGACGAGAAAAAGAATTGTCTACTTATTTTATGACTGTGGAAAAAAAGATTATTGATTTACTTAGAAGTATGAAAACGAGAAAAAGAATTGTCTACTTATTTTATGACCGTGGAAAAAAAGATTATTGATTTACTTAGAAGTATGAAAACGTGAAAAAGAATTGTCTACTTAATATTTGGCCGTGGAAAAACAGATTATTGATTTACTTAGAAGTATGAAAACGTGAAAAAGAATTGTCTACCTATTTTATGACCGTGGAAAAAGATTATTCATGATTTAGAAGCATGAAAACGTGAAAAAGAATTGTATACTTAATATATGACCGTGGAAAAAAGACTAGTATTATTTAAGTATCATGAAAACCGAGAAAAAAAAATCATCTACACAGCCTCAAGTACTTACAGCTATCAAATATTGTGCACTCAATGAAATCATCAACATCATAAATTATAATACTTTGAAAAATATTTAATAATACCTAGAAAAATATTTACCATTTTGTTGGAACCTGAATACCCAGAAAGGAGAACTATTTTTGTCGAACAGAGTCTGAAGTAATCTAATTTTCCTGGTATTTAACATGCTGCATAAAACTAACATGAACATAACTCAAAACAGTATCCTGGAAAACATTTTGCATATATTCTTTTAACGTGAATTCCCCCGCAAAAGAGAACCACCAATACTAAACACTGCTTCAGGAAATTAATGCATGTTTCACGGTATTAGCTACGGTGCGTATATTTAATTCTTTAAACACGGATAATGCCTCGTAATAATACCTTGAGGAAGACTTATTTATATCTGACGCAGCTTTTAAAAGTAGCGCGTGGCCGTTCCCTGCCTCTCTAAACCATATAATCATCGTTTCTTGCCGTTTTATGGAAATTAGAATCGATGGAGCTGCAAGAACCGACGAATATGTTATGAGGTGCTTCTATTAATAGCTCTTGACCTGCCCGGGGATGTGCTGGGGGTACATCCTCTTTCTTTGTGGGTCTGTAAGAGGGTTTAAAACACTTGTACGGGATGCGGAAACTGGTATAGATGAAGCAGAAAGAAATGGCGTCTACCTCTTCCCTCTTCCACCATATCTCCATCTACCCTTTCCTTGTTCTCCCTCTCCCCTCCCCTACTCTCCTTTCCTTCCTATTTTGTCTTCTCTGATTTCGATTTCTTGATTTCTTTGGGGTACAGCCTCGTCCACGTCTATCTCTCCCACGTCTACCTTTCACCCTTACCTTTCCTCTTCCTCTTTCCTCTGAGCGCCATATGACCCAGATGTTGCGGCGCCAAGACACGATAAACCAATAATAATCATCACCTTTCCTCTTCCCTGCTCCACCATATCTTCATCTACCCTTTCCTTGTTCTCTCTTTCCCCTCCCCTACTCTCCTTTCCTTCCTATTTTGTATTTTCTCTTATTTGGATTTCTTGATTTTCTTACACTGCCTCGTCCTACTGCTTCGTGACCTTGTATAGCTATCTCTACTTCTATCCTTCTCTCCTTTCCTTTCTATTTCGTCTTCTCTGATTTGGATTTCTTTATTTCTTTATTTCTCTATTTCTTTCTGTATAGCTCCCTTTCCTTCCTATCTCGTCTTCGCTGATTTGGATTTCTTTATTTCTTTCTGTATAGCTACCCCTACTACTCTTCCTACTCTCCTTTCCTTCCTATTTCGTCTTCTCTGATTTCGATTTCTTTATTTCTTACACAGCCTTGTCCTACTGCTTCGTGACCTTGTATAGCTGTTTTTGTGGCAATTCAAAGCTACACAGAGAGGAAAAAAGAAGACTCCTGTTATTTATGGTTCCTCCAGTAGGTGTCTCCCGGTCACTTAAACGTGTAGACTCCCCTTAAGAGGCGCGGTGTAAAAAGCCATCCATTTATTTATTGCTCTCCTTTAGTGGGTGTCTCCGGGCCTCTCACTTCTCTTCAGGCTCCTTAAGGGGACGTGAAATAAGAAGAACCAGACGTGTTATTTATTGGTCTTTCAGTACGGGTTTTTTCTCTCTTTCTCTCACTTGCTTGTTTAGGTTTTTAGTGTTAGGAGAAGATAAAGAGATGGAAGGAGGAGGGGATGTAGGAGTGGAGGAGAAAAAAAGGGGGAAGGAGGGAGTCGTTGGAGGAGGAAGAGGACAGAAAGGAGGGGAAGGAGGAGAAGGAGGGGATGGAAAAGGAGAAAAATAAGGGGAAGAAGGAGAAGGATGGATATATAGGAGGAGGAGGAGTGAAGAGGAGGAAGAAGGAGAAGGATGGCATGAAGGAGGAGAAAAAGACGGGGAAGAAGGTGAAGTAGGGGATAGAGAAGGAGACAGCGGAAGAAGAGTAGGAAAAAGGAGGGATTTGTCTAGAATTTACAGGTAATGAATTATGGCAAACATACTTCAAATCTTACATCCTTTTTTTCTTTCGCTTGTTTATGCTGTTAGTGTTAGGAGAAGGAGGAGGAGGAAGAAGAGAGAGGAGGAGGAGGAGGAGGAGGAGGAGGAGGAGGAGGAGGAGGAGGAGGTAGTAGAGGAAAAGGAAGTAGAGGGAAATATCTGTTTGTGTTGAAAATATAGAGGAGAAAGAAGTAGAGGAAAAGATCTATTTGTGTTGAGAATATAGATAACAAAAAAAAATTGGTTAATCTACTTCTAATCTTACATTGCTCTCTACACCTGTTCAGCCCAAGCCAAGAGCATATTCCACCCTGCAAAGAGTCAAAACAATAGCCCAATAAAGTAGCCCAAGAGTGCGGATGAAGTAGCCCAATAAAGAGGAGGGGGGACTCTTGTGTTTTAGGAGGAGGAGGAGGAGGAGGTTTTGAGGGGCGTTTTGTAGACGTCGTAACCTCTTCTTGGCGCATTTACGAACCCTTTTACGACGCTAACACGGGCGTTATAAATGGAGGGATTGCTGTTTATATCTATTTGTTATATCAATCTACTTACCAGGGCAGAGAGAGAGAGAGAGAGAGAGAGAGAGAGAGAGAGAGAGAGAGAGAGAGAGAGAGAGAGAGAGAGAGAGAGAGAGAGAGAGAGAGAGAGAGAGAGAGAGAGAGAGAGAGAGAGAGATTTATGAATTTTCAATATTTTATCTCCCTTTCTCTCTCATCTTCCTCCCCTTCCTCCCCCATTTTCCCATTTCCTTCCTTTCTTCCTCTTCGTTCTCCTGTTTCTCCCTTCCTTCTTTCCTTCCCCTCTCCCTTCTCTTCCTCTTATTCACCCCTGCCCTACCCATTTCTCCCTCCTCTCCACTCCCCCTTCTCCCCTGTCAAACCAAAACTTTCCCTTCCTCCATTCACTTCATACCTTCCTCCCTGTCCTCCCCTTTCCTCCTTGTTCCCCTGCCCCTTCCTCCCCCCTCCCCAGCCTTCATCCTCTGCAAACCCAAAACTTTCAGTCACAGCAGGAAACGAAAACTACATATGTGTGTGTGTGTGTGTGTGTGTGTGTGTGTGTGTATGAGAGAGAGAGAGAGAGAGAGAGAGAGAGAGAGAGAGAGAGAGAGAGAGAGAGAGAGAGAGAGAGAGAGAGAGAGAGAGAGAGAGAGAGAGAGAGAGAGAGAGAGAGAGAGAGAGAGATTAGCAAGGGATTTGGAAGCTAAGCTGTTTTAAATCTTATCAAAGTTCTTTCGAAGACCTAAAAGCTACTAAGAGCATGGTACAAATGATGTTAATAATACTAATACTAATTCCAATGATGAAACAATATAATCATAATAATCACAACACGAGGATGATTCAATCCGATGTTAAGAGCACTGGATTCAAAGTTGTTTATGCAAATTTGTTTGGCTAAAGCCGTCAAAGGCCCCCCCCCTTCCCTCTCTCTCTCTCTCTCTCTCTCTCTCTCTCTCTCTCTCTCTCTCTCTCTCCCCCTTCTTCGTAGTTTGATAATAAAAAACGATAATAATAATAATAATAATAATAATATCACATTAGTACGGGCTGGGCCGACCATCAGGCCCCACCGGGAAGAAGCCTACCGGCGCAATAGGGCGCGACGTATAAAAAAAAACTTATAATTTGTTGGAAAGTTAGCATTTAAAAAAAGTATCTCAAAAACAAAATCATGAAAAAGAGACTGCGGGCTTACATACTAATTCCCGTCGTTTTTTTTTTCTCCGTAATGAGCTTCTTAATGGGTGACCAGCAGAGGAAGAGGAGGAAGAGGAGGAGGAGGAGGAGGAGGAGATGGCTCGTGGGGAGGCTGGGCAGTGCTGGTCTCTGGCTTCTTAAAGGATAAGTCAAACTTTTCACAAACGACTCCTAACTTTTTTTTCTTCTCTTTCTGCTTCTTTACAGCTAATGTCCAACTAACCTCCCTTTTTGTTTCTTCTGTCTTGCTTCATGTCTTCCTTCCTGCCTGTCTGCCCGTTTTCATCGTTCCTTCCTTCCTCCCCTCTTTCCTTTCCTCCTTCCTTTCTTCCTTCCTTCCTTTCTTTCTTTCGTTCTTTTATCCATTCTTCCTGTTTTATATGCATCTTCCTGTATTTTCCTTTCCTTCTCTTACTTTCTTGCCATCCAATCATCTTTTCTACCTTTCTTTTTTTCTGCCTTCCTTCCTTCCTTCTTCCTTCTTTTCTCTTGTTTTTCTTTTATTCTTTCCTTCCTTCCGTCTTTCCTTCCTTCTTCCCTTCCATCCTTCCTTCCTTCCTTCCTTTCTTTTTTCCTTCCTTAATCCCCTCTTTCCTCGTTTTCTTCTTCCTCAGCTTTATGTGGTTAACTGAGGCCACTGTGTTTTTAATTAAAGTGTGTATGTGTGTGTGTGTGTGTGTGTGTGTGTGTGTGTGTGTGTGTGTGTGTGTGTGTATACGCGCGTGAGACCGGTCCTTCACCTGTGTTGGGGAAGTTGAGTGGAAGATATAATCCAAGGATGAGGAGGAGGAGAGCTTTAGAGAGGGAGGGAAGCTGGAGGGATGGAAGGCAGGCGGAACGAAGGGAAGGGACAGAGGGGAGAAGGAAGAAGAACTAAAGAAAGTAAGGAATAAGGAAAGTCAAGGAAGTTCGACGATGAAAAGTGGGAGTGGGAAGGAAGGCAGGCAGGTTAAGACAGCGGTAAAGCTTAACAAAAGAAAGGAGGAAGAAGTGATTAAGAAAGGAAGGAATAAAGGGCGTAAAGAAACGGTGGGCGACGAAAAACAAGAAAATAAGGGAAGGAGGAAGGAGTGCACAAGAAAGGAAGGAAGGAAGGACGATAAGGAAAAGTGGGTGACGAAAAACAAGAAAATAAGGGAAGGAGGAAGGAGTGCACAAGAAAGGAAGGAAGGAAGGACGATAAGGAAAGGTGGGTGAGGAAAAACAAGAAAATAAGGGAAGTAAAAATGGCAATAGAGGTAAAGCTTGACAGAAGGAAGGAGAACGGAAGACTGAAGAAAGGAAGGAATGAAGGAAATAAAGGAAAGATGAAAATTATAAAAAAAACAAGAGTTAGAATAATCAGAAAGGCAGGCTGGTTAAGCTACAGAGGCGAAGCTTGAAAGAAGGAAGGAGGAAGGGAAACTGAAGAAAGGCCGGAAGGAAAGAGGGAAAGGGAAGGTTGACGGTGAAAGTTAAGGAAGTAAGAATGGCAATAGACAGAGGGAAGGAAGGAAAAAAGAAAGGAAGGAAGGAAGGAAGGAGAAAAGGAAGGAAGGAAGGAAAGAAGAAATAAATAAATAAATGAAGAAAGAAAGAAAAGAAGGACAGAAGAAGGAGGAAGGGGAACTGAAGAAAAAGAAGAAAAGAATGAAGGAAGAAGGATAATCAGATAGGCAGGGAGGTCAAAAACAGAGGCAAAGGCGGAAAAAAGACTGAAAAAAAGGAGGATGAAATTAAGGAATGAAAGGACACAAGATAGATAAAAAAACAACACTAGTGGAAGTCAGAGAGCCAAGCAGATTCACATAGAGAGTCAGACCCTATGCTTAGTACCCAACGCCTCTGTCTGACCCACAAAACCAACATGAAAGCCCGTCACGGATGCATAGCTCGGCGCGGGTCATCTATATTCGTCCCTCGTCCTCGCCTCATGGTCAGGGAACGCCGCGGCTCCACTATTTTTAAGGGTGAGGGGTCAGGTATTTTTGGGCGGGCTGCAGGTATTTTTTGGTACGCCGCTATTGATACTTTGGGCGTGGTGCGAACTCCCAGGTAAGGTCCGGGCGTGCTGGGAAACATAATTAACCTGCGCGAAAAACAGCCACTCCCAGAGAACCTGTTGAGAGAGAGAGAGAGAGAGAGAGAGAGAGAGAGAGAGAGAGAGAGAGAGAGAGAGAGAGAGAGAGAGAGAGAGAGAGAGAGAGAGAGAGAGAGAGAGAGAGAGAGAGAGAGAGAGAGGTATACACACACACACACACACACACACACACACACACACACACACACACACACACACACACTGGTTAAGATTCTGTGGTCTGCTTTTGGACAGATCTGGGCGGGGTTAGGATAAGATGGTTTGGTGGTGTGTGGATGTGGTTTTCGGTGTGATGTGGTGTAGTGGCGTGATGTTGGGTGATGTGTGATGGTGTAGTATGATGTGTGGTGCTCCGGTGCTCTTTGGTCTGAGATGGGCTGGTTTGATGGTGTGTGGAGTGTGGTATGTGATGTGGTTCTTGGTGTGATGTGGTGTAGTGGTGTGATGTTGAGTGATGTGATTCTTTTTGCGGTAAAGGAAGCAGCTCAAGGGCAGTAAACAAAGAAGAGAAAACAACAACAACAAAAAAAAAACCCTGCTAGGCTCTGCTCCTTTAAAAACAAACAGGAGTGGAGAGAAGAGAGATGTGTGGTGTTGTATTGTGGTATGGTGATTAATGGAGTGGTGTGGTGTGTGATGGTATTGTGTGTGGTGTTTCGTTTATATTTGGTCTGAGCTCGACTGGTCTTTGGTCTATGGTATGGTGAGATTAGATGAGGTTTGGCCGTTGTGGTATGGTGTGATGAGGTTCAGGCTGTGGTATACTTTCCTCCGACAAGCTATGGTCTGGTTTGGTTTCGGATAATTTGGTCTAGGATGATATAATTTGGTCTAGTCTGTATTGCCTTAGCTTAATACGGCTTAGTCTGGCCTGGTTTTGCCTCGTCAGGACTGGTCTGGTTCACCTACTCTTGTTATGTTGACTCGGTTTGGTGTAGCTTGTCTGAGTTTGGAGAGTGAGAAGGTTTAGGTCGAATGAGAAAGAAAAGAGTTCGGGAGGTGTGAATGGGGTCGAGAGAAGAAAAGAGAAGGAAACAGGAGAGGAAGAGAGATATTAAGGGAGGATTTAGTTGAAAGAATTGGGAAATAAATTGAGGGGAAAAAGGAAGGTGGTGGAAAAAATGGGTGTAAGTAAAAGGTTTATGGGAAAGAGGAGAGGATGGTAAAAAATGATAGCGGGATCAATGAACGGAAAGAGTAAATTAGAACAGGAAAGGATAGATAAAGGAGGATTGAGATAAGAGTGTCTGGGACTCATGGGCAAAGGGAGGGACGAAGGGTATTGAATTTTAGATGGAGTAACAGATAAGGGGGGCAAAGAGATTGACGACTAATGGAGGACTTGAAAAAAAAGGAAAGTAAAAATAAAGGAGAGGAAGTACGAATGAAGGAATGAAGGAATAGGTAAAAAAAGTAAATACACGTCAGGTTATTAAGGAACTGGAAATAGTAAGAAATAAGAAAAATGGGAAACTAAGTATGAATGGAGGAACAAGAAAAGGGAAAAAAAAAGATAGATTGAGATGGGAATGGAAGAGTAGATACAGAAAAGGAATCACATGTCAAGTTAATAAAGGACCAGAAATAACAAGAAAAATGAAAAAGGGAGAGTAAGTATGTATGAATAAACAAGTGGAAGGGAAAAAAATGATAGGATGATTTAGAGCAACAATTAGCGGGCTTTTTTTTTTTACATTTTCTTTTTGTTGCCCTTGAGTTGCTCTTTGTTTTTGTTTTTTTCTTTTTTTACAACAAAGGAGACAGCTCAAGGGCACAAAAAAGGAAACAATAATAATAAAAAAGCCCGCTACTCGCTGCCCCTAAAAAGAATCCAAAGAGGTGGGCGAAAGAGGGGTCAATTTCGGAGGTGCTGTAAAAAAAAAAAGGGCGATAATGGAATTCGAGTAGACAGAAGGTGAAAAGGAAAAAACAGGCAAGTGTGGATAGAGATGGAGAGTAGAAGTGGGAGATGAAAGGAAATGTGTGGAAGGCTTGAGGGTGGAGGGACATTTGATATTCGCTGCAGTATTTTTTTTATGGTGGAAGAGAGAGAGAGAGAGAGAGAGAGAGAGAGAGAGAGAGAGAGAGAGAGAGAGAGAGAGAGAGAGAGAGAGAGAGAGAGAGAGAGAGAGAGAGAGAGAGAGAGAGAGAGAGAGAGAGAGAGAGAGAGAGAGAGAGAGAGAGAGAGATGATGATGATGACGATAGTGGTAATGGTGATGGTAAAAGTGGTGAAAGAGGTGGGGATGATGATGATGATGATGACAATAATGGTGATGATAGTGGTGATGACAATGGTGCTGGAGTTGGTGGTAATGTTGTTGTTGTTGTTGTAGGTGGTGGTAGTGGTGGTGGTGGTGGTATGTTCGTCAGTCGGTTTTACAGCCTTGGTTTACGAGAGGCGTGGCTCCTTCTCCTCTTCCTTTCCCCCCTGCTCCTCTTCTTTCACCTCCTCCTCCTCCTCCTCCTCCTCCCCCTCCTCCTTCTCCCCCTCCTCCTCCTCCTCCTCCGCTCAAACCATTCGTATATATTAGCGAAAACACAAACAAATTTCTTTCGTATTACGTCTCCTTTCGTCCAATTAGGGCGGCCAGGGTTTATTTTACTCACACAGGACCCGGCAATAAACTTACACCACCACGGAGGATTTGGGGAAAGAAGTTAAGAAAATAAAGGAAAAATATTCATCCTTAAACTCATACTATAAACCGATGACATGAAAGCAGAATTAACACATGGATTCACACCAACGTAGAAGAATTGAGGGAAGAAGTTAAGAGAATAAAGGAAAAATTGTCAACCATATACATATACTGTTGAAAGATAGAAGCAGGATTAACATATGGATTCACACCAACGTAGAAGAATTGAGGGAAGAAGTTAAGAGAATAAAGGAAAAATTGTCAACCATATACATATACTGTTGAAAGATAGAAGCAGGATTAACATATGGATTCACACCAACACAAGATAATTAAAGGAAGAAGTTAAGAGGATATAGAGGAAAAATAGTCAACCTTATACATATACTGTTGAAAAATAATGTAGAAGAAGAATTAACACATGGATTCACACCAACGCAGAATAATTAAGGAAAGAAGTTTAGAGAATGAAGGATAAATATTCAATCTCTTGCACATTGTATTCAAAGACGACATAAAAGCAGAACTCATACCAGGTTTCGTTCGACAAAGTAACTCTCTCACACCCACTCGATGAAATGTCTCCAGAAAATATTAAGAGGCGAGGGGAAGAAAGGGAGAGAACACTAATGATATGAATATTCTGATTAACCTGTTTTCCTCTTTGTAACACCACCAGCATCGCCACAACCACCTCTTTTGTCTTTCTTCTATTGCTTTTTCTTGTTTATTTCCTTTGATTAGTTCTTGTTCTTGTTCTATTCATATCTTCTTTATATTCTTGTTTTACTTTTATCTAATTGTTTTCGTTCTTGTTCCTTTCCTGTCTCTTATTTTTGTTCTTCTTTTACTCCTCTCTTCTTGTTTTGGTTCCACTCCTGTTTCTTCTTGTTATCGCTGTTCCTGCTCCACTCCTATTTATTCTTCTTCGTGTTTTTGTTCGTGTTCTGGGTCAAATTTCCTTGCTATTGTTCCTTTTGCCCGTCTTACTCCTCTCTTCTTCCCTTCAATTTTCTTTCATCTTCTACCTTTCCTCCTCCTCCTCTTCCCCCTCCTCCTGCTCCTCCTCCTCCTCTTCCTAATTGGTCTCAAAAATAGCCGCCCCACCACCATGAACAGAAAACGGCGCCGCAACCACCACTTGGATAATTCGTGTGATGGTTGCATACTCGTTAGTTTTAATGGCAAACTCTTTCAAAACGGGCGATTTCCCTTAATACTTGGATGTGGCTGATTCTCGAGGCGATTCTCAAGTGTTGGGTGCATCAGTTAGTGTTTATTTATGCTTTTTTATTGTGTGTGTGTGTGTGTGTGTGTGTGTGTGTGTGTGTGTGTGTGTGTGTGTGTGTGTGTGTGTGTGTGTGTGTGGGCAGCCCTTGGTGGCGGATTTCATTATATTAATTAATTCAGTTTCGACGCCGATAGATAGAAAAAAAATGTAAATCAATTTCATTCCAATTCAATTAAGGCATCGGCGGGGAATTATTGGTTGTATTGGATTGAGTTAATGAGTTTTATTAATGAGTTTGTTTTCAGTTTCGTTTTTTTTTATATGGTTGAATATTGCATGACGTCATTGTCGTTGGACGTTCCGGGTTGCATTCAGCTTAAAATGAAAATAATGAAAGATAATAAAAAAAGATGAAATAAGCCGCTGAAGTGGAGTGAATTGTTTGAAACGCAAATAAAGATAAAACGGAAAATGAATAATTGAGTAAATAAATGCATGAATAAGTAAACAAAAAAATAGATGAAATGTAAATTAATAAAATCTTAAATTCATAATTGAGAAAAAAGATAAAAAAAGAAACTTTAGTATATGAATGAATAAATATATAAATTAGAATAAATTATAGATTCATACTAAAAAAGAAACAGAATAACGATATAGGTGTATGTGATAAGGTTTAACATAATAGGATATTATGTTACAAAAAGAAAAAGCCAGAGAGAGAGAGAGAGAGAGAGAGAGAGAGAGAGAGAGAGAGAGAGAGAGAGAGAGAGAGAGAGACCCTTATACACAGATAATAACATCATCATTATGATCAGCAACCGTAACAAAAACTACTACATCAACAATATGATTAATACCACTACAACAATCAGCATCACCTCCCCTCCCCACCACCACCACCACCACCAAAAACAACAACAACAACAGCAACAGCAGTAACAATAAAATGAGAGTGTTTTGCATGTGTCTGTTTACGAGTTTCATAACTATCAACGTTAAATAAATATTCATTTTCCCATGTCTGTGTCACTGTGTGTGTGTGTGTGTGTGTGTGTGTGTGTGTGTGTGTGTGTGTGTGTGTGTGTGTGTGTGTGTGTGTGTGTGTGTGTGTGTGTGTGTGTGTGTGTGTGTGTGTGTGTGTGTGTGTGTGTGTGTGTGTGTGTGTGTGTGTGTGTGTGTGTGTGTGATTTAGGGTGTGTCGCACATTTTCCGTCTGGTACTCAGTGTTACATTTCCGTATTTTTATTTCCATAAGAGAGATAGATAGATGGATGAAAAATGAAATAAAAAGAGGAAAACAAAGTGAACTGGTCGTAAACCTTTCCAAACCTACACAAGACTGACGATATGATTTACAAATGTATTAAAGCATTTTTTTTTATCTATTGTTAATTTTCTACTTCATCTTTTTTTTCCCCTTTGGTTTACGTAAATATTTGTTACTGTAAGGACATAAAAGAAGAAAGAAGTATTCGAAACAATTTTACCCTGACATGATCTAACCAAACCTCTCAGTATATAATTTAGCTTTACCCAACGAAACAAAAAATAGGTTAGGTTAAATTTTTGTTACTGTTAGGACATAAAAGAAGAAAGAAGCATTCGAAACAATTTTACCCTGACATGATCTAACCAAACCTCTCAGTATATAATTTAACTTTACCTAACGAAACAAAAAATAGGTTAGGTTAAATTTTTGTTACTGTAAGGACATAAAAGAAGAAAGAAGTATTCGAAACAATTTTTACCTGACATGATCTAACCAAACCTCTCAGTATATAATTTAGCTTTATCTAACGAAACAAAAAATAGGTTAGGTTAAATATTTGTTACTGTAAGAACATAAAAGAAGAAAGGAGTATTCGAAACAATTTTAACCTGACATGATCTAACCAAACCTCTCAGTATATAATTTAGCTTTACCTAACGAACCAAACCTATCCTAAACTTAACCATAAGTATACAAAACCCAATAACCAAACTTAACTCAACATATCAGGACACCTCTCCTCCCGAAATTGACCTATCTTTCGGCCACTCCTCTAACTCGTTTTAGGAGCAGTGAGTAGCGGGCTTTTTTTTCCACATTTTTAAACTTTTTTTATGCCCTTGAACTGACTCCTCTGCTGTAAAAAAAAAAAAAATAACCAAATGAAGTCAACCTAACCTAACCTCACCTCACCTTACCTGATCAAACCAAACCTCATCTCTTCTATCCGTACATAACCCTCACCTCGCTTAACCTAACCTAACTTAACCTAGCCTAACCTAACCTAACTTAACCTAACCTAACTTAACCTAACCATAACTTTTTTGAACCTTTTTTCTTTCTTTCTCGTATCTCCCTACATTCTAGGGTGAAGGAAAACAAGAAACAGAGAGAGAGAGAGAGAGAGAGAGAGAGAGAGAGAGAGAGAGAGAGAGAGAGAGAGAGAGAGAGAGAGAGAGAGAGAGAGAGAGAGAGACAGCAAGTGAAAGGTGGAGGAAGTTATGCGTCTCCAGGGAAGAGAAGAGGAGGAAGAAGAGGAAGAGGAGGAGGGAGGGAAAGTGGGTGGGGAAGGGGAAGAGGAAAGGAAACGTCTCTAGGGGGATTTCATCTGGAAGAGTAGGAGAAGGAAGAGGGGAAGAAGGAAGAGAAAGAGGAGGAGGAGGAAGACTAAGATTAAGAAGAGGAAGAATAGGAGGAGGAGGAGGAGCAAGAAAAGGAAAACAAAAGAGAAAAAAGAATGAGCAGGAGAGGAATAAAGAAGAAGAGGAGGAGGAGGAGGAGGAGAAGGAGGAGGAGAAAGAGGTTAACAAATTGCTAGGAAGGAAAGAAGAGACGGTAAAGAAGTGGAGAGAAGGAGGGAAGAGAGAAAACAATGAAGATATATAGTGAGGGGAGGAGAGAGGGGAGAAAAAAAAAACATGAAAAAAAACAATATCAAATTCCAGTGTTTTTTTTATCTTCGCTTTTGTTATTGCTTTTTTGTTAGTGTTGTTCTTCTTGTTGTTGTTGGTGTTGTTGTTGTTGTTTTTGTTGTTGTTGGTGGTGGTTGTGGGGGGGAGGTGGTGTTGTTGGTGGAGTGGAGAAGGAATGTTTTTTGTTTTGTTTTTTGTTGTTGTTGGTAACTTTTTTATTATCTATATCGCTGGATGAGAGAGAGAGAGAGAGAGAGAGAGAGAGAGAGAGAGAGAGAGAGAGAGAGAGAGAGAGAGAGAGAGAGAGAGAGAGATCGTAACTCCTTTTCTTGAACATCTTGTCTTATTACAGTCAGAGATCAACATAATTCTCTCTCTCTCTCTCTCTCTCTCACTCTCTCTCTCTCTCTCTCTCTTTTTCTTACACTTGTTTCTCGACAAAGTGCATTTCTTTTTATTTCAATCCCTCTTTCCTTCCTTCCTTCCTTTTATCCATTCTTCGTTATCTGTTTGCTTTTAACTGTGTTTTCTCTTTCCTTCTTTCTAATTCTTCCTTGCCATACATTCATTCTTTCTACCTTTCTTTTCCTCTTTCTTTCTCCCTCCCTTTCTCTTTCATTTTTCCTTCCATCCTTCCTTCCTTCCTTCCTTTCTTTTTTTCTTTCTTTCTTTCTTTCTTTCTTTCTTTCTTTCTTCCTTCCTTCCTTCCTTCCTTCCAACATACATACATTCCTACAGACAAACATACATTCATACATGGACACGTACACACATAAATATACATAAAACGTCTCAGAATACAGTGTGTGTGTTTATGTGTGTATGTGTGCGGTTTTTTCTGTGTGTGTGTGTGTGTGTGTGTCCGTGTGCTTGTGTGTGTGTGTCCAGAGTCCTTGTATCGAACCTTACACACGAGTCTCCCGTATCATTAAGCCTTGGCCCCAAATCCCGTTTTCTTTAAGGCGGGGAAATGGTAGGGCGAGAAAGGGCACAAAAAAGAAAGGATAAAAAAGTAACAGAGGAACAGCGGCACAAAAGGTCACTTATGGGTCCCAATAGGCGGTGTTTATAGCCTTTATTGTGTGTGTGTGTGTGTGTGTGTGTGTGTGTGTGTGTGTGTGTGTGTGTGTGTGTGTGTTCTTAAGATACGGAGATCGTGTAGTGAGTGTGTTGTTATCAGAAAGGAAAGAGGAGGAGGAGGAGGAGGAGGAGGAAGGGGAGAAGAAGAAAAGAAAGAGGAAATAGAGGCTGAGGAGGCGGAAAGGGACAAAGAATGAGAGTAAGAAAATAGGAGAGTAGGAAGGAGAGAAGAGAAGTAATAGTAGAAGAGAAGATGGCGCCACTATAAACACTTGCCTGCGCCATGACGGGCTGGGGACGACTACCATTCAGGCCCCTCAAGCAAGCCTACCGGCGCAATAGGCGTAGACGTAAAAAAAAGAAAGTAGGATATGGAAAGAGAAGAGCAAGGGGAGGAAGACATTGCGGAAAGTCAAGCGAGAAAGACGGAAGGAAAAAAGAAAGAAAATGATGAATGCGATAAAGAAGAACGATGATGATGATGCGGAGGAGGTGGAAAATTAGAATATGAAGCAAAAAGAAGAGAAGAAAAACTCATGATCACTCAAACACTTTACGTAGAATATATTGCAAGAGGAAATGACCCAAGGCAGCTCAAAGCACAACAGAAGCAAGGAGCAAAATTGGACTTGAAATTAAAGAGGAGAGGGGAAGGGAAGGTGAAACTGAAGGGAGGATGATAACAGATGATGCTAATGGCAGGGGGATGAGAGAAGGTAGATAGATAGATAGAAAGTAGATAGATAGAGAGATAGAGGAAAGGAGAAAATAATAAAACCTTCCATTACTATTCTTATTACTATATCTCCCTCCCTCGGTGGTATTAGATAAATAGAAAACACTAAAGATAATTATATAAGAAGAAGGAGAGGAAATTATGAAATAGAAAGGAGAAGAATGAATGAGGGAAGAACAAAGAAGTCAGCGAATAAGAAGAGCTATAGCAAAGAGGGAGGAAGTGAGGGAATGAAGATAATGGCCAAGGAAATTTGACGGTGAATGAAAGTGAGGAAAATAAATGAGAACGGAGAAAGAAGAAAGATTTGCAGTAGGAAGAAAAGGGAGAGAAAGGAAAAAGAGAGGAAGGGAAACGATGAAGAATGAAGAAAAGGAAAGAGGGAATAAAGGAGTAAGAAGTGAAAGAGAGGAGAAAAGCAGGAAAGAGTAAAAGAAGAGAGTGAAACGATGAGTAAATAATGAAAATGCAAGAGATGAATGAGAAAAGGGAGAGAAAGAGGAAAGAGAGGAAGGGAAAGAGCGAAAAGGGATGCAAGGGGAGGGAAAGGAATACGAGAAAAGGAAGACAATAAATATAAGCAAATTCATAAGTATAAAAAAAGGGATAGAAAGAGGAAAGAGAGGAAGGGAAGAGATAAAGACGAAGGAAAATGAAAGAGGAAATAAAGGAGTAAAAAGTGAGAGAGAGAAGAAAAGGTGGAAAAAGTAAAATAAGAGAGCGAAAGGATGAATAGATAATGAAAATGCAAGAGATGAATGAGAAAGGAAAGGATGGAAGAATAAGGAGAGGAAGGGAAAGACCGAAAAGGGATGCAAGGGGAGGAGGACGAATACGAGAAAAAGAAAGAATTAATATAAGCAAATTCATAAGTAAAAAAAAAATCAAATTAATATAGACAGCTAATTATTTCCTTCGTTTCCCTCATGAAGTGTAATTGATGGCAGATGATTAACGGTGATTATTTTTTTCTCTCTTTCCAGGTGAGTGTCGTGATTAACGTTCGCGATAGTGATTACCTGTCGAGCTGATGATGATGATGATGATGGTAATGAGGAGGTAACACACACACCCACCCACA
>NC_066518.1:6209109-6264109 GCF_024679095.1 Eriocheir sinensis
AGAGAGAGAGAGAGAGAGAGAGAGAGAGAGAGAGAGAGAGAGAGAGAGAGATGGAGGGTACGGAAGAAGGCGAGGAGGGAGAAGGAAGGACGAGGGATAGAGAGTGCTTAGAAATGAATGCTACCTGGGCGAGGAGGAGGAGGAGGAGGAGGAGGAGGAGGAGGACGAGGAGGAGGACGAGGAGGTCTGGCTTTTCCTTAGTAACAAGATAAACATGTCTACAGAAAGTCTATTTAGCTTCAGATGCTCAAGAGAAACTCGCTCCTAACAAACTTCATTTATTTAACCTCCTCCTCTTCCCCCTCCTCTTCCTCTTTCTTTACCTCTCTCCTCTTTTGTTTCTCTCGTGTTCAACTTTTTCCTCGTCTTCTTCCTCTTTTTCTTTCATTATCCTCCTCCTCTTCCTCTTTATTTACCACTTCCCTCTTTTTCTTTTTTCCCACCTCTTCCTCGTTTTCTACTTTTCCTCTCATTTCTTTTTATACTTCCTTGCTTTTCTACTTTTTTTCCTTTCTTCTTATTTTTTGTCCTCCTTTTCCCTTTCTTCCCCTTTTATTCTACTCTTCTTCATCCTCCATTTCTTCTTGTTTTTTCGCTTTTCTTCTTTTTCATTGTTCTTTGCCTCTACGTTTCTCCTTTTCTTCCTACTCCTTCTCCTCCTGCTCCTCTTCTTCCTCTCGTACCTCCTCCTTCTCTACCTGTTTTGTCTTCCTCGGCCGCCTTTCGTTCTGGCCTCCACATTACATTTCCTCCTTATTGTCCTCCGCTATTCTTCTCACTCCAGGGTACAACATTTTTCCTGCTCGTTGGAAATGCCACGAACATTCAATGGCCTCTCCCGCCCTTGCCGCTGCCGCTCCTTCCTCACCCCTGCAGCTCCCTCACCCCCATTTCCTCCCTCACGTCCCGACCACATGAATGCCCTCCCACGGCCACCCACCCACCGCCTATCTCCTTCGACCGCTCCTCCAGCAGTTGAAGTTAAGTAAGGTTATGTTAGGGTAGGTTAGATGCCTCCAGGCTAGGTCAGGTTACATTTGGTTAGATTACCGTAGATGACGTCTTTTTGTGTTAGATCAGGTAATATAAGTTTAAGTGTGGCAAAGATTGGTTCGATGGGATTAAATAAGGCAATGTCGGGTAAGGTTAAGGGTAATGTTATGAATGGAAAGATGTGAAGGACGATATATGTAACGAGTTAAATCACTTTGAATTCGGTTAGGCCTGGCAAGTTTAGGCTAGGTAAAGATACGTATGGAAAGGGTAAGGAAGGAAGTATAAAAAAAGGAAAGGAGAGGAAAATTAGAAGACGAGGAAGAGGTGGGAAAAAAGAGAAATAGGGAAGTGGTAAATAAAAAGGAAGAGGAGGAGGATAATGAAAGAAAGAGACGTAAGCTAGATAGTACCAAGTCTTATTAGGTTACATTAGTTAGGTCAGGTATGGTTACGCTTCATTAGATGAGGTTAGATCAGGTAAGACTACTAACGGAAAGAGTAAGGGATGAGGAATATGTAGCATGTCTATTAGGTTACGTTAAGTTAGGTCAGGCAAGGTTAGGTTTTATTGAATAGGGTAAGGTCAGGTGAGGCTTCGTATGCAAAGGTTGGGAGAAGATGAGATTATCAGAAATTTGTCTTTGGATACGTTAGGTTAGGTCCATTAAGGTTAAGTTTCATTAGTTAGGGTAAGTTCAGGTAAAGATACAAATGAAAAGGTTAGGGGAGGAGTAAATTAATAGCAAGTTTTATTAAGATACGTTAGGTTAGGTCAGGTAAGGTTAGGTGAGGCTTCGTATACAAAGGTTAGGAGGAGAAGAGATTATCAGAAATTTGTCTTAGAATACGTTAGGTTAGGTCCATTAAGGTTAAGTTTCATTACTTAGGGTAAGTTCAGGTAAAGATACATATGAAAAGTTTAGGGGAGGAGTAAATTAATAGCAAGTTTTGTTAAGATACGTTAGGTTAGGTCAAGTAAGGTCAGGTGAGGCTTCGTATACAAAGGTTAGGAGGAGAAGAGATTATCAGAAATTTGTCTTAGAATACGTTAGGTTAGGTCCATTAAGGTTGTTCATTAGTTAGGGTAAGTTCAGGCAAAGATACATATGAAAAGTTTAGGGGAGGAGTAAATTAATAGCACGTTTTATTAAGATACGTTAGGTTAGGTCAAGTAAGGCTAAGCTCCATTAAGTAAGGTAGTGTTAGGTAAGGATACAAATAGAAAGATTTTGGGAGGGTGAGATAGTTACCGAGTTGCTTAATTAACCTGCATTCAGCCATACCTCCCTTCCTGTAATTTCACGGACTCAAATTATTTACTTCACGGCGCGCGGCCAGAACACCTGCAGGAAGGACAATTGAGTCGCAGGGAGTGGCGGAACACAATGAATTTAGGCGGAAAAGTAGAGTGCCTGAGAGGGTGTGCCGGGGACCAAGTTGTATGTGTTGTAAGGCTGGAGGGAATGTTGTTATAGTTGTTATTAGATGTTGTAGATATAAATAGATAGATAGATAGAAGGATAGATAGTTAGATAAATATATGGATAGATAGTTAGATAGGGTAGATAGCAGCAAGACTGATAGAAAGGTTGCTTGAAAGATAAACAGATGCAGATACTGTTATGAATATAGATAGATAGACAGATAGATAACACACACACACACACACACACACATACACACACACACACACACACACACTAAACTCAGGAATACACGCACACACGCACAAAGACAAAATGGGAGTCGTAACCGAATACACCTCGTCTTCCTCCTCCTCCTCCTCCTCCTCCTCCTCCTCCTCTTCCGCTTCTTCCCTGTCTTGTCGTGCTCCTCTCCTATCTCGTCTCATACCATCCTCCCGGCCACTTCCCAAGAAAACTATTTCGTTGGCAATGGTAAAGCCTCCGTTTCCTCCTCCTCCTCCTCCTCCTCCTCCTGATCTTCTTTGCCCTTCTCTTGCTCCTTTTTCTTAATGTCTTCTCTTATACTGTTTCCCTACCATCCTCGCATATGAGCTTGTCTGCCTGTCTGTCTTTCTCTCTTTTTCTCTGTCTGGCTGTATCTCTGTTTGTTTGTGTCTGTCCATATTTGGAACTGGAAATAATGTAGGTAATTGAAAGGCAGAAAGTGGAAGGCTTATAGAACAAAGACATGAGAAAAAGAAGAGATAAGAAAATGAAGATAAAAAATAGGAAAAAAATAATGGAACACTCAATATTTAGGAGGATACCCATGGAAGTTGAAGTAGAATACGTAGGTAGGTAGAAAGGTGGATAGGTAAGTAGGAAGGTAAAGTAGACAAGTAAGAAGTAATGAAGAACGACATGAATAGATTAAGGGCTGAAGGAATTTAGGTACATAGCAAACAGAGGACAATTAAGAAAGGGAAAATGACATGCAAACAGTTAAAGCCGAAATAGAAGGAAACGAAAGAACTAACAGGGAATAGGAGATAAGAAAACAAAGCCGAGATAGAAGGAAACGAAAGAACTAACAGGGAATAGGAGATAAGAAGACAAAGCCGAGATAGAAGGAAACGAAAGAACTAACAGGGAATAAGACAGTGTTATTCACTAATTTTTGCAAGAGAGCCACTTTGGTTAAACACATTGATTTAGAGAGCCGCAGCTACTGCAAGTTAGCGTAACTCAACTAGTACTTGACTGCACTTGGTTTCAAGTAAAACTAGCCCATCGCAGCTACCTTCCACAAGCAGCAACAGTTAAGCCCTTACTTTCATATATGTTGCCGCAGTCTCAAATATCTGTTGCCTAATTTCAAACACAAATCTCCAGGAGTAAGAGTAACGAATCCGGGAGACCACCGACGCGCGGCCTAGAGCTAGACGTGTCGCTGATGTTTCCCGTATTAGACACGTATGATTTCGCGCGGCCTAGAACTACGTAGACGTGTCGCTGATCAGTTTTCCGTAGATAGAAGGAAACGAAAGACTAGGCAGGGATAGGAGTTAGAATGTTATCTCACCTCATGAAAATATATATCTTTCTTGATAAATTATTAAATTATTTTTCTATGTATTTTTTTTATTAATTAATTTATATATTTATCGAGAGCCGTGAATTGAGTCATTGCGAGCCGCCAGCGGCTCGCGAGCCGCGCAATGAATACCACTGGAATAGGAGATAAGGAGACAAAACCGAGATAGAAGGAAACGAAAGAACTAACAGGGAATAGGAGATGAGAAGACAAAGGGCCACTCATCATGGACAACACCGCCTCAGGACTCTACACATGGCCACTCAGGGAGCATCAGTGGCTCCTCTCGCGGCTAAAAGTAATAGAAGTTCAACGATTTGTATTCTGGGGTCTTGTATTTGCATCCCTTTGTAGCGTTACCAAGGAGAAAGAGGAAGCGGAGGAGTTGAGGAGGAGAAGGAAGAGGAGGAAATGATAAGGAGGAGGAGTTGACAAAGGGGAGGAGGAGGAGGAGGAGGAGGATGTGTCTGACGTGGAAATTTAGGGTCCCGAAAAGTGCGTATGTGTGTGTGTGTGTGTGTGTGTGTGTGTGTGTGTAAGAGAGAGAGAGAGAGAGAGAGAGAGAGAGAGAGAGAGAGAGAGAGAGAGAGAGAGAGAGAGAGAGAGAGAGAGAGAGAGAGAGAGAGAGAGAGAGAGAGAGAGAGAGAGAGAGAGAAAAGTTCTAAAGTCTACGGTTCTGCAACATCACATTTCAATACCTCTTCCGCGCTCTCGCTTTTTATTTATTTATTTATTTATTTTTATCACTCGCTCTTCCCCCATATATCTGCCTTATAGACACTGCATTAGTACAAGAAACTACACCGCTATATAGAACTGCTTGCACCACTCTTAGGAAAAGCTGCGTGTTGAATATAACCTGATCGAAGCGCTGCAGTGTGTCAGAAGGTTTAAGAAGTGGGCAATGGAGTACCTGTTCTAATTTAAAATGCTCAGACCTACAGGAATAAGTGATAAGCTAGATCATTACAGTTTAAGATGGAAATTGGCACCAACTCAAAGGTATTGGCGAATATAGAAGAAAGTAGAATGCAGCTGAAAAAAAAATGTAGAAGAACGCGAAAGTCGGATAATGTTGTAAATTCCTTTTTTTTTTTTTTTACTGTTAACGCAGGTACATTGAAAAGTTACAAATCGAGTTACGAATGGGAAGGCAAAAGCAAAATAACTCAAACCCAAAATGGCAAGGGGAGGGCTAATGACTTTCTCTATTTACTTATTTTTATATGTATTTTTGTTTATAAGAACATACTACTACCCATACATATACAAAACTACACAACATACCGTGGAAAATGAAAATGATCGTAATATGTGAAGGCAGGCCGAAGTGTTGAGAAGGGCAGAAGGCAGACATATATTCATTCATTTCGTCGTCGTCCTCCTCCTCCATTTTCTACCAGGGAAAATAAAAATGATGAAGATAATATTTGAACGCAGCACGAAGAGTTCACAAGGGCGGAAGGCAGACAGATATTCATCCTTTTCTTCGTCCTCCTCCTCTCCCTTTTTCTACTTCTCTTCCCGGCCCTCCAAATGCTAACGAAATGCTCCTTGAAAGTCTTGTTATTACGCCACCTTGCTGAGGGTGTCGAGACTTTACATAAGAGGAAGAGGAAGTTGAGAAGCGGGTAAAGGAAAAAAATATATATAGTGAGTGTTGTGAGTAAGAGAAAGAGTGAAAAAGGGGAAGAAAAGGAGTTTAGGAAATAGGGTGGTAAAAGAGTAGAAGTCAGAGAAGGAGAAAGAGGAGGAAATTGACATGCGAAGAAAGGAAAAAATATATAGTGAATGTTATGGGGGAGAGAAAGAGTGAAAAAGGGGAAGAAAAGGAGGTTATGAAATAGTGCAGTAGAAGAGTATAAGTCATAGAAGGAGGAAGAGGAGGAAATTGAGATGCAAGGAAACGAAAAAAAAGTAAATAGTGAGTGTTGAAAGTGAGAGAAAGAGTGAAAAAGGAGAGAAAGGGGGGTTAGGGAGTAGGGAGTGAAAAAAAAAGAAACAAAAGTAGAAGGAGTAAAAGCTGGAGATACGAGAATGGAAAATAAATAAGTTATGAGTATTGTTATGAAGAGGAAGAGACGGAGAAAAGGAAACCATGGGAGGATATTAAATAGAAGTTGAGAGTAGAAGAAAAGTGTGAGTCAGAACAGAAAGAAGCATAGGAGAAAGTTGAGATGCGAGGAAATGAAAATAAATAAAGAATGAATGTTATGAAGGAGCGAAAGTAATAGAGGAAGGGAGGAGGGAGAGCTCAAGAAGAAGTGAGTACAGGGAGGATAACTAAAACATATTGAGATGTAGGAAGCAAAATGAGTAAGGATTGTCACGGAATAAAAGAAAGAAGAAAGAAATGGAGATGAGAGAGGAAAGGAATAGAGAAGGGGCCAGGAGGAGATTGTCTTACTTATGGTGGTAGTAAAAAGAATAATAAAATAAATATAAGAGGAAAGTAAAAACGAGCGGAGAAAGCGAAGGAAAAATAACAGATATAGAAAGATGAAGAGGGAATAGACCTGAGGAGAGAGAATTCGAAGACATAGTAGAGGTTAGGGTTATGAGAGAGAGAGAGAGAGAGAGAGAGAGAGAGAGCGCATGACACATAAAAAGGAGAAAACATGTGTCAGGGGGAGGTTGTTTATGTAAAAAGTAGAGCAATTTGTTTACAAGAAATGCGGCTGACGAAAGATTTATTGTAGGGGAGATAGTTCAGAAGAGGAGGAGGAGGAGGAGGAGGAGGAGGAGGAGAAGGAGGAGGAGGAGGAAGAATAGAGGAATATGAACCGCACAAAGATACTGAAACTGAAAGAGGAGAGAGAGAGAGAGAGAGAGAGAGAGAGAGAGAGAGAGAGAGAGAGAGAGAGAGAGAGAGAGAAGAGGGCGCCCACAGCCTAACCTCTCCTGACTCAAATCCGGAAGAAGAGGATGAGGAAGAAAAGGAGAAGGAGGAGGAGGAGGAGGAGAAGGAAGAAGTGAAGGAGAAGAGAAGAGAAAGATCACGTACGAAAGACACTAGTTTAGGGAGAAAAAGAAGGGACAAGGAGAAGGAGGAAGAGGAGGAGGAGGAGGAGGAGGAGGAGGAGGTCAGAGAGAAGAAAAAAATGGGACTTGAGAGAAAAAAAAAGAGGAGTTAGTGGAGAAGCGGAGGGGACTGATGGAGAATGTGCCAGATGGAGTGGGGTAGTTGTGGGAAGTCGAGGTGGAAGAGAAGGAGGAGGAGGAGGAGATAAAGTGAGGAAAATAGATAAAATTCTCTTTCTCTCTCTCGTTTTGTTTACTTATCACGAAAAAACAATACATTCCAGCCCTGAGAGAGAGAGAGAGAGAGAGAGAGAGAGAGAGAGAGAGAGAGAGAGAGAGAGAGAGAGAGAGAGAGAGAGAGAGAGAGAGAGAACTCTTGATTACAACAGACGATTAAGGAACAAAAAATGATTAGAAACAGAGGAAAGAGAAGGAGGAGGGAGGAGTAGGAGGAGGAGGAGGAGGAGGAGGAGGAGGAGGAAGACTATAGAGGAAAAAAACTTAAACCCTGAGAGAGAGAGAGAGAGAGAGAGAGAGAGAGAGAGAGAGAGAGAGAGAGAGAGAGAGAGAGAGAGAGAGAGAGAGTTCCAAACACACAAAAAACACATCCATCACAAGAAAGTCAGACAGATGAAAGAAAACGAATGATGAAGAATAGTTAAATATAGAAAATGCTGATGGATGAGAGAGAGAGAGAGAGAGAGAGAGAGAGAGAGAGAGAGAGAGAGAGAGAGAGAGAGAGAGAGAGAGAGAGAGAGAGAGAGAGAGAGAGAGAGAGAGAGAGAGAGAGAGAGTTTAATTAGACAGCTTTCCTAGTGTCTCTAAACCTTAATCATATCTTGACCTTTTCAGATTTTTATGAAAGAGGAATAAAAAAGAAAGGGAAAGAAAAGAGAATAGAAATGTAAATAACACAACGTTTGAGAGAGAGAGAGAGAGAGAGAGAGAGAGAGAGAGAGAGAGAGAGAGAGAGAGAATGACAGGTTGAAAGATAAATTAGTGTAGAGTATCGCAAACTAATTACATTCTAGACAATTAGCAGACCATAAGCAGCGCGGAGAAGGATAGTTACCTCGTTAGTAATTGCATTAACCACCACCACCACCACCACCACCACCACCACAACCTTTCCCGCCTCATATCCTGGTAAACATAATCTTATTTGGTTCCCTTATGGCGGGATGGAGAAACGATGGTGGTAGGGAAAGCTAAGGGAGGGAGGAGAAGGAGGAGGAGGAAAGGTAGGAGGAGGAGGAGGAGGAGGAGGTTTAAGAGGAGTAGGAAAGATGAAAAAATGATCGTTCTTGTGTTGGTTTGATGGTGTTGGTGATGCTGCTGATGATGATGAGGAGGAGGAGGACGAGGAAAAGGAGGAAGAGAAAGAGAAGGAAGAGGAACATGTCACAACCTCTCTTTTTTGTTCATGAATTTATCCAGCTCGGTCTTGGAAGTGTCTACCGTTTTGGCACTCACCACATAACTGCCTAACCTTTTCCACTTATTCAACACTCTCTTAGGAAAGCCTCTCTTGCCCATGTATCAATCAGACTTGAATTTCTCTGTCTTAAAAGCCTATTGCGTCGAGTCGTAACTCTCTTTTTTTTTTTTCAATTCACTTCCTCTTATTTTGTTTCTCCTTGTTCTTGTTCTTGTCTCTCTTCCTCTCGCCTCCTTGGATTCAGATTATTGATTTTACTTCTTCTCTTTTTCTTCCTTGTTCCTTATTTTATTATTTTATCTTTTCTTGTTTTCTTCGTTTTACTCACTGCCTCCTTTTTCTTCTCATTCCACTTCTCTCATCTGTCTTTTCTTTGCCATTCTTTTCTCTTGTCATACTTTTTTTCATTTCATATACTCTCTCTCTCTCTCTGTAACCTCCTTTCATCCTTTCTTTTCTTCCCTTCTTCCTTCCACCTCCTTGCTCCTCTTCCTCACCTTTCATCCCTCCTCTTTGTCCTCTCCTTCCTTCCCTCTCCTCCTCTCCCTTTCCCTTCCCTACTCTATTCTTTATTCCTTCCACTTCTCTGCCTTCTTTCATTCCTTCCTCCTCTCCCTCTTCACCTTGTTTTCCTTCTCACTCTTCCTTTCAACTTTCCTCCTCGCTTCCTCCTCCTCCTCCTCTTCCTTTTCTTCCTCTCATTTTTCTCTCCTTACCTTTTCCTCTTCCTATTTCCTTTACTTCTCGCTTTCCTCCATCTTTTCTTTCCTTATCTCTTTCTCTCCGAAGTATTTCTTTCGTTTCTTTCTTCCTTTCTTTCTTCTCTTTTTTTTTCTCCCTTCCTTGCATTCTTACTCCATTTATCTGTATTTCCTTCTCCTTTCTTCTAGTTCCTCTCCTTCCCATTTCCTTCTTTCCTCTCTCTCCCTCCTTTCCCTTCTTTCCTCTCTCTCCCTCCTTTCCCTTCTTTTCCCTATTCCTTATATTTTCTTCTCTTCCTCTTTCCCTCTTATTTGATTCCTCTAATTCCTTTTCCTCTCCCCTATGCCTCTCTTCCTCTTTCTCGTTCATTCCTCTTTCTCCTTTCTCGTGTTCCTCTCTTTCCCCCTTAGTTACTATCTTTCTCTCTCCTCTCTCTCTCCTCTCTCTCTCTCTCTCTCTCTCTCTCTCTCTCTCTCTCTCTCTCTCTCTCTCTCGTTCATTCCTCCTCCTCTTCCTTCCTCTCAGTTCCTCTCCTCCCTCCTTACTCCCCTCCCTCCTTCCTTCACTCCCTCCCTCACTGTTATATATAGAAGTCTTTTAATTTCTCCCTCTCATTACACGCCTTTCCTCGCCGCTATTGATTTGTGGCCTTAAGCTCCCTTTTCTTTACGCCCTTTTATAGAACACCCTTCCTTTATACCCGCCCTTCCCCTCCCCTCCCCTTCCCTTCCCCTCGTTTCCCATTCCTCCCCTCCCGTTCCCTCCCGTTCCCCTCCCCTCCCTTCCCAGCACTCCCTTCCCTCCTTTTTCTCTCCCTCATTATAAAACATGCTCCTTCATCTTTCCCTATTTTCTCCCTTCCTTCCCTCTTTACCACATATTTCTCCCTTCTTCCTCTTCTCTTATTTTCTCTATTTGTCCTTCCCTTCTTCTTATTCTCTCTTCATCTCCACTCCTTGTTCGTTTAATTGCATTCTCCCTGCTGCGCCCTTCCTTTTTTTTTTCCTCTTCCTCCTCCCCCTTCTGTCCATTCTCCCTTGGCTCCCTTCCCTACATTTTTCTTTCCCTCCCTAACTTTCTCCCTCCCCTTTCCTTCATCTCTAGCTCCCTCCCACCCTTTTTCTCCTCCTCCTCCTCGTCCTCCTCCTCCTCCTCTATCTTCTCCTCCTCCTCCTTCGTTGTAGAACACTTTTCTTTCCCACACCAACTTTCTCATTCCTCTCCTCCTCTCCTCCTCCTCCTCCTCCCCCTCCTCCTCCTCCTGCTCCGTCACCTCATCCACTCTGTTCACACCTGGTCTCGTCACCGCCTTATTAAACTCTCACACACCTGTCGTCTCTCCCCGCACGGCCCAATAGCTGTCACGGAGGAGGAGGAGGAGGAGGAGGAGGAGGAGGAGGAGGAGAAGCAGGAGGAGGACACGTTGATAAGAAAGAAGGATAAAAAGGATTAGAGGTTGAGCAGAAGAAAGGGGTGAAGGAAAAATGAAGAAGGAAAATGAAAAGAAAGAGGAAGTGAAGAAGGAAGAGGAGGAGGAAGAGGAGGAGGAGGAGGAGGAGGAGGAGGAAGTGGAAGATTACAACGGTCAATTAATTCCATTTTTAAAAGAACGCAAAAAAAGAAAAGAAAAATTATTATGAGAGAGAGAGAGAGAGAGAGAGAGAGAGAGAGAGAGAGAGAGAGAGAGAGAGAGAGGAGGAGGAGGAGGAGGAGGAGGAGGAGGGGTGGAAAAGGAGGTGAAGTAGGGGTGGAGAAGGAGGAGGTGAAGTAGGAATAAGGTTAAGGCGAAAGGATATAATTACAAGGCTGTGAGAGTAGAAAGGTGGTGAAAATAGTAGTAGTAGTAGTAGTAGTAGAAGCAATAGTAGTAGTAGTAGTAGTAGTAGTACTAGTAACAATAGCAGTAGTATTAGAATGGGCAGATGTAACATATTGATATCATGAGTATTAGCAAGAGCAGTAGCAGTATTAATAGTAGTAGTAGTAGTAGTAGAAGCAGTAGTAGTAGTAGTAGCAGCAGAAGTAGTAGTAACAGTAGAAATAGTAGCACCGATAGTAGTAGTAGCAAAAAAAAACAAAAAACTGTATGATAAGTAGTAAAAACAGGAGTAGTAGTAGCAGACATAGTAGCCGTAGCAGCAGTGGCAGGAGCATTAGTAGCAGCGGCAGCAGAAAGGGGTGGGAGAAAATGTGGTCTCAGGAGTGGAAGCTGATTATTCTAATTGCAGCAGCAGGAAGAGGAGGAGGGACTGGCGGAAATAATGGTGGTGGTGGTGGTGGTGGAAGTGGTGGTGGTGGAAGTGGTGGCTGGGGTGGTGGTGGTGAGGGTGGTGGTGGTGGTGGAAGTGCGGCTGTAGTGCGGCTGTAGAGAGAGAGAGAAAGAGAGAGAGAGGGAGAGAGAGAGGGAGAGGGAAAGAACCGGAGAGAGAGAATTGTGTTTGGGCAGTGAGGGAGGGAAGGAGATGCTGAGGAGGTGGAGATGAGAGGGAGATAAAGGAGGAGCAGGAGGAGGATAAAGAGGCTGAGAATGAGGAGGAGAAAGAAAGTAAAGAAATGAGGGAAGGGAGATAAGTGTTCCTGAGCCTCTTTCTCTCTCTTCCCCTCATCTTATCCCCAATCCCTTAACACTTTTCCCTTCTTATTTTTTGTTTTACTTCCACTCCCTTCGTTTCCGCTGAGTTGTTACCAAGGCGACGTTACAAAAATAATCTGTAGCTTGTCTCTGTCGTCTGTGCTGGCAACGAGTCATTTTTTGTGTGTTTTTGGGTATACATATTTAAGTTTGTTTTCATTTAATTATCCTGTTTTTTTGTTGCATTTTTGTAGTTTGTCTTTATCCTAATATTTAGTTTTGTTTGTTTAAGCGCGTGTGTCTTTAGATATCCTATTAATGGCTTTTCTTCTTTTTTTTTTTTTTAATAGGAAAGGAAGCAGCAGAAGGGCGTAAAAAAGTTAAGCGCAAAAAAAAAAAAAAGATAATTCTGCTCCTATAAAAGATAAAAGTACAAAGAGCAGCCAAAAGAAAGGTCAGTTCCGGGTGGAGAGGTGCCTTGATACTAATGATATTCCCTCCGTGTTTGATCTTTGTGTCGTTTGGTATTCTTATGTTTTTTTTTTTATGTGTCCTTGTGTGTCATGTCTTCGTGTACCATTCTTCGTCTTTTCTTTTCTTTTCTTTTATATATTCTTAGCGTTTTATAATGTTCTGTGTGCCGTGTAGAATTTAACGAGGTTCTTTTGTATGTAAGGAAAAGGGAGTGTATGGGGAAGTGTGTGTGTATGTGTGTGTGTTTGTGTGTGTGTGTGTGTGTTTCCTTATGAATTCTCTTTAGCCTTCTTTATCATCCTTAGAGCTTGAGGGTTGAAAGGGGAGGAAGGGTAATTGTTCTCTCTCTCTCTCTCTCTCTCTCTCTCTCTCTCTCTCTCTCTCTCTCTCTCTCTCTCTCTCTCTCTCTCACATTAACCTTTGCATCGTCGCTTTATTGTTATGCTAAAATTCCCCTGTGTGTGTGTGTGTGTGTGTGTGTGTGTGTGTGTGTGTGTGTGTGTGTGTGTGTGTGTGTGTGTGTGTGTGTGAGTGTGTTTGTTTGTTGAATGTTTTATGGAATCTGTATGAAAGAAGTTGGCTTAGTGTGTAACTCTCTCTCTCTCTCTCTCTCTCTCTCTCTCTCTCTCTCTCTCTCTCTCTCTCTCTCTCTCTCTCTCTCTCTCTCTCTCTCTCTCTCTCTCTCTCTCTCTCTCTCTCTCTCTCTCGTGAAAGGATTTCGTGCTATTTAGAGTTGTTATCATCACAGTTATTATGATTTTGGTACTGTTGTTGTTATTATTGTTGTTATTACTGTCGTTGTTTTTGATGGTAGTTGTGATGTAAAATGTCAGGCCTCTAACTCCTCCTCCTCCTCCTCCTCCTCCTCCTCCTCTTGCGGGTTGTTTGTGTTCCATCATGTTTGGGCAGAGGACGTCCGCCTTTGTTATCTCTCTCTCTCTCTCTCTCTCTCTCTCTCTCTCTCTCTCTCTCTCTCTCTCTCTCTCTCTCTCTCTCTCTCTCTCTCTCTCTCTCTTTTTCTCGGCCCTGTGCTTTATGTTAATGAGAGGCTTAAGAGTCTGGCAGCCCATTTAATCCGATTATGAATATATGTCATTAATGCATTACAGCGCCAGTGTTTACAATGATTAAAACTACCGTTTGTCAATGTGTATGTTTGTGTTCGTGTGTTTGTGGGAGGGGAAGGGTTCTGTGTGTGTGTGTGTGTGTGTGTGTGTGTGTTCTGCGTCACCCCCCCCCCCCCACACACACATACATACACACACTAACATTTTTTTTCTCTCCCGTCACTCTCAGGAATTGCCTATCTTCCAATTATTTTTATCCTGATTCGTAAGAGCAGTAATTAGCGGAGGCAGTAAAGTGAGAGAATTATGGTTATGGTTATTATTATTATTATTTTTTTCCTTAGTTTTTGTTATCAGTAGGAGGAGAAGGAGGAGGAGGAAGAGGATAACGAGGAGAAGGAGGGAAAGGAAAGCAAAGATAAGCGAGGGAGAAATAAGACGGAAGAAAAGTAGAAGAAAATAAGAGGAAATTTGAGAGATAAGAGATTAGTGAGAGAAAAGAAAGCAAAGAGAGGAGAGGGAGAAAACAGAAACCGAATAAAAGATTAAGAAAAGGAAGAAAATACAGTAATGACAGACAGAAAGGAGCAAAGAGATGAGAGGGAGAAAGAAAAACAAAAGAAGGTGAATTCCAAAGCGGCTTCATTGTGGTTAAAAAAATATTGCCCGCTAGATGACTCTGTACCTAACTCATGCCCTGGAGGTGACACTGCCGAGGAGGAGGAGGAGGAGGAGGAGGAGGAGATGAAGGAGCACTTACCAGGGAGTCTTAAGTAGCTTTCTTTAATGCATGGAAGTCGTAAGGTTAGAGAGAGAGAGAGAGAGAGAGAGAGAGAGAGAGAGAGAGAGAGAGTTTACACCTGCCATTCCCTATCTTACGACCTTACGAATACTGCTAATGCCTGTCTTAGTTGTCTTGGGGAACCGAACCCCGGACCACACCCGACCACCTTGCCACCCAACCGACCATTTACCGACTAACTATTCAACCAGCTTACCAATTATTCGACCGAGTACCCCTTCGACCAACCGACCAGATATTTTTCTCTTCGTAATCTTACATACTTCCTTCTTCCTTGTTTTCCTTGTTGTCTGTCACTTCCTGTTATTCTTTTTTTCCTTTTTGCTCTTAATTTCTCTTTGCTTCATTTTTTCTTGTCTTCTTTCTTATCCTCTTATTCTTTTTCTTCATTTTTGCTTCTCCTAATTTCTCTTTCAGTTCTCATTTCCTCTTTCGCCTCATTCTCGAACACCTCCTTCTCCTTCTCCTCCTCCTCCTCCTCCCCTTCCTCTTCCTTTTCCTCCGCCTCCTTGTCCGCCCTTGGGTTGGCAATACAATCTTCAGTTCCCTTTATCTTCCCTATAGTGTTGTATTTTTTATGCTATCGCTAAGTTGATTGTGTGTGTGTGTGTGTGTGTGTGTGTGTGTGTGTGTGTGTGTGTGTGTGTGTGTGTGTGTGTGTGTGTGTGTGTGTGTGTGTGTGTGTGTGTGTGTGTGTGTGTGTGTTTTCTGGTATGTTTCTCTCTCTCTCTCTCTCTCTCTCTCTCTCTCTCTCTCTCTCTCTCTCTCTCTCTCTCTCTCTCTCTCTCTCTCTCTCTCTCTCTCTCTCTCTCTCTCTCTCTCTCTCTCTCTCTCTCTCTCTCTCTCTCTCTCTCTCTCTCTCTCTCGCTCTCGCTCTCGTTCTCGTTCTCGTTCTCTCTTTTTTGTATGTCTTTTAAATCGTTTTTCCGGACTCCATTTTTAGTTTTGTTTCTGTATTCTCATTCTTATTCTTTTCATGTTCTCTGATGTTGTTTTTATTTTTTTTCAGTTTTTTTACCCTCCCGCTTCCATTTTCCCACACCTTTTGAATTTTTTTCCGGCTCCATTTTTAGCTTTGTTTATTTGTATTCATGTCTTCTTTATTGTCCTGTTATGTTGTTTTTATTTTTTTTCTTTCTTAATATTGGTGTGATTGCTTCCCTTTTTTTTATTTCCATTTTTTTTTTTACTTCTTTCTGTGCTACATGCCTTGCTCTGTGTCCTATTTTTACTTCGTCTTATTCTTGCTTTTCCTCTCCTGTCTTTTTTTTTTATCTCTCTCCATTCTTTCCTTTCTTCCTCTTTTCTTCCCTCCATCTTTTCACCCTTTGATTCATCCATTTTCTCTTTCCTTCCTTTCTTATTTCCTTCCTTCCTTCCTTTCATTAATTCCTATCTTGTTCTCTGCTTCAATCTTCCTTTTTTTTCTTTCACCTATTTTTCTTCCTCCTCTCTCTCTCTATTTCTCACTTTTCTTTCTTTTTCTCTTACTTAGTCACTATCTCCAACCTTCAGTACCTTCCCCTCTTTTCACAACCTTTTCCTCCCCCTCCTCAACCTTTCCCATCCCCTTCCTCCCCTCACTCTCATTCACTTCTCCCTGCAAACTCCCTATCTCCCTCCCACACACGCACTTTCCCACTCTCAATCTCCTTTCTCCTCCTTCTCCCAGCCTTCCTCTCTCCACGTCTTCCTTCAGGCTCTCGTGTGGGCGGCCTCGGCTCTAAAACTGGCCCGTGGGAGCAGACGCACACACACGGAGGGCTCGTACGGGAGTCCTTTTTTCCCAGGACAATCGCCGACTATTAGGTCCCGACGGAAACAGCGGCTCGTGTGTCTCTGTTTGTACTGGGAAAAACACGCTCACTTTGTTGCTCGTTGTGTCGGTTCTGCTGTTGTTGTTGTCTCTCGCTGTTGTTTGTTCCTTCCTTCCTTTCTTTTCTTCTTGCTCGACTGTCCGAGTGTGTGATTGTGTTTGGTTCTGTGTGTGTGTGTGTGTGTGTGTTTTCTTGTTTGTGCATGGCTGTTTTTTTCTGTGTTTGTCTGTTTTTATTTCACTGTTTCTTACTCATTTTTGTCTCCTCTGTTTTCTCCTTTTATAATCTTTCTCTTTTCGTATTTTTTAACTAATAATTTTTTCCCCTTCCTGGTTTATCTATTCTATCTCCTCCTCCTCTTCCTTTTTCTCCTTTTTGTCTGTTTTCCATCCATCTTCATCTTGTCTCTCTTATCACTCATCTCTCTCTCTCTCTCTCTCTCTCTCTCTCTCTCTCTCTCTCTCTCTCTCTCTCTCTCTCTCTCTCTCTCTCTCTCTCTCTCTCTCTCTCTCTCTCTTCCCTTTGTCTGTATAAGTTGTGTTTTATTGCCTTCTTTGTGTTGTTCTGTCATCCTTTTCCTTTCCTTTGTCTTCTCTTTTCTTTTTACTTATTTTCCTTTTATTATACGTTTTACTATTTTCTCTTTTAGTTTTCATTTTCAGGTTCTCTTTATTTATATTTTTCCTCTTATTTTTTTCTCTTCCTTGTACTTTTATAATGTTCTCCGTTTTATTCACTTTCTCCCGATCCAGTTTGTTGATGTTTTGTTCTTATCTGTTTTAAATATGCATGTTATCTTACTTAGGGTAGGAGGAGAAAGGACTGGAAAAGAGATATAGGAAAGAGGGAAAAGAGTAGGAGAAGGATGGGAGAGGTGACCCAAGATATTGTGGACGAGGGAAGGATGTTTGGAAAAAGGGAGAGGAAAGAAAGGGGGAGGTAGGGAAAGGGAGAGGAGAGGAGGAACAGTGGGAGAGGCAAAAGTGGAGAGATGATATGAATCAGATGAGATAGAAAATTGGAATAGGGGAAGGAGAGGAAGGGGGAGGGGGCGTTGATAGAGAGGAGGGGGGGAGAGAAAGGGGAAGGGAGAGACAGAAGAGGAGAGGTATTAAGAGATAGACGAGAAAGAAAAAATGGAATAGGGAACGAAGGGAAAGGGGAGATTAATGGAGGGGAAGAAAGGCAGGAGGGAGAGGGGACGAAAAGGAGAAAAAAGGGAGATAGATTAAAAGGAGGACAAGAGGAAAGGAGGGAAAGGGAAGATTAGTGGAGGGGAAGAAAGGCAGAAGGGAGAGGGGACGAAAGGGAGGAAAAAGGGAGAGAAATTGAAAGGAGGACAGAGGAGGAAAGGAGAGAAAGGGGAGTGAATGGAGGGGAAACTTTGGTGGCTATCGGTTTTGGTACTGGAGCCAGAATTTTACCTCCTCTCCCCTTCCCTTCCCTCCCCTTCCCTTCCCTCCCCTCCCATCCCCTTCCCTCCTCTTCCCCCCCCTTTTGTCCCCTCACTTTTTTTATCCTCTCCTCTCCTCTTCCCGCCTCTCACAGCGAAGTGGAGGAATTGAGGGAAAGAAATCAGAAGTGAGGTGAAAATTTAGAAGAGAGGAAAAGGAATGAAGAAGGGAGAAGGACAGTCTATAGTGTTTTTTTTTGTGTGTGTATGGAGAGAGAGAGAGAGAGAGAGAGAGAGAGAATTGATTGTAAATGTAAAACTTTCCGCGCGATGTCGTTTGTTTTAATTCTTGGCCAAATTCGTGCTCTGGGTTCCAAGCTGTACCGCTGCAGGCGACTGGTGCTGCTCTGCTACTGATGGGGCGAATTAGGGGGGGGGTGATATGTTGGGATATTTCTGCTGCTTCTGCTTCTTCTTCTTCTTCTTCTTCTTCTTCTTCTTCTTCTTCTGCTTTAATTTAACTACTATATCCACTACGTATTGTGTCTCCTACTGTTACTGCTTTTCTTTTTTTTTTTTACTGCTGGTTCTAATTAAAAAGGGCACTGCTACTGTCATTTGTCTCTTTCTATGTCTGTCTCTTGTCTGTCTTTCTTTATCTGTCTGTCTCTCTCTCGTTCTGTCTGTCTGTCTGTTTCTCTCGATCCCATTATATCATACTTCACTCGTCCATAAGATAATGGTTACGTCTCCCCACACGCAATTACACACACACACACACACACACACACACACACACACACACACACACACACGATGGTCCTGACAAACGGATACAACTCATTCATCTCCTTTTTTCCCCCTCCCAGTCTCTCTTTGAGCATTTTCCCGCCTCATTCCTCCCAATCATTCTCTCCTCTCTCTCTTTCTCTATCCATTTACATTTTCCTCCTCTTTTTGCCTTCTCTCATATTTGTCCTCTTCTCTTTCTTTGCCTTATCTTTCTCTTATTTATTCTTCCTCTGTTCAGCTTTTTCTTTTGCCCCTCTCTCTTCGTCCACTTTTGGCTTCTCTTTTACTTTGTCCAATTTTGCTTCTCATCTTTCACCTCTTTATCCTTTCCTTACTTCTTCTTCCTTTGTTCCGCTGTCTGTCCGTTAACCTTTCTTCTTTTTGCACTCTCCAACTTTATTCTTTTTTGCTTCTCTTCTTTCACCTCTTTATCCTTTTCTTAATTCTTCCTTTATTACTCTCTCCGTCCATTAACCTTTCTTCTTTTTGCACGCTCCAACTTTGTCCTCTTCCACTTCTCTTCTCTTCTCTCATTTATCATTTTCTTATTTCGTCTTCCTCCACTCATCCTCCTTTCTGCTTCTCCCTCCTCGCTAGTAGTCTTAGAGCATTATTAGAACAGGCAGGATGGACTGGCTGTATAATACCTCTTGAGGGTGAGTGGCAGGGTGATATTCATGATGTTACCGTGTTACCCAAAGCGCTCGTACACACCATCTCAGAACACAATTGGCCGCGTTCACGCCTAACCTCTCTTTCGGCCACCTCTTTGGATTCTTTTTAGGAGCAGCGAGTAGCGGGCTTTTTTTTATTATTATTATTGTCTCCTTTTTTGTGTGCCCTTGAGCTGTCTCCTTTGTTGTAAAAAAAATAATAATAATACCTGTCACGTTTTTGTTTTATATATATTTCTTGAGTTTCATAATGGTACTCTACATTCTACAGCATTTTTTTCATGGACAAGTTCGTGGTGCTAGGCTAGATAATTAAAACAAAGAAAGCCTCACATTCTACACTATTTTATGCTGTTTAGAATATTTTCCATCTTTTCCTTTCAACCTTTCTTTTTGTCTTTTCCTGCTTCTTTCCTCTGCGATCCATTCTCTAATCTCTCTTTCTCTTTTCTCATCCTTTTTACTCCATTACTTTCCTTCGTTTCTTTTTTATCTCCCTCTTTACCTCCCTCTTTTCCTCTTTGTCTTCCTTCCTTCCTCTGTGATCCATTCTCTAATCTCTCTTTCTCTTCTCTCATCCTTTTTACTCCATGTCACTTTCCTTCCTCTCTCTTCATCTCCCTCTTTATCTCCCTCTCTTCATCTCTGTCTTCCTTCCTTCCTCTGTGATCCATTCTCTAATCTCTCGTTCTCTTCTCTCATCCTTTTTACGCCATGACAATTTCCTTCCTCTCTCTCTATCTTCCTCTTTATCTCCCTCTCTTCCTCTCTGTCTTCCTTTCTTCCTCTGTGATCCATTCTCTAATCTCTCTTTCTCTCCTCTGATTCTTTTTACTCCATGTCATTTTCCTTCCTCTCTCTTTATCTCCCTCTTTACCTCCCTCTCTTCCTCTCTGTCTTCCTTCCTTCCTCTGTCTTTCATTCTCTAATCTCTCTTTCTATCTTTTGGTCCTATTTACTTCACGCCACTTTCCTCCGTCTCTCTTTATCTCCCTCTTTACCTCCTACCTTTCTCACTCTCTTTCTCCCTCCCTCCCTCTCTCTCTTCCTTCCTCTATCTCTACTTCGTCGTGCTCTCTTTCCTCCTCTCCCAAGCACCTGTTTGGCTCATCTCCGCGCATTGCAGCATCTCCTCCCTTCCTCCTCCTCCTCCTCCTTTTTCCTTTCATATCCCTTCTCTCATCTCCTTCCTCTCCACAAAGATATTACCCCCACGCTATCATTCTCAAGGCCCCTCTTTCTCACTCTCTATCACCCCACTCACACGCGCGCACACACACACACACACACTCACACACACACACACACACACACACACCTGGTCGTTCAATCTTGTCTGTACGAGAGAAAAATTAAGTGAAAGGAGTTCATCTCTGCTTTTATTTCCCAGTCGTATTTCTTATGTGTGTGTGGAGGAAAGAAAGCAGTGAAAAGTAGTAGTTGTAGTAGTAGTAGTAGTAGTAGTAGTAGTAGTAAAAATAAACACAATACTAATACTAATGTTAATAAAAATAGTATCATCATTTTTTTCTCATATGTTGTTTCTTTCTGGGAATGTAATCACAAACATGAAAAAAAAATAATATCAAATTCCAGTGTTTTTTTTATCTTCGCTGTTTTTTGTTGTTGCTTTTTTGTTAGTGTTGTTCTTGTTGGTGGTATTGGTGGTGTTGTTTTTGTTGTTGGTGGTGGTTGTTGTGGGGGGGAGGTGGTGTTGTTGGTGGAGTGGAGAAGGAATGTTTTTTGTTTTGTTTTTTGTTGTTGTTAGGAACTTTTTTATTATCTATTTCGCTGGATGAGAGAGAGAGAGAGAGAGAGAGAGACAGAGGGGGAAATTTTTTATATCTGGCTTTGCTAATGAGAACCCGCAGTGTGTGTGTGTGTGTGTGTGTGTGTGTGTGTGTGTGTGTGTGTGTGTGTGTGTGTGTGTGTGTGTCCCGGTCTGTCTGTCTGTGTGAGAGAGAGAGAGAGAGAGAGAGAGAGAGAGAGAGAGCGGTAAGAAGAGGGTGATTAATTAACACCTGAATGTGAGTGAAGTGAAGAAGGAGGAGGAGGAGGAGGAGGAGGAGGAGGAGGAGGAAGAAGAGGTGGTGGTTGTAAGATAGTATGAGAGGCCTTAGGGGAGGAAGGAGGTGGTAGGTCAGTGGAGGGGAGAGAAGGGGGGAGAGGAGAAGAAGGGAGTGGGAGGGGGAGATGCGTTGTGCTAATAAGTCTTCTTCTTGTCTTCACTTGTTAGTTTGTGTTCACGTCAAAGGTTATTAAGATCACCTTCTCCCTCTCCTCTTCTTCCTATTCTTCCTTTTCTTCCTCCTTTTGCTTCTTGTTCCTTTTATTCCTGTTGTTGGTGCTGTTCTTTCTCTTCCTCCCGTTTCTTCTCCTCCTCCTATTATTCCTTCTCCTTTTCCTCCTCCTCCTTGTGCTTCTTGTTCCTTATATTCCTGTTGTTGGTGCTGTTCGTTTTCTTCTTCTCGTTTCTTCTCCTCCTCGTCCTCTTCCTCTTCCTCCTCCGCCGTGTTGCCTTGGTAATCATTGCTGTCGGTTCTCCCTTCAAGGTCTTCTTTTTGGCTCCGCTTCCAATGGGTTTTACGCGCCGCCCGCTCGCCCTTAAGCCTCGCCGCCTTTTCTTTTCTTTCTCCTTCTTGTCCTTAATTAACACCGTGATCTTCTTTTTGTCCTCTTCCTTCTCTTCATCCTCCACTTTATCTTCTGCGTCCTTTCTTTTTCTGCCTCCTGTTTTCTCTCTTTCATCATCTTTATGTCTGTCTCCTTTAATTTACCTCCCTCGTCTCCATTTCCTCCTTTGTTTTTGCGTCTTCATTTCCTTCTTCCCTCGCGAGCTTCTTCTATTTCTTTGTTTCCTTATATATATTTTTTACCTCATTCGTCTTCATTTTCCCCTTCTTCTTTTTCTTTGTGTCGGCATCTCTTCTTTTACCTCTTTCCTCCCTTCTTTCCTCGGCAGCTTCTTCTATTTCTATGTTTCCTGATATCTTTTTTTAACTCATTCGTCTTCATCTTCCCCTTCTTCTTTTTCTTTGTTTCTGAATATCTTCTTTTACCTCTTTCCTCCTTTCTTTCCTCGCCAGTTTCTTCTGTTTCTTTGTTTCCTGATATCTTTTCTTACCTCATTCGTCTTCATCTACCCCTTCTTCATTTTCTTTGTTTATGAATCTCTTCTTTTGCCTCTTTCCTCCCCGCCTCCTCCTCCATCTTCTTTGTTTACACCGAAGGGGAAGACGAACTGAACATTTCTTTACAACCTGTCTCTTCCCCGTGCATAGTGAATGTAAAGAACGAACCCAAGAAAAGGCGTGAGTAACACCGTGTATCAAGGCTCAAGACAGGCGGATAACTTTATTGCGTGGAATGAAATAATGGTTTGGAAGGAGAGAAAGGAATTAAATAAGAGTTCGAGAAAGAGAGAAGGGAGAAACGCGCCTCTAATAGTGAAGTGTGTGTGTGTGTGTGTGTGTGTGTGTGTGCAGTGAAGAGGTGAAACGTCGGAGTTCATCGTGTGGAATGACGAAGAAAAAGCGTAAAAAACATACCTTGCCCTGTACTAGGTAGGAAAGGCGGTGGGTGAATGGTTTTCGAAATGGTGTACTGGAGGTGGATTTCCGGGTTCGTGTCCCTTTGCTCTTGACCAGTTTCTCCCATCGTCAGAAAAAAGAATCTGACCTTAGTACCAAGTAGAGGAGACGGTGGCTGAGTGGTTACAGAGATGGTGTACTGGATGTGAATTTCAGTGTTCGAGTCCCTTTACTGTTGACTAGTTTCACTCATGGTCCAAAACGAAAACATACATTACGTAGTGGGAGGCGGTGGCTGGATGGTTACCGAGATGGTGTTTTGGATGGATATTTCAGGGTTCGAGTCCCATGGCTGATGACTAGTTTCACCAATCGTCGAGTGGTCAAAGTCTGCTCACGTGCTGTCCACCATCCGTCGAACTTTGTCATCAGCTCATCATCAGTCATCATCAGCTCATTAACAGACAACAGTGAATGGACCAAGCTGATGGAGACGCAGGAGGGAGAAGATACAGAAATAGAGAATGAGAATGAGATGGAGATAAGAGATACAGAACCAAAGGAAGAGAAAGAGATGAAGACGCAAGAGGCAAAACATAAGATACAGAAAAAGGTGGAAGCTGAAGATTAAGTAGATGGTGAAGAGAGAAAGAGTAGAGAGATGAACGAGAGAAAAGAGGAGGAAGAGATGAAGAGAGTAGAAAAGAATATGATGGAAAAGGAGAGAAGGGAAAGGAGGAAGAGCTGCATGAAAGGGCAATAAGGAAGAAATTAGAAGGACAAGGAGAAAGAAATGGGTGAAAATTATGTTGGTGCTGTTAACATCCTACGGGGCTACTAATATTCTTGCCTCCGACCACCACTGTACTTCACCCTCAAAGAAAAGAAAATAGTACTATGAGATTGCACATAGAGAAAAAAACATTATAATTTTCTGGGCCAGTAATCACAATCATGAAAAAATATTATTACATTCTAGTGTTTCTATTTTCGTTGTTGCTGTTGTTGCTTTGTTGTTATTATTGGTAGTGCTGGTGTAGTTGTTGTTGTTGTTGGTGGTGGTGGAGTGTTTTTGATGTTGGTTGCGGTGTTGGTGAGAGAGAGAGAGAGAGAGAGAGAGAGGAGAGGAGAGGAGAGGAGAGGTAAGCTACGAGACCCATTCGTCACCACACAAGAACCTTCGACAGGAAACAATAGATTAAAGTAATGTGACGTTGGCTTATTTATTTCTTACTCACTTCCCCTCAAGGAAAATATGTATGTTGAGACTCCTAAGAATAGGGAACAGAAAAACTAAAGAAAGCTGAAGTATGGAATAGAGAACGTGTAAAAACAAATATTAAAGTGAAAATATAAAGAAGAAGGATATGAAGATGAAAAGAAAATACTGATAAGAAAGACTCCAGTAATAATTTTTGACATCACATCCTACTTAAGAAAAAAGTAATTTAAGACTACCAAGAAAAGATTTGAGAAAGACTAAAGAAAAAAAAATAAGGAACGAGCAATAAAAAATAAGAGTGAATATAAAACAGAATAAAGAACCGTTAAAAAGAAAGATGAAAAAGAAAAAAAATAATAAGAAAATAGAAAGACAGATGAAAGAACGATCAAAGTTAAAGACTGAATTTCCAAGAATTCCAAGACTTCAGAGAACAGATTACCGAAAGACTAATATTTTTCTAACATCATCCCCAAGAAAAAGTTAATTAAGACTACCTAGAAAAGGTTTGAGAAAGACTTAAGAAAATTTAAAGAAAGAGTAGAGATCGATTCAAAAAGACAGAAATAATAAGTATAAATGAACATAATAAAAGAATAAAGAACGGTTAAAAAAAAGGATAAAAAAAGACAATAAGAAAATAGAAAGACATGAAATAACGATTTGAAGGAAAAAATGAAAAGAAATATTAGAAAGAATTGAGAGAAAGACTAAAGAAATATCGTTTATTTTACTCCGTCTCTTCTCAAGAAAATGATTATTAGAATACCAAGAAAATCCGACACACGCATCGTTTCTTGAATTTAAAATAATGTCTTTGTTGAATAATCTTTTTCTGTGTGTTTAAAAAGATACGAGAGAGGAGAGGATATGAGTTGAGAGAAGAGAGAAAAGAGGAGGAAGAGATGAAGAGAGTAGAACAGAATATAAGGGAAAAGGAGAGAAGAGAACAGAAGAGAAGGGAAAAGAGGAAGAGCTGTATGAAAGGACAGTAGAGGAGGATGAGGAGGAAGAGGAGGAGAAGAAGGAATACTGAGCAAATGAATGTGAAGATAAACAATTATAAAAAAAAGAAACAATAAAAGGTAACAAAAACATAACTATAGGGAAAGAGAGAAAAGAGAAAGAAAGAAAGAGGAGGAGGGAGATGAAAATAGAGTAAACCAAAGAATAGGAGAAGGAGAAGAAGGAGGAGGAGGAGGAGGAGGAGGAGGGAGAGAAGCCAAAATAGTAGTAGTAGTAGTAGTGGTAGTAGTAGTAGTAGTAGTAGTAGTAGTGGTTGTTATTGTAATAGTAGTTATTGTTATTGTTAAAACTGTTGCTGTTAAAGGTAGAAAAGTAGGAGAGGAGGAGGAGGATTAGGAGGAGGAGGAGGAGGAGGAGCATGAAGAAGAACAAGAGGAAAAAAGAAGAAAAAGAACAAGAACACAGTAAAGAGAGGAAGAAGAAGAAGAGGAAGAGGAGGAGGAGGAGGAGGAGGAGGAGGAGGAGGCAATTCACACGAGGCCAGAGAAAAAATATACCCAGAGAAAAATAGCTCACCTTTCACCCTTTAGGCGGAAGTTAATTGTCTCCCCTAAATTACTCGCTTATTTATGTCGTTGCCCGTTTTCTTTGTTTTGGGGAATCTTTTTTTTTTCCTTCTTTATTTAGTCGCTCTTTTTTTTTCGTGGCCTTCACCATTTTTAATTTCTCATATTTGGTTTATTTCTGATTACTTAACTTTTTTTATTTCCTCTTCATCCACCTCTTTCCTTTTCCTCTCCTATCTTCTTCCCCTACTTTTCCTCTCTTTCCCTTTTATCCTTCTCTTTTTTCATGTCTTTCTGCTTCCCTACTTTTCTTATTCCCTCCTATTCCCTCTTCTTCCCTTCCCTCCCTTTCTCATTATCTCCTTTCCTTCCCCTCTCCATCCTTTTTTTTCTGCTCTTTAGTTTCTCTTTCTCTCTCCTTTCCTTCTCCTCTCCTTTCGCTTCACCATGACTGTATCTTACTCTCGTCCCCTCCTCTTTCTCTCCTCTCCCTTCTCTCTCCTCTTATTTTTTTATATTTTCTACTCCAGCTTCTCTTTCTCTCCTTTCCCTCTCCTCTCCCATTGCTGTATCTTACTCTCTTCCCCTCCTCTTCCTCTCCTCTCCCTTCTTTCTCCTTATGTTATCCTACTCTCTACTCTTCCTCTCCTCTCCTCCTTCTCCTCCTTTGCTTTATCGTGGCTGCGTCTTATTCTCTTTCCCGTTCTCTTTCTCTCCTTCCTTTTAACCCTTCTCATGTTTTTTTTCTTCTACTTCCCAGCTTCTCTTCCTCTCCTTTCCCTCTTTTCTCCTTTTCCCTCTCCTCTCCCTTTGCTTCACCGTGGCTGCTCCTCCTCTCCTCTTCCTTCCCCTCACACCCACGTCTTGTTTTTCTACTCTGCAGCATCTCTTCCTCTCCTTTCTCTCTCCCTCTCTCTTCTGACAAATTCCTCTATAGTGCTCGCGTTGGTCAAAGTCTAGGAGCGGCGCCAGGGGAGCGAGGGAGTGGAGATAAATGGCGGAGGAGGAGGAGGGGGAAGGAGGGGGAGGAGGAAGGAGGCACGGAGGGAAGGATGGAGGTGTTATGTAGAGATAGAGGAGGAGGAATTAGAAGAGGAGAAAGATGATGAAGAAGAAGAATGCAAAGCGATAGAAATAAGTTAATTTTGGGAGGAAAAAAGAGAATAATTATAGTGTAGGGAAAGTGTAACAGAAGGAGGAGCAATGATTAAAAGATAATTAATAAATGCAAAAGCTAGGGAGATGTTGACTTGGGTCGGTCACTTCTGTTAACACATCTACAACCTTTATGATCTATCTCTTTAACGCAGCGAACAAAGTAATACACATTCTTACACCTATAGGTATTGACGTTATGCTAATCTAGTCTTTCTTCCCTTGCAGCGACGCGTGGCGAGAGAGGAAGACTCAAAGAAGCCAAGACGCAGCCCTCAACACCACTGAGCTCGGAAAGGGAAGATTCACAGAGCACAGCTGAAGTTACTGATCCTGTGCCTCTGAATGGTGCACTGTGACCACGTTCTTACCACGCATGCGCAGAAACAGGAGCAAGAACAGCCGCTGCCAGAGAGGAAGTTAAGAAGTGAGAGAGAATAGAGTAGTGCTGTGTCCCGTTGAGCTGCTGTACAAAAGGGGAGTCTGCACAGGTTCTTACACCAACACAGCACTACAAACATCGCATCAGCAGCGGCAAGTCTTTACAACATCAAGAGTCTTCATATAGCTTTGCGTAACCTTGTCTATATATCAGCCGATTTTCACATGGATAAGACTCTCCCGAATGCTCAGTACGTGGTATTCCAGTGTCCTTCATCTCAACGCCCTCAAGGTTACCAGTGAAAGGTTGAAGAGCGGTGAAGAAAAGGTCCCTTCATCCACACAGTCTTCTCTTCAACCATCTCAAGGCTGCCAGTGAAAGGGAGAAAACGAGGAGTAAAGCCGCCTCTCCACAGCCTCACAGTTCATTCTCAAAGCGGCGCTAGTAAACCAATGCCCCAGTGACCCCTTGAGGCTGAAGTGAAAAGAAAACGAGGAGTAAAGCCGGGTCTCCATAGCTAGTAAATTAATGCCCCAGTGACCCCTTGAGGCTGAAGTGAAAAGAAAACGAGGAGTGAACCATCCTCCGCTCTCCTCTGCAGTCTCTGGTCCTCTTTGGCGCTAGTGGCCTCGTAACCCACTGACCCGCCCTGGAAGTCATGGGTTAAACATTTAGCCCCCTCTGAAGCCCTCTCTCTACCCTGTACACCCATACCCACGCCTCCACACCCACCTCACCCGCCGGTCACCCACCACTCACCGCCCGCCCAGTGTTCTTTTGAGTTTGTGTCGCGGTCGAGAGCCAGGACGGGATCGGGAACTTAGCGAGGACAGGCGCACGAGGCGAGAGTCAAGATGAACAGCGTACAGAGCGGCGGTGACACGTCCGGGTCGACGAAGAAGGACAAGGATGAGGTGAGTAGACGTGTTATTAATGTACCTGTTTGTGTTGTGGCCTTACCTACTTGCTGGTCCTGCTGCTTCTTTACTACCTGCTACTTCTCCTGCTATTGATACTGCTTCCCCTGTTTCTTATGTTCATTGGTAAGTTGTTGGAAATATGGTAAACTTTCGGGTGCTACTTTTTCACTACCTGCTACCCTACTTGCTGGTCCTGCTGCTTCTAAACTACCTGCTACTTCTCCTGCTATTGATACTGCTTCCCCTGTTTCTTATGTTCATTGGTAAGTTGTTGGAAATATGCTAAACTTTCGGGTGCTACTTTTTCTCTACCTGCTTACCTACTTGCTGGACCTGCTGCTTCTAAACTACCTGCTACTCCTGCTATTGATACTGCTTCCCTTGTTTCTTATGTTCATTGGTAAGTTGTTGGAAATATGATAAGGTTTCGGGTGCTACTTTTTCACTACCTGCTACCCTACTTGCTGGTCCTGCTGCTTCTATACTACCTGCTACTTCTCCTGCTATTGATACTGCTTCCCCTGTTTCTTATGTTCATTGGTAAGCTGTTGGAAAA
The DNA here is from genome assembly GCF_024679095.1 of Eriocheir sinensis. NCBI lineage: Eukaryota > Metazoa > Arthropoda > Malacostraca > Decapoda > Varunidae > Eriocheir > Eriocheir sinensis. The sequence continues at coordinate 6,237,155 of NC_066518.1, forward strand.
TTGCTAAGGTCTCGTGTGCTACTTTTTCACTACCTGCTGCCCTACTTGCTGGTCCTGCTGCTTCTAAACTACCTGCTACTTCTGCTATTGATACTGCTTCCCCTGTTTCTTATGTTCATTGGTAAATTGTTGGAAATATGATAAGGTTTCGGGTGCTACTTTTTCACTACCTGCTACTCTACTTGCTTACTCTTACTTACCACTTTCTTTTCTGCTGTTTACTTTAGAGGTGAGGAACTATAATAATCGATTTAGGCCTTTTGTTACTGCTTTTATTACTACGTGTGTGGGAAATGAGCACCGAGGCCACGCGTAGCTATAGCGAACCCCCAAATTTACTTACCTATTTACTATTCATCATGTTTTCCTACTGCTATTCCTCTTCCTCCTCCACCTTCTTTGGCTTCTTTTCCCCGCGTTTTAGTAGTGGAGGTGTGAAAGGTAAGGTAAGATTAAGACATGGTATCAGTGCTTCTTTTTCTTCTCCACCTCCTCCTCCTCCTCCTCTTCTTCTTTTGCTCCTCCTCCTCCTCCTCCTCCGTCTCCTCCTCCTCCTGCTCTTGAAGTTGGAGAGAGAAAGTGTGAATGGAGGGTTAAATGTAGATATAGTATGACTTCTATTACTGAACCTTTACGCCTCCTCCTGCTCCTCCTCCTCCTCCTCCTATTCATATTGCTTGTGCATTTAGTGTTTAGGAAGAGAAGGAGGTAAGAAAATAAAGAAGGAAAACGTGAGGTTGAGCCAGGGTAAGGAGAGAGAAAGAGTAAGGGAGGTAAAAAGAATTAGGTTATTATTAGAAGCAAGAGTGGAGGAGAAACAAAGAGGAAGAGGAAGAGAAGTAGAGAAGAAGGAAAGAAGCAGAGGGATTAGGTTAGCAGTGGATATAGACTTGTAACTGCTTTTTGTTATGCCTTTCCTTTTTCTGCTCCGGCTTCCTCCTTTGTCGGCAGGTTGGTTAATGAGAACAGGTGAGGCAGGTAAGGAGAGGACAGGTGTGAGGGAGGGGAGTGTGCAGAAGGGTATTATTAGAGGCAAGGAAGGAGGAGGAAGAGGAGGAGGAGGAGGAGGAGGAGGTGGTGGTGGGGAAGGTAGAGAGGAAGGAGGAGGAGGAGGAGAAGGTGTGAAAGGTAGAGAGGAGGAAAGTAGAGGGGGAAAAGGTAGAGAGGGGGGAACGTAGAACTGGAGGAGGAGGAGGAGTAGGAGTAGGAGGAGGAGAAGGAGGAGAAGCGTGCGTTACCCCTTCATCTTATATTCTTTACGGCGTTTGTTATCTTAGTAATTAATGGCGTAGTACAGTTTTTTTCTCTTTTTTTTTGTGCGTTTTATGATGAGGTCCCGTCCTGCTTTTCCTTCTTTTTTTTTATCTTCATCACGTGCGCAGGTGTGTGGATTTTTCTTCCTCCGGTTCTGTTTCGCTTCTTTTTTTTTCGTGGGTGTTTTAATTTTCATTCCTCAGGTCGTGTGAAAGTGTGTAATTCGTGTTTGTAATTTTCTTGTTTTTTTTTTTAACCGTGTGATTGTATTCTTAGGGTTCTTAGTTTTTTTTCTTCCCCAGTACAGGAACAGAACGAGTCTCCATCATTTTCCATTAATAAGTCGTGTCCTTCTGTGTATATATATCATGTGACCATGTACTATTTTTTTCCACTCCGTCATAGCTCATATCTTTTTTTCTTATCATAATAACTCTCCTCTACAGCACACATACGAAGCCATTCTTTTCTTATGAGCCTGTGTCCTACTTTCGTATTCTAAGCTCTCCCTTACTATGAGAAAACTTCAGTTATTATCTACTCAAAAACAACGACAGCTTCTTAACTCTTTCGCACCTTCGTTGAATTTCACATACATAATACATACATAATATTTTTTTTGGCTATTCCTTAACAGAATAATATGTTGGATGTAACTATTAATCCGTAAAAGAGGTTCATGGAAAGTTCGTAGGAATCAGGATCTGGTTGACTAATATTACTGGAACTGAAAGAAATAGGAAAGCTTGTAGGAAAGGGAGAGCTTGTAACATTGGAATTAGAGCAGGAAATGTGACCTTTTGTGTGTTATTCTCTTCAAAAAGTGTATATTGTTGATGTGTTTTTAAATCTTGTTGGGAAGGAACAGGAATTAGAACAGGAAATGTGACCTTTTGTGTGTTATTCTCTTCAAAACGTTTATATCATTGATGTGTTTTAACTCACCATAATTTTCATACTTGTTATAAGGACACGAATCTGTTTTTTTTTTTTTTCTATTACAGTTTTCATGCTCGTGATACATTAGTCAGGAAATGCTGAGTCTCATCATCACAGTTATATTATGTCAATGGTTGTCATCATAACCTGTACTTGTATATTCATGGTAGTTGTGTTGTTTACAGTGGTGGAGGTGTTTGTGGTGGTGGTGGTGGTGGTTGTGATGATGATGGTGGTGATGGTCATACTGCACCACCGGCCACAATTCCTTGACTTAATGGTGTGGTAAGTACCGCTAGGTGTTGTGGTGATGATGATGGTGGTGATGATGGTGGTGTGGTGTTGGGCTGGTTGTGGTGCGGCTTTCGTTAATGTTATTGTTGTTGTTGTTTTGTGGTTGTAGGTGTTTTAGGCATGTGATGTACCGCCATGTTGTAGTTGTTCCATATAGTTGCTTGTAGAGTTGATGTTGTCGTGATGGTGGTGATGGTGATGACTTTGGTGGTGTTGACGAGTGGTGTTGTGGTGGATGTATTTGCTGTGGTTTGATTCCTTGGTGTTGTGGTGGTGGCTGGTGTTGGTGTTTCTTCGGTGTTGTTGGTGTTGAGTGTGATGGGTGTAGTGTTGCCACTTCAAAACGTAAAAAAAAAAAATAAAAAAAAACCCCACCGAAAACTACCTCGGTGTTTCATGCGGTGTTCTAAGTGTACCGGTGTTGCGTGTATCGGTGTTGGTTTGGTTTGATGTTGCCGATGCTGCTATGAAATGGATGTAGTGGTGATGGTGGTGGTGGTGTTGAGAGTGGTGATGATGGTGGTGATAGTGACGATATTTCGGCCAACTGGTCACTGTGCTGGGTAGTGTTGCTTTTGGTGTTGCTATTGTTGATGCCTTTCCTGTGTTGCTTACCGTGTGCTGCTCAGGTGTTGCGAGTATACTGAGAGTGGTGTTGAAAGGCGGTGATGTATTGGTGGTGTGTGGTGTGGTGTTGCAAGGTTGTTGTTGTGGTGGTCAGTGATGGTGGTAGTAGTGGTGTTGCAGAGTTTGTTGTGTGCTGTTGTTAGTGTTACTGGTGTAGTGTAGTGTTGTGTTGCAAAGTGGCGAAATTGCTATGATGTTGCTATTGTGTTGCATTAATTGACGCTGTGTGGTGTTGTGTTTCGCGCTGGAGTGTTGCGTACAGCCGCGATGGTGGTGGTGGCGGCGGTAGTGGTGGTTCTGGTGGTTAGCTTAATAGTGGAGGTAGAGCGGCTGTTACTCGACTAATGGGCGGCTGTGGTATGGGACTGGGTGTGGGCTGTGTGGGAAGGCTGCCTAATGTGGGGTATGTGTGTACTGGGCTGTTTATGAGTAACTGAATGGGTTGGTTTAGCTAAGGATAATTTATTAGGGAACACACAAAGTTACTAGATTCTCTCAAGACGATTAAGAACAAGGGGGACTTTGTGGATGGCCATCTTGGAAGTAGACGTTACCGAACCCCCTGAAACACTGAAGAAGAAGAAGAAGATTAAGAACAAGAAATTGACTCGCGTAGATCATAGCATGCGTAGAATTGATAGAGGAACTACCGAAGTAATAAAGTGACAACCCAGATATTGTGGTAGTTTTGGCAGATAAAAGAGCCAGGTTTAGACATGGACGGATGGGCGATGAATGTAACAGAGTGGCAACCAAGAAAAAAAAAAGTTACGGCAAACAAAGAGAAGAGAGCTAACAAATACAGTAAAGAGAGAAACAAAGGAGATGAAATTAGAACATTAGAGGCAGATAAAAGAGCCAGGTTTAGACATGGACGGATGGGCGACGAAAGTAACAGAGTGGCAACCTAGAGAGTAAAAAGTCAGAGCAAACAGAGAGAAGAGAGATAACAAACACAGTAAAGAGAGAAACAAAGCTAAGGAGATTAAATTAGAACATTAGAGGCAGAGAAAAAAGACAGGTGGAGACATGGACGGATGGGCGACGAAAGTAACAGAGTGGCAACCTAGAGAGTAAAAAGTCAGAGCAAACAGAGAGAAGAGAGATAACAATGACATTAAAGAGAGAAACAAAGGTAAGGAAATGAAATTTAAGCGTTTACCGAAGCAGAACTCACTACACCACCATCAGACAAAAAGAGAAAGGTGGAAGACGTCTTTTTTGGTCATTCAGTAATCTAGCAATTACTGAAGAAGACAATGATAATGAATGAAAAAAAGGAGATAAAATTTAAGCGTTTACCGAAGCAGAACTCACTACACCACCATCAGACAAAAAGAGAAAGGTGGAAGACGTCTTTTTGGTCATTCAGTAATCTAGCAATTACTGAAGAAGACAATGATAATGAATGAGAAAAAGGAGATAAAATTTAAGCGTTTACCGAAGCAGAACTCACTACACCACCATCAGACAAAAAGAGAAAGGTGGAAGACGTCTTTTTTGGTCATACAATAATCTAGCAATAACTGAAGAATACAATGATTATAATTATGAACGAAAAGCATAATAAACAAAATCGTGATGACTTTGACTTCAACACTAGTAAATTAATTAAAGTAGACAGGTGTTTGAAGAAGTCTGAAGATGATGATGACGACGATGAATGGAAAGCATCATACAGAAAATTGTGATGACTTTAACTTCAACTTTAGTAAATTTATTAAAGTAGACAGATAACTGAAGAAGACTGATGATGATGATGATGATGAGTAGAAAGCATCATAAAAAAAAAATAATAATAATCCTAGACCACCCTAATGAGCAGGAGAAACAACACCAACATCAGTCTGTGTACTCGTGAACAACACCTCCGTAATTATCATGCTAATCACCTGCTGTTATGACTCGTTGGGCTGTGCGTCCCGGGGTGCGGTGACGTCAGGGCTGGTGTTTGTGTAGCAGGGACGAGGGATGTTATGATCTAGGGTAATGACGCGTCAATATTGGCACGGTGATGTTTTTGTTACGGTATTATATTTGCTTCAGCCTGCCAGCCATCAGTCGGGTAGTCAGTCAGTCAGTCAGTCATTCAATCAGTAGGTCAGTTAATCATCCATCAGTCGGGTAGTCATTCAGTCAGTCAGTCATTCAGTCAGTAGGTCAGTTAATCAGCCAGCAGGTCAGGTAGTCAGTCAGTCAGTCAGTCAGTCAGTCAATCAGTAGGTCAAGTAATCAGCCAGCAGGTCAGGTAGTCAGTTAGTCAGGTATTCAGCTCATAGATAGTCATTCAATTATTTAGGCAGTCGGTAGGTCAGTCAGTCAGTCAGTCAGTCAGGTAATCAGTCAGTCATTCAGGTAGTCAGTCAATCAGTCAGTCAGTGCGTTAGGTAATCACTCAGCCATCCAGGTATTAAGTCAGATAATTCGTCAGTCAGTCAGGCAGTCATTCCGTTTGGTAAGCAGATAGACAGGTAGATAGGCATGCAGGTAGGTAGGGAGACATTTAATTAGTAAGGTAAATCTCTATATGTAAATGGAACTCCATATACGAGTCTTTTTGTATTGAATAGAGAAAGAGATGTGCACTTTAATGAATTCTTCCTCCTTAATTCTTTACTGCCACCTCTGTTTTTATTCTCCTCCTCTTCCTTCTCCTCCACCTCCTTCTCTTCTTCCTCCTCCTCCTCCTCTTCCTACTCATCTCCTGCACTGACCCCGACCTTCACTTCCTCTTCCTTTCATCGTGTTATCTCTCCTCTCCTGCTCTTCTCCTTCTCCTTCGTCTCTCCTTTCTCCATTCTCTCTTCCCCTCCCTCTTCTCCTCCTCTCCTTCTTTTCCTTTTCTCTCTTCCTCTTCGTCCTCCTCCTCTTCTTCCTACTCCTCTCCTGCACTGACCCCGACCTCCTCACAAACCACTTCCTCTTCCTCTCATCGTTTTATCTCTCCTCTCCTGCTCTTCTCCTTGTCCTTCATCTCCACCTTTTTCTCCTTCCTATCATCTAACTTTGCTTCTTTCTTTCTCTTTCTCCTCTTCCTCATACTCCCCTTTCACTACCTCCTTTTAACCAGCTCCTCCTTTATTCTTCTCTCTCCCCTTCCTCCTTTTCCTCTTCCCCTCCCTCTTTTCCTTTTCTCTCTTCCTCTTCGTCCTCTTCCTCCACCCCCTCCTTTTCTCCTGCACTGACCTCGATCTTCCCACTATTCACTTCCTCTTCCTCTCATCGTTTTATCTCTCCTCTCCTCCTCTCCTCCTTGTTCTTTGCCTCCTCCACCCTTTTATCCTTCCCTGGGTTGGCTTCTCTCTTTCCCTCTCTCTCCCTTTCCTCACATATCCCTTCACCACCTCCTTTTTTTAACCAGCCTTCCCCTTTCCTTCTCCTAGCTCCTTTCCATCTTCCCCTCCATCCCCCTCACCCCCTTTTCATTTTTTTTTGTCTTCCTCTTCCTCTTCCTCCTCCTCCTCTTCTTTCCCTGCACTGACCTCGACCTCCCCATCACTCATTCTCTCTTCGTGTTCTCTCTCCTCTCTTGCTCTTCTCCTACTCCTTTTTCTCCTCCACCTTTCTCTCCTTACCATCATCTGACTTTGCTTCTTTCTCTCTCTCTCTCTTTCTTCTTTTCCTCACATTCCCCTTTCACCACCTCCTTTTAACCAGCCCCTCCTTTATTCTTCTCTCTCTCCTTTCTCCTTTCCCTCTTCCCCTCCCTCTTTTCCTTTTCTCTCTTCCTCTTCGTACTCCTCCTCCCCCTCCTCCTTTTCTCGTGCATTGACCTCGACCTCCCCATCACTCATTTTCTCTTCCTCTCTTCGTGTTCTCTCTCCTCTCTTGCTCTTCTCCTACTCCTTTTTCTCCTCCACCTTTCTCTCCTTACCATCATCTGACTTTGCTTCTTTCTCTCTCTCTCCTCCTCCTCCTCCTCAGATTCCTCCTTCGCCACCTCCTAATTTTAACCAGTCCCCCTCTTTTTTTTTCTTCTCCATCCCCCTTCCTCCTCACCCCCTTTTTCATTTTTTTTTCTTCCTCTTCGTCGTCGTCGTCCTCCTCCTTCTTCACGTCTTCTTCTGCATTGACCTTTTCCACCTCTCCACTATCGTCTTTCTCTTCCTCTCATCGTTTTTCTCTCTCTTTTTACACCTTTTCTTCTTCACATCCTCCTCCTCCTCCTCTTCATCTGGTTTTGCATCGTTCTCTCTCTCTCTCTCTCTCTCTCTCTCTCTCTCTCTCTCTCTCTCTCTCTCTCTCTCTCTCTCTCTCTCTCTCTCTCTCTCTCTCTCTCTCTCTCTCTCTCTCTCTCTCTCTCTCTCTCTCTCTCTCTCTCTCTCTCCTCCCTTCCCTTCCTTCCTTCCTTCTCCTCCTCCCTCACCATCCTCCTCTCCCCCCCTTTCCTACTCCCCCCTCCCCCCTTCCTGCTGCGTGGGATGAGAAATGGGAATAATCTTGCGGTAGAATATTCACGCACCTTCCTGTCCTTTTTATTCACCCCCCCCTTTTTTTTCTCCCCTTCCTTTTTTTTCCTGCTATTATATATATGTTTTTTTTCGTTTTCATAATCTTGCTCTTTCTTCTGTCTTTCTCTCGTTTATTTTCTTTAACTTACGTCTTCTTCTTCTTATTTTTATTTTCGTTTTTTTGTTTTTATTTTCGTTATTTTGTTCTTCTTGTTTTTGTTATCCGTTTTTTTGTTCTTTCTTCTTGTTTTTATTTTATTTATTTCTCTTCTCCTCTTCTCTTCTCTTCTCTTCTCTTCTCTTCTCTTCTCTTCTCTTCTCTTCTCTTCTCTCTCTCTCTCTCTCTCTCTCTCTCTCTCTCTCTCTCTCTCTCTCTCTCTCTCTCTCTCTCTCTCTCTCTCTCTCTCTCTCTCTCTCTCTCTCTCTCTCTCTCTCTCTCTCTCTCTCTCTCTCTCTCTCTCTCTCTCTCTCTCTTCCTTTCCTTCGCTATGTCTTCCGTGCGTTCTGCTTCACCTTCTGCAGCATTACACCTCTTCCTTTTCATCCTCTTGCTCTTCCTCCTCTTCATTTCTCTTCTTTTCCTTTTCTTTCACTTTTGCTACATCTCTTCCTCTTCCTCCTTTGTGTGTTATCTCGAATCCATTGTTATTTCTTTCCCTTACTCTCTTGTTCATCTTTCTCTTTCAGATTCATTTTTATCCTTATATTTACTTCTCATACTCGTAACTTTTCCTATCTTGATTTCTCTGTTTGTCTTTTCCTCATTTATCTTCCTCTTTTTTTTATTAATCCTTTGCCTTAATTCCCCTTTTTTTCATGCTGTAGTTTCCTTTCTCCCCTCAAGTTTTTTTTCTCATTCACTCATTTCGTTTCTCACTTTTTTTTTTATCTAATCCTTTATCTGACCCCATTTTTCCTCAACCCTCTCTCTCTCTCTCTCTCTCTCTCTCTCTCTCTCTCTCTCTCTCTCTCTCTCTCTCTCTCTCTCTCTCTCTCTCTCTCTCTCTCTCTCTCTCTCTCTCTCTCTCTCTCTCTCTCTCTCTCTCTCTCTCTCTCTCTCTCTCTCTCTCTCTCTCTCTCTCTCTCTCTCTCTCTCTCTCTCTCTCTCTCTCTCTCTCTCTCTCTCTCTCTCTCTCTCTCTCTCTCTCTCTCTCTCTCTCTCTCTCTCTCTCTCTCTCTCTCTCTCGCAAAAGGGGATGTAAAAACTCTGGCTTCTTGAAAAATGCAAAAGAAAACAACAACAACAACAGGAAATTAGCTAAAAAGTTAAAAATGAGGTTCGCCAAAAGAGCTAAAGAGTTGAGGAAGAAAATATACAAAAAAAAAACCAAGAAAATTAATTACGCGAGGAATATGAAAAGAAAAAAACAAACAAAAACAAAATGAACTGAGATGGAAAAGTGGAAAGTCAGTCTGTAGTGGAAGGCAAAGGAAGAAAATATGAAAACGAAAGAAAATTGACTGAAATGTGATAACTAACGACTGTGAAAAGATGGAGAAGAGAGTAAGTCAAGTGGGGCTAAAAGTTCGTGAAATCAGCCCAGAGTGGAAGTGGTTTAAAAGCATGAAAAGTAAGAAAAGGAAATGAAAAATGAAAATGGAAAGAAGTATATTAGAATGTGAAAGCTGAAGGTCGTCAAAAGGGATATAGATAAGAATGCGTTGATTGCAGCTAAGGGTCCGTGAAATCAACCCTGAGTGGAAGTGACCAAAAAGAAAGAACATAAAACAAATGAAAATCTTTTGAAATGTGAAAACTGAGAATCACCAAGAAAATAAAAATGAAAATGAGTGAAATGTGATAAGCTTACAAAATCAACCCTGAGTGGAAGTGACCAAAAACAAAGAACATAAGACAAATGAAAATCTTTTGAAATGTGAAAACTGAGAATCACCAAGAAAATAAAAATGAAAATGAGTGAAATGTGATAAACTTACAAAATCAACCCTGAGCGGAAGTGACCTCGGTAAAAACAGGAAAAAATAGATAAGAGAGACGAAGTAAAATATGTTGAAATGTGAAAGCTGAGAATGATCTAAAAGGGAAAGAAAAGAATTAAGTGGAAAATGAAAGTCTGGAAAGTCAGCATGGAAAGGGAGTGAGGCAAATACGAGAAGGAAGAAAAAGAGAAAAAAAATTAGGTGGTGTGAAAACTGAATACCGGGTAAGGAGAAGAATGAGAAGAGAATTAATGGAGAAAAAAAAACAGTAAAATTAACCAAAATGGGATATGACTCGAGGAAGAAAAAAAGAAAAAGAAAACAAAAGGGAAAGTTGATTTAAATATGGAAGCTGACGATCGTGCATAGAGTGAGTGAGAGAAAGAAGAAAATAAAAGAAAGTGAAATGAAGATAAAAGTCTGTCAAATCAGCTCAGAATGGAGGAGACTCGAGTAAGGAAAATGTCAGCAGCTGGGAGAGAGGCGTGGCGGGAATGCGTGAGGGAGGCAAACACTGAGGATGATGAGGGAGGGAGGGAGGAATGGAGGGACGAAAAAAAATCTGGAAATTGGTGACAAGAGATGAGACAGTGGTGGTGGTGTTGTTTGTGGTAGTGGTGAGGTAGGGAGGGTGGTCATTGGCGTACGGGACCCTTCTCATCTGGGGGGACAACTCTGTGTGCCCGAAAAATATCTTGCCTGTAAATTCAGTCGTCTGTGGTCTTGAATTTCATCAGGAGTCTGTAGTCAGAGGTGTTTGTTGTGTGCGTTAAAAGTAGATGCCGCAGAGAAACACAAACACCGGCACGGTTCATATGAGTGACTCCAAAGTGATCCCACTGTACTGGGCATGATTAAGGAATACCAGCGTTGTCGAATTTAGGAAGCTGACGATAGGGGAGTTACGCCGGTTGTGTTACATTCGATAAGCCAGCGATGGGGGAGTAACGCGGGGGCTGTCACGGTCGGCAAGGCAGCGATGGGGGAGCAACGCTGGGGGTGTCATAGTCGGTAATTCAGCGATGGGGGAGCAACGCTGGGGGTGTCATAGTCGGTAATTCAGCGATGGGGGAGCAACGCTGGGGGTGTCATAGTCGGTAATTCAGCGTGTCCTAGTCGGTAATTCAGCGATGGGGGAGCAACGCTGGGGGTGTCATAGTCGGTAATTCAGCGATGGGGGAGCAACGCTGGGGGTGTCATAGTCGGTAATTCAGTGATGGGGGAGCAACGCTGGGGCTGTCACGGACGGTAAGGCAGCGATGGGGGAGCAACGCTGGGGGTGTCATAGTCGGTAATTCAGCGATGGGGGAGCAACGCTGGGGCTGTCACGGACGGTAAGTCAGCGATGGGGGAGCAACGCTGGGGGTGTCATAGTCGGTAAGGCAGCGATGGGGGAGCAACGCTGGGGGTGTCATAGTCGGTAATTCAGCGATGGGGGAGCAACCCTGGTGATGTATTTGGGAACCCGACGACAGGGGAACTACGCCGGGGATGTCGAATTTGGTGAGCCAGCGATGGGGGAACTACGCGGGGGTGTCTTGCAGAGGGCGTTAATGATAAAAGTGAGCCTATACTCCCACCAAGAAGGAATATTATGCTAAAGGCAGAAAGCTTCTAACTTTTTCGTAAGCGGTTAAACTCCGTTTATGATCCTTATTTATTACTTATTTTATTGATCTTATATTATTTATTTACTAATTTGAACAGTAAATGTTAGTTTGTTAGTTTTTATAGTTTAAAACAGCCCAAAACATTAGTCTTGTAAACCAATAATGAATTGATTTCTAAAAACTTTAGAAAAAAAGAGAGTCTTTATGTTTAATTCCCAAAATTAATATTTTTAAAACTATTTCTTGATATATTCTTATATATTCTTATGCTTATGATGGTGGTGGTAGTGGTGGTGGTGGTAGTGATATTGTTAGTAGTGTTGTTAGTTTTAAGCAGTGGTGGGTTAATCAGGGTTAATATATCATATAATTAAATAAAGATCACCCAAATAAAAAAAGTAAGATTTGTCAGAGTTGGCAAATTATGACAAAAGCAGACCATATTTCCCTGGACAGAAAGACTCGTTCATAGGAAAAGGATCCATTGGCACACTTAACGACTCTGGTGATGGTGGTGGTCGTGGTTAGATTAGGTTTTAATGGTACTCCTAAACGCACATTAGAGGGAAGCGTCTTTTTAAATCCCGACCCCAGAAAAGGGAAAGGAGATGTAGGACGAGGAGGAGGAGGAGGAGGAGGAGGAAGGGGGAATAGTGAGGCACCTGCAGTCATGGCACGGTGCCAAACCTGCGTTAAAGGGATGACTTGTCACGATTTCTCCCTCCCCTTTCCCCCTCTCCCTGTCTGCTCTCCCTTCCCTTTCCCTTCCCTCTACCCGCCTGCCCTTCCTCCCCTTCCCTTCCCTCTACCCGCCTGCCCTCCCTCCCCTTTCCCTTCCCTCTACCCCCTCCCTCCACTTCCCTCCCTTCTCCCTGTCTGCTCTCCCTTCCCCTCCATCTTCCTGCATGCTTTTCCCCATTTTTACCTCTTCCTGCCGGCTCTCCCTTCATTCTCCGTGCCTTTTCTCCCTCCCCGTCCGTTCCTCTCCCTTACCCTCCCTCTTCCTGTTCTCCCTTTCCTTTCCCTTTCTCCCTTCCCCCTGTTCTTTCACGCTACCCTCCTCCTTCATTTCCTTTCTATTGTCCCTTTTCTGCCTCCTCGTTCCTCTCCGTCACATTGTACTCCTCTCTCTTCTGGTCTCCCCTTCTCCCCTCTCTGCTCTCATCCTCCTCTCTTAACACACCCAACGTGTCTAATTTCTTCCTTTCCCTTCAATGTCCTTCCCTTATATTTCCTCCCCTTCCCTTCCTTTCCTATCCCCATCTCATTCCCTATTTTCTCTTACCTTCAACACCATACCTTCAGTCTTCTCCTCTGCCCACTCCCCTTCTCCTCCTCCTCCTCTCTCACATCTAGCCCTCCCCTCTTCCTTCTCTCCCCCTCTGCATCCCCCTCATCCCCAACCAAGCTTATTACTACTGTCTTGCTCATCCCCAACTCAAGTGATGCTGCGCCAACTTCCCCAATCTAAACCCCTCCTCCTCCTCCTCCTCCTCCTCCTCCTCCTCCTCCTCCTCCTCTTCTCTTCTCCTCCTCCTCCTCCTCCTGACGCATTCCGGAACTCGTGAAGGCTAAGGTAATGTGCCGCAGAGAGAGAGAGAGAGAGAGAGAGAGAGAGAGAGAGAGAGAGAGATCCAGTGAGGTGTGGTACACACACACACACACACACACACACACACACACACACACACACACACACACACACACACACACACACACACATCGTTCACCATCATCATCACCATTACCACCACCATCACCACCACTACCACCATTACCACCACCATCACCATCACTACCACTACCACCACTACTACCTCTTAATTCTTGTAATCACCTTCCCTTTTTTTTCTTTTAAATTCTTTTTCGTATACTTCCCTTTTTTATTTTCTCTTTTCTCTTCATTTCCTTTACTTCCTTTTGTTTTTGTCTTTCCTTTTCTTCCCTGCTCTTGCGCCCTCTTCCTTTCCCTTTCTTTCCCTCCATCCCTTCCATTTCCTTTCTCTTCTCTTTCCTTCCTCTCATTCCTTCTTTCTTCCTATTCCTTCTCTTTTATTTCCTTTCATTTTTTTATTTTTCGTGTCTTACCCTTCTGTGGTCTTGCCTTCCCTTCCCTTCCATTCCCTTTCCTTTCCTTCTCTTGCCGTTCCTTTTCTTCCCTTCCCGTCCCTTGCTTTCCCTTCTCTTTCCTTCCCTTCCCTTCTCTTCCCCTTCCTTTCCTTCTCTTCCCCTTCCGTTTCTTCCCTTCCCGTCCCTTGTTTTCCCTTCTCTTTCCTTCCTTTCCCTTCCCTTTCCTTCCCTTCCCTTTCATTTTGTTCCCTTCCCTTACTTTTCCCTCCTTTCCCTTCTCTTCCCTTCCCTTCTTTTTCCTTCCCCTTTTATTTTTTTCCCTTCCCTTCCTTCCCTTGGTCTTCCCTTCTTTTACTTCCCGTCCCTTCCCTTTCCTTCCCATCCCTTCCCGTCGCTTCCTTTCCTTTCCCTTCCCTTCCTTTCTCTTCCGTTCCGTTCCCTTCCCTTCCCTTCCCTTCCCTTCCCTTCGCTCCCCTCCTCCCTTCCTCCTTCTTTTCCTTCCCTTTCTATTCTTTCCCTTCCCTCCCTTGGTCTTCCCTTCTTTTACTTCCCGTCCCTTCCCTTCCCTTCCTTTCCCTTCCCTGCCTTTCTCTTCCTTTCCCTTCCCGTCTTCTTTTCTCACCGTCAGTCATTTTTATTCCTCTTCACAAGCTCCATCATTCACTCCTTCTTCATCTTTCCTTTTCGCACGACTTCGCTCTACTTAAGATTCACCATTCGTCATCTCTTCCTCTCCTTCATCTTTATCTATTTTCTTCTCTTGCATGCTCCTTTTAATAATTCTCTTCTCCTCGTTTTCTTTCGAGGGTCTTCAGCGGTATCTCCTCTATATCTTTGGTGGGTCAGATTTTATTTTTTCGCTCTCGCTTTTCTTATTTTCTTCTTGGAGGTGAATGTTTTATCTCTTTTCGTCTCATTACAGTGCCTTTTTTTTTTCTCTCGTACGGTTGCTGATTTGAATTATATCGCTCAGTACTTTTTTTTTGCAGGTAATAAAATGACCAAAAAACGTTCCTGCTGCACTTTCACAACAAATTTAAACACCCAAAACAGCAATATTCAAACGTTAAACTATTACCGACGCTCTCAATTAAGCCGTGTACCATATATCCTTTTTTTTTATCCAGGGGGGCGATCGAACACTTCACTTTAAAATGGTTAGGGATTTGTACTGTAAAACGACTGTAGCTACGTATTTATACCAAAGGAGGAGTTTCTTTTATATGATTTTTGTATTGGTATTGTTGTTAATCATGTTTTTTTTATATAATATCTTCTTTATTGATTCTTGTATTGTTTTGTATTTCTTTTGTCCCTCTTCTTTTTTTAATTCATCTCCTTTCTCTTTTGCCTGTCTTTTTCGTATCCATTTCTGCTCATCGAGGGAACTGTGTTTGTGTTTATATAACTTTTTTTTATTTTACTTTAATGCCTCTTCATGGATCTCAATAATAATAATAATAATAATAATAATAATAATAATAATAATAATAATAATAATAATAATAATAATAGTGACAAAAAAGAAAATAATAACAATAAATAGTAATGTTCATCTTTATTCATTCAGCCACACGTTGTTCTCACTCATCCTCCACACTTGCGTTCACTTCCCTCAGTAATGAATATACTGTGAAATGTACGTTAAGTTATAAAAGCACCCTTCGCCTTCCCTCCCTCAGAGCCTGGCAACACTGAGGAATGCGTTCTCGTAGTGGTGGTGGTGGTGGTGGTGGTGGAGGCACTAATTGGTGGTGCCTGTCACTGTCTCGTCGGTGGCACCCTTCCTTGCCTTCACTTCTCACCCTCTCATGCCCAGTCAGTCCTTCAGTCACCAGTCTCGAATCCCTCAGTCACCCCTTTCTTCATACTTCTCCCCCCTTTCCCTATTCTTTTGTCTCCCCTCGCTCCCCTATCCATGTCCCTCAATTGATCTTTTATATTTTCTCAGTCACCCCTTTCTTCATATTTCTCTCCCTTTTCCCTATTCTTTTGTCTCCCATCGCTTTCTTATCCCTGTCCTTCAGTTGATCTTTTATATTTTTTTTAATCACCCCTTTCTTCATATTTCTCTCCCCTTTCCCTATTCTTTTGTCTCCTATCGCTTTCCTATCTATGTCCCTCAATTGATTTTTTTTGTATTTTCTCAGTCACCCCTCTATTACCTCATATTTTTCACCCCTTACTTATTCATTTGTCTCCCCTCGCTCCCCTATCCATATCCCTCAATTGATCTTTTATATTTTCTCAGTCCCACCCTTTATTACCTCATAGTTTTCTGCCCTTATTCATTTGTCTCCCCTCGCCCCCCAATCCCTGTCCTTCAGTTGACCAATTTCGATTCTGTAACTCAATCATTCCTTCCTTACCTTATATTTCTCACCCCTTTCTCATTCATTAGTCTCCCTTCGCTCCCCTGTCCCTGTCATTCATTTGGCCAATTTCGATTCTGTAACTCAATCTCCCTTTTTTTATCTTATCTTTTTCACCGCCTTTATTCTTTTTGTCTCTCCTCGCTCCTCGTCTCCCCTTTCCTTCTCTGATCTTTTCCACTCTCATTTATGCGCTCATTTGTCACTTTCTCTTGCTCTTTTATTCGCCTATATTTCCTTTACATAACCTTATCTATCAATTATCTCGTCCTTGTCCTTACCCTCCTGATCTTGTCTTACCAGCTGATTTGCTTCCCCTTTCACTTCTAACTCTTATATGTCTCCTCTTTCTCCCTCATTCAGCTTCCTCTATTACCTTATCAATCCTGACCTTTCTCTCACTTCCCCTTCCTTTACCCTTTTCCTTCCGTCTTTCGCCCCTTTCTCTCACTCCTCGACTCACCCTTTCCCTCACTCTAACCCTTTCTCTCTGTCGTACGTCCTTTTCTCTTTCACTCCTCGACTCACCCTCTTCCTAGCTCTCCGCCCATGACCCTTCCCAACGCCTCGCCCCTCGTGGCTGTCCGACTGACGCCTTTCATTTCGCTGGACTGGCGTATTCGATTTTCCTGTCTGTTGGGTGCTGGCGTTGGCTCAATTAAGGATCGCCACCGTGCAAGAGCTTTTGTGTAGTCTCAGTCTGTGTCTGTGAGTTGCTGTCATTTTGGGGATTATTTCTGGTTAGCAACAACTGGTAAATTGGTAGAGCACTCGCCTACCATCCCAATGACGCGGTTTTGATCACCACTCACAACTTTCGCTTCATATAACCAGCTCTATATGGTTTCAGATTCATAGTTTTGCACCATATGTTTTATTCTGACTAGAACTGGGATATTAAGAGAGAAAAGTAACTAATTCGTGTTAGCAACAGTAATACCAGGTTTTGTTTTGTTTTTGCTTTTTTCCCCTCTGTTAATAAGTTTTCTGACGATCCGTGTATTATCTAAGTTGTTTATGATTATTTGTTTTAAAAGGAATCTCAGCGCTAACGTTGTTTTTAGAATGTTTGGTTTGATCAGAAATCAGATTTTCATATAACTAATTGTTTTTCGTAATGTCACCATATTTCTAACCGTTCTTGAAATATTATGCTTATCTGTTAAGTAAATACTTGCTTTAAGAGTCTAAATATCACTTGTTCTCATGATTACTTTTCTTGTTATCAGATTTCCGTTAAATAGTGTTACCGGCTGTGTGCTAACCATTCCCTAGCTCATGTACCCACTTGAAGACTGCATTGCTATTTCAAGTGCTTGGATTATCAAAAAAACATCATAACATGACCCCAACAGCAAGAAAGGTATGTCTGTACTATATAAACCGAGCGATACATAGTATAAAGAAACATTCATTGCTTTAGAAATGGCAGAAAAGATGCCAGAGGGAAACGTTTGTTGTCCCTGCTAACGCTTTCAGTCACCCCTGTAAAAGAAAATGGACGAGTTTGCCCTGAAAATCAACCTAGAGGCCCATTTTCTGTAACCAGCCTGGAAGGAAGCCGGTTTTCTCTCATGCCTTTGGAGGGAGACTCTGCCAGACGTGTAGTACTGCGTCGGGGACATAGGCTTCGTTTCGTTGAGTGTTTTCTTATGATATTTTGGGCCGTATTTAAACAAACAATCATCCCCCAAGTTCACATATATTTGATTTGGCTTTCAGGAGCTGTAGGGGCTTTTGGGGGGTAGTTTCATGACCCTGATGGTAGTTTGACCCAGATTGATCCCCTCTTTGACCTTTAGAAATAGTTGATGTGAGAAGCGATGGTGTCTTAAAATACCGCCCTTTATGTTTTCTAATTATATCGAGTATTCATTCGCTAATTCGTCACGTGTACATGTAAATCTGTTTATATTATTGACTACTTTACACTTTCTGCGCTACGTTGGGGACACTTAAGTAATTTTGTCTTGTATTTCCTGATGGTATCGATCATTCATACGGTATTCAGTAAAGGCTACATGCAGGGCTGTGCACGTAGATGGCTGTTTTCTACTTGCAAAATGTGTCCTTACCTAACAATACTGGACTGCACTGGAAACATATATTTTGGCCGTATCCTGTCTTCTCTGAAAAATGAACAGTAATTAATTAGGTGGTAGTTTGTTGAGGCCGTATGCAAGCAAATGTATACTAATGGTTTCTTTTCTTTCTTTTACGAAAAAAAAATATTGTATTTTTCCGTTAATATAAAAGCATTCACGCGATGTTTAGTTAAGTTTATATGCAGGGCTGTGCATGTTTTTCTGGCTGATTTTTACCTTTTTCATTACTTGTTTTTCTTTGCGGCACAAAAGACAAGCCACATACCTATAAGGAAACAGACTAAAATCTTGTTCACCAATAATTATGGAATCGTATGAACAATATAACAATAGAAACAAAATATGAATCTATGTATCTCTAAATATCTTTATCTGTCTTTATCTATCTACCTATCGATTTATCTCTCTATCTACCTATTTACCTATCTCTATCTATCCATCTGTCTATCTATGCGCACCCCCCCCCCCCCCCCCCCAAACACACACACACAACTTCCCCCCGACACACACAAATCAGGTGATATAAAACCAATCTCTAACAGGAGCAGGAAGTTGGTGAAGGCGGCGAATAACTCATCCTCTGGAGCTGTCACGTGTAAGCTGCTCTTGTTGGTCGCTTGTTGATTAATATTCTTGTGTAACGTTCTCTCTCTCTCTCTCTCTCTCTCTCTCTCTCTCTCTCTCTCTCTCTCTCTCTCTCTCTCTCTCTCTCTCTCTCTCTCTCTCTCTCTCTCTCTCTCTCTCTCTCTCTCTCTCTCTCTCTCTCTCTCTCTCTCTCTCTCTGTCTGTTATCTATCTAGTCGAGAGAGAGAGAGAGAGATTAAATGATACATATAAAGAGACTAAAATAAAATAAGAAAGAGAATTATAAACTTTTCCTTCCTTAATTCTTGAGCTCTTTAAGTTTTCTTTAATCTCCTCACGCGACGACCCACTTCCGCAGAGTTATGGTAGTGGTGGTAGTAGTAGTCGTAGTAGTAGTAGTAGTAGTAGTAGTAGTAGTAGTAGTAGTTATAGTTCTTGTTGTAGTAGTAGTAGTAGTTTTTTTTGTTGATATTGTTGTTGTTAATGTTGCTGTTGGTGTTATTGTTCAACTTTATACTGGCGCTGTTTTTTTTTATATATTTTGTTAGGCCAGTTGTTGTTGTTCACATTGTTGTCATAATCCTTGATGTTGCTGTTGTTGTTTTTCATATAGTTGTTGATGTGGCACTTCATTCCCATTTCGCCGATGTTTAGAAGTGGACTAGTTATGGCTGATGATGGTGGCAATAATGACGATAATGATGATGATGATGACAATGAGAAGATAAAAGACTTTCAATCTTCTAAATCTGTCTTCATCACTCCCAACCTCACCATATTATATACAAAAATATTCTGCGGACATCAAGATAATTGCAACAAATGACCTGCAGCGAATGACCAGCAGCCTGAATACAAACACTGAAGATGCGGAAAGGGAACGAAGGCTGTTTCTTTTGTGTTTTTTTACAACAAAGGAGACAGTTGAAGGGCACACAAAAAAGGAAACAATAATAAAAAAAAAGCCCGCTACTCGCTGCTCCTAAAAAGAATCCAAAGAGGTGGCCGAAAGAGGGGTCAATTTCGGGAGGAGAGGTTTCAAGGCCTTCTTCGATCGGCCTGGCAGGGCAGAACCAAAGGCGGGGGAAGTGATAAACCATGTCGAGGCTTTACCTTGACAAAAACAATAAAACTAACGGTAATAACGATAATAATGATAAAAATAATAACACACACACACACACACACACACACACACACACACACACACACACACACACACACACACACACACACACACTAGAGTTTCAATAGCATACACCTGTACTAAGACGGCCCCTCGATGTAACCCATCTCAATCTTAACCTAGCCTTTGATAAAACTCTACGGTCTAAGACATTCATTTTCTCTAGAACATGAAGAAGGTTGTGTGGGTGTAATGCAGAGGGAGGAAGGCTGGCCGGTGCTGAGGAACACGTGAGAGGGGTGAGACAGAGCTGATAAGGGAGGGGCAGGAGAGGAAGAGGAGGGAGGCAGGTATGGAAAGCGAGTAGAGGAAGGGAAAGGAGGAAGAAGGAGAGGAAGGAAAGGGAAATAGGTGGACTAATTTAATATAGTGTGTCTTTTCAATACACGCACGGGGGCTCTTTCTAGCGTGTGTCCTCTACTAATAATACAGATTCTCTTGTCTTGTCTCTCATCTCCCTCCCTCTCTCTCTTTCCCTTTTCTCTTTTCCATTCTTTTTTTCTCTTTTATGTTTTCTTCTTTAATTTGCTTCCATCTTTTTCCTTCTTCTTTCGTGTTTTCCCTTTTATGTTTTCTTCTTTCATTTACTTCCATCTTTATCTTTCTTCCTCTTTCTTCCTTAATTTCTTTCTTCCTTATATTATTTTTTCCTTACTTTCGTCCTTCTTGATTTCTTGTCTTTCTTGCTTTCTTCTTTCCTGCCGTCCCCCCCCCTCTCCATTACTGTCCCTTCCTTCATTCCTACTTTCTTACTTAACATAACTTCTTTCCACATTCTTTTCCGCATTTTTCTCCCTGCCTTCCCCCTTTTCCTCCCCCCTTTTCTCCCTTCCGTTCTCCCTTTTCCATTTCTGTCCTTCATACCTACTGTCTTACGTAACATAACTTCTTTCCTAATTTTTTTCCCTCATTTTCTCCCTGCCTTCCCCTTTTCCTCCCCCCCTTTTCTCCCTTCCGTTCTCCCTTTTCCATTTCTGTACTTCATATCTACTTTCTTACGCAACAACTTCTTTGCTCATTATTTCCCTCATTTTTCTCCCTGCCTTCCCCTTTCCCTCCCCCCCTTTTCTCCCTTCCGTTCTCCCTTTTCCATTTCTGTCCTTCATATCTACTTTCTTACGCAACACTTCTTTGCTCATTATTTCCCTCATTTTTCTCCCTGCCTTCCCCTTTCCCTCCCCCCCTTTTCTCCCTTCCGTTCTCCCTTCTCCATTTCTGTCCTTCATATCTACTTTCTTACGTAACAACTTCTTTGCTCATTGTTTCCCTCATTTTTCTCCCACCCATTCTGCCTTTTTTCCCCTTCCTCTCCCTTTACCTTCCTTTCCTCCCTTCTCCATTAGTGTCCCATTCTATTTACCTGGCTATGTACCGACCCACTTACAAACATACCTATATACCTATCTACTTACCTATCTACCTACCTGCCTACTAACTTGCTTACCTCCCTACCTACATACCAACATACTACATACTCTTTTCTCTATTCCATTCGTTTTTTTTCCTCTTTCATGTTTTCTTCTTTCATTTGCTTCCATCTTTTTCTTTCTTCCTCTTTCTTCCTTAATTTCTATGTTCCCTCTTATTCCCCTATTCCTTCCCTTGACTCTCTTCCCTTGCACATCAGTTTCCTTATCTAATGGTTTCAATATTAACATTTCTATTTCCATTTCCTTCCTCTCTTTATTGTTTCCTCTCTTCCTCTCCCTCATTTCCTTTATCATCCATGTTTCCTCCCTGCTATACAAGCCTTCGCGTTGGTTAGGCTTCATACCTCTCTCCCTTCTCTTTCATATCCCTTCCTTCTCTTGTAAAAAAGTATCCCATTCTTCACATTTGTTCCTTATCATCTACCAGCCTTCCTACCTACCTCCCTTCCTTCTCTACCTTCCCCTTAATATCCCTTCCTTCCCTTGGCAAAACTACCCCATCCCTCCTACATGACCTTTCCCCCCACCACCTGTCTACCTTTCCCCCCCCACCAACGTTGCCAGATTGTCGTACTCAGCCGCTTTTATTTCCCGACTTCATACCCCAAAACTGTCTTCTTGGCCCCAATAACGAAACTCATTTATAGTTATCGTTAAAAGAGTTAGATCCTGATGTCTCTCGGCAATAGTTAGGCGTCAGAAACCGGTAAATACCTCCCTTCTTTCCATCCCTTATCGCTGTCCCATTCCTCTCTCATGTCCCTTCGCACCAACCACCCTTCTAAGCCACCTCCCTTCCTTCTTTTCCGTATCACTGACCCATCCCTCCCAAACCACCCTTCCTCCCTTCCTTCCCCCCCCCCTCTCCCCCTCTGCACCGGCCGCCACCACCACCACCAGGAGCCTTACAATGCGGACGTGTCAGGTCAGCCATGCCCGCAGAGGCCGCCCTTGTCGCATTATACCTGTAAATCTGACGAGTATCTGTGATTACCTGCAACGGGGATTAGACCAGCCCTGCCGCACGATACCTGGCCACGGGGGAGGGGGGGAGGAGGGGGAGGGGAGAAGAGAGGGAGGGAGGATGGTGTGAGCGTTTAAGGAGGGGAGGAAACGAAGGAGGGAAGGGGAGGGATGATGGAGAGACAGAGGGAGCTGTAACATGAAAGGAGTGAGGTGGGGATGAGAGAAGGAGGGAAACGACGAGGGAAGGAGGGAGGAAAGGAGTGTTCAGGGAGGGAAGGAGTGGAGGGACGGGTGATTCAGAGGCGCAGGGAGGCATAACAGAAGGCAAAGGAAGAGAGGAAAGAAGGAAGCAGGAAATAATGAACATATGGAGTAAAAGGGGTGAGAGAAGGAGGGAAACGACGAGGGAGGAAGGGAGGAAAGGCGTGTTCAGGGAGGGAAGGAGTGGAGGGACGGATGATTCAGAGGCGGAGGGAGGCATAACAGAAGGGAAGGAAGAAGGAAAAAAAGGAAAGAAGGAACCAAGGGAAGGAGGAAAGGAAGGAAGGACTGAAGGAAAAAGGAAAGAAAGGAAAGAAAGAACCAGGAAGTAAGGGAAATATGAAGTAACAGGAAAAAGAAGGAAGACAGCAAGTGAGGAAAAGAAGAATGGATGGAAGGAAGAAGTGAAGGAGAGAGGGAAAAGTAAGAGAAAGGAAGAAATGGAGGAGAGGACAGAGATAGAAAGAAGGAAGAGCACGATGTTGAAGTTAAAGAAGGAGCGATGGAAGGAAGGAGAGAGTTAGAAAGAGGGATAAAAAGATGAATAAACAGAGAAAAGGATAAAGGCAGAAAAGAGGAAGAGAGAAGAAAGTAGAAAGTAGGAAGTCCCAAAACTCTCTGGAAAATAGTACATCGTCCATTATGATTTATTTTTACCTTTACGCAACCACCACCACCACCACCACCACCACATTCCCGGAAGCTCACGCACCCCATTATGGATTCCCGCGACGTGGTGTAAAATTCATTGTAGATTCTCCTCCATTTTACCTTTTTTTTTTTTGTAGCCGAAGAGTGAAGAGAACCTGACACGATCACCGCATCCTCTCTGTCAGTCAGGTCAGTCAGGTAATAAAGCTCAGAGGCAGGCAGGTAGGTAGTCACTCAGTAGGTCAGTCAGTAAGTAGGTAAGGTAGGAAGACAGGGCGGTAGGTATGAAGGTAGGTTGGTAGGTAAGAATGTGTGTTGGTTGCCAGTTAATCATTCACTTACTCATTCTTTCGCTGACTCACTCACTTTCTGACTCACTCGCTGACTCACTCACTGTCTTTTCTTTTTTCTTTCTTATATTTTTTTTTCATTTTTGCACCATTTTTAGTCTTTCAGTTTCGTCTTTTAGTCTTTTTCTTTCTCTATGCTTATCTTTTATTTCTCTCTCTCTCTCTCTCTCTCTCTCTCTCTCTCTCTCTCTCTCTCTCTCTCTCTCTCTCTCAAAAGTGGTATTGATGAGAGAGAGAGAGATATCAATTGTCCATTTTAATCTTTCAATCATGCGTTTCGTTTTCACATGGCACACACACACACACACACACACACACACACACACACACACACACACACACCTTGACCCCTTGTATAAATATGGACGATCCCGGCCGTCTGGTTGCTCGTCTAACTGGAAAGAACCGGAATAGATTAACGTGGCGGTGGTGGTGGTGGTGGTGGTTGGGTGGTGGTGGTGGTTAAAGCTCTTCATAATATTAATTGGGGTGAGTTTTCCCTCTTTTTTTTTTTTTGGTTGCCAGTGGTGGTGGTGGTGGTGGTGTTTGTGGTGGTGATGGTGGTTCTGACTGTCGTGGTGATTTTGTTAGTGGTGATGATAGGGATGGTGGTAGTAATGATAGCTCTCCCCCCCTCCCCCCTATAATGTCTTAATGGATGATGATGGTGGTAGTGGTGGTGGTAGGTGGTGGTGGTTGCTTTGAAAGTGGTGGTTTAATTTAGATGGTTAGTAAGTAGAAGAAATAGTGGTCCAAATAATATAGTTGTTTTGGTTAGTTTTATACTTGATGGAGTGATAGTGAATATGGTGATGATTTTAATGATGAATCTTTTTACTATTATATACGAGTGTTTCATAGTGGTGATTGTTTGTGTTGATGACTGAAGGAAGAGGAGGTGATGTTAGCTGGATGGTGAAGTGTGGGAGGATAGGTGGTGGATGGTGTTGATATAGTGAAGTAGTGATAGTGGAGATGGTGACAATTCTAATGATGATTCTGACTACTCTTATATACAGGGTTTCATAGTGGTGACTGTTTGTGTTGATGACTGAAGGAAGAGGAGGTGATGTTAGCTGGATGGTGAAGTGTAGGAGGATAGGTGGTGGATGGTGTTGGTAGAATGAAGTAATGATAGTGGAGATGGTAATAATTTTAATGATGACTCTATCTACTATTATATACAAGGTTTCATAGTGGTGACTGTTTGTGTTGATGACTGAAGGAAGAGGAAGTGGTGGTAGCGGCTCTGGTGGTGAAGTGTCGGAAGATTGGTGGTGGATAAATAGCCCTGTGGTTGTGGCTCTTCATAATCTTAATTGGGTTGAGGTTTGGCCGCGGCGGGAGGCACCTGAGCGAAGCAGTAATCCCGCACTGGGCAATTAGAGTGATTATGAGGGTAGACGAGCACGCCAACACCTGTGGACTCACGCAACCACCTGCACGGGGCACCTGGCGGCATCCTGCAAGTGTTAAAAGGCGGCGGCGATGGTCCTTGTGGTGGTGGTGGTAAAAGACTGTGAGAGGAGGGAAAGCAGAAGGATGAGTAGAAATGAATAGCAGAAAATAGGGTAGCAGGAAGAGAATATTTACCCCTTGACTGCGGATTTCCTACAAGAAGACCTCACCAAACTACAGGAATAGAACAAAAAGTGGCGCTATAACTCAATGAACATAAGAACATAAATCTAACCCCACCTAATACCATGAATTTATCTTCACCACATGATTCCACTCATCCACCACCTGAATTTATCCAGTGTCTTTATAAACCTCGATCATGTCTGTTTGAGTTGAATCATCAGTGAAGAAAAATGTAGAGTCATGCGCCTTGGAAATTGATATCCAGCGTACCAATACCACATGGGAAACACTCCACTAATCACCACAGGGGCAGAGAAAGACCTAGGACTATATTACTTTACCAGGCTACCAGTGAAAGCCAAATCGTGCCAATCGCAGCGGACGGGTTAAGGGTGGAAAAGGAAAGTTGGAGAGAGGGGAAGGAGATGAAGGCTGTGTAAGTGAATGAATGAATGTGTGAGTTTGTGAGTGCGTGTGTGAATTAATACAATAAACACGCACATCCACACAGCCACACACAGCCACACACAGCCATTCCAGAAGCCACCACACGCACAGAAAGCCACACAAAAGCCACACAGCCACCACACATAGCCATCCCAAAAGCCACCACACACCTACACAGCCATCCCAAAAGCCATCCCAGCCCTACACGTCTTCCCAGCAGCCCTCGCCTCAGCCTCTTCATTAGTGGCGGCCTAAAGGAACGCTTCTGCAGTCTGTCGTGAAATTAATGAGGGTCTTAGCGTGAGCCTGGCCTCCTCCTCCTCCTCCTCCTTCTCCTCCTCCTCCTTCTCCTCCTCCTCCACCTCCTACTCCTTTTTTTCCTAATTTTCCTTCCCTACCTCTCTCTATCTCTTCCTTCTCATTACCGTCTCTCTTCCGCCCTCCCCCCCTCCATTTGTATCTCCTGGATCCTCTATTTTCTTTTTTTTCTTCTCATCGTTTCCTTGCTCTTTTCTTTTCTTTTTTCTTGTTTCTGTTGTTCTTTTGTTTTTTCTTTCTCTATATGCTCTATGTTGTTTTTCTTATTCTCATCTTTCTCGTCTACTTCTCGTCTTCACTTCTCTTTTTATCTCTTTCCTTCTTTTCTCTTTCCTTCTTCTCTCTTCTCTCATTCTCTCTTCTCTCATTCTCTCATTCTCTCTCTCTCTCTCTCTCTCTCTCTCTCTCTCTCTCTCTCTCTCTCTCTCTCTCTCTCTCTCCTTCCTGTCTTTAAGAGCGGCTCCCCGGACGATGCTTTCTCACCAACTTTTTGGATCCGATGCTCAACTCTAATCCCATCCTCTCACAATTCTCTCTCTCTCTCTCTCTCTCTCTCTCTCTCTCTCTCTCTCTCTCTCTCTCTCTCTCTCTCTCTCTCTCTTGTTTATACTTTTTTTGTCTATTTCTTGTCTCCTCTCCTTCATATGCATCCTGATCATTGCTATTTCATGATATTAATTGCCTTTATTATGGCATCTACTTGCTCTGTTTTTATATCTATTTGTACTTTTCTTGAATTATAATGACATGAAACTCATCTAAAAATTCCCTTTGTGTTTTATGTTTTCCATTTGTGCTTTTCTTAGCTACGGTATTATAGTAATCTCTATAACTGTTCTCTAAATTCCTTTTGTCTGTTATCTTATCTATTGTATTTTTCTTGTACATTATTGGGATCTCTTTTACTGGTCTCCAAATTCCTTCTGTCTGTTCTCTTTTCCATTCGTGCTTTTCCTATCTTCGGTATTATAGTAATCTCTAGAACTGTTCTCTAAATTCCTCCCGTCTGCTCTCTTATCCCTTTGTATCTTTTCTTGTACATTATAGTGAGTTCTCTGACCCCTAAATTTCTTTTGACCCACGTTTCTGTTTCCTTGCCAGCGACTTGGGTAATGGATTGTAGGTTTGGTTTTGATTCTTCTATTTGCAAGTTGTAATTTTTTTTGACATATTAGCATTTGTTTTTAGAATAGTTAATAGGGTATGATGCTGGTGGGTTGTCGGGATGGCTGGTGGGCTGTGGACTGAATGGTTGTTGGGTTGTTGAACTGTTGTGGTGGTGGGCTGGATGATGGACTGTTGAGTTGAATGACTGGTGGGTTGTTGGGCTGATGGCTTCGATGGTGGACTGTTGGATTGAATGACTGTTGGGATGTTGAGCTAGTGGGCTGAATTGTCTTTGGGATGTTGGGCTGTCGGCCATGTGGGTAGTTGGGCTGATGGCTTCGATGGGGACTGTTGGATTGAATGACTGTTAGGATGTTGAGCTAGTGGGCTGAATTGTTTTTGGGATG
>NC_066518.1:6269109-6286609 GCF_024679095.1 Eriocheir sinensis
GATAGATAGAGAGAGAGAGAGAGAGAGAGAGAGAGAGAGAGAGAGAGAGACTGTGTTCGTGTCGGTTTGTGTGTAAGACAGACAGACACACACACAGACAGACAGACAGAAGGACAGACAAAGACAGAGGGAGGGTGTGTATATTTGACAGTTGTTGTTCTTTATGTTTCTGTCAGTGTCACTCTGGCTGCATGTCTGTATCTCTTTCTCTGTGTTTGTTCTTCGTCCAACTTTTCCCGTCTCCGTCCATTTCTTTGTCTCGTAATATTTTCCTCCTTTTCTTCTCTTGTTTGTCTTTCATTGTGTTTCATATCTTTTCTCCGGATTCATCAGTTTCCCCTTCCCTCATATTGTCTGAGTTTGTTCGTGTGTGTGTGTGTGTGTGTGTGTGTGTGTGTGTGTGTGTGTGTGTGTGTGTGTGTGTGTGTGTGTTTCAAGAGAGAAAGAGAGGGAGAGAGAGAACAGACATACAACCAGACAAAAGAAGGATAATTAATCTCTCTCCCTGATAATAATTCTTTAGCCTTTTCATTTCCATCCCCTTATTTCTCTTCCCAACACCCTAACCCTCCTCTCTGTCTCGCTCTGATGGCTTCCTTTTATCCTCCATAACCGCCTGTATACATCAGCTTCAAGGGGCTTTTTTTCTTCACTTTATTATAATTAACCTCTAATCACTCAGACACAGGCACACACATGCACACACATAGATAGATAAATAAGTAGACAGTATATAGATAGTAGGAAAATATATAGATACTTGACAAATAGACAAGAAATGAGGGAGAGAGCATGGGAAGTGGAAACAAAGGTTGTGGCGGAAACAAACTCTACGGTTGTGGTCTTTCACATTTCACTATGTCCAAAGGTTCCCCAGGCGTGTTTGTATTGGTGGGGGAGAGAAGGGAAGCGTGCGTGTTCTGTGTGGGTGGGTGGGAAGTGTGTGTGTGTGTGTGTGTGTGTGTGTGTGTGTGTGTGTGTGTGTGTGTGTGTGTGTGTGTGTGTGTGTGTGTGTGTGTGTGTGTGTGTGTGTGTGTGTGTGTGTGTGTGTGTGTGTCAGCAGCAATTTGTGTTTCGGACCCCTTTTTAGTGGCTCTTAATAACATAGCATTTAGAACATTAATCTCATGTCAATTAACCTGCTGCTATAAACGATTAGGACGTGCTTATTATTATTATTATTATTATTATTATTATTATTATTATTATTAGAAGTAGTAGTAGTAGAAATAGTAGTAGTAGTAGTAGTAGTAGTAGCAATAGTAGTAGTAGTAGTAGTAGTAGTAGTAGTAGTAGAATTATTAATGGTAGTGGTATTGTTGTAAAAGTTGGAGCGTGGTTTCAGGCAAGGGAAAAAATAGAGCCATTCTTTTTTCCCCTAATTAACCGACACAAAGAGCAGACTCACAGCGTAATGTCCTAAATAGGTCATTGACACACACACACACACACACACACACACACACACACACACACACACACACACACACTCACTAACACAAACACACACACATGAGTTTATATATTTTTCCCCTTTGTTGTGTAATACAGACAGACAGACAAACAGACAAAAATATAGATAATGGACGTATCCCCATTTTATCTTTACTGTACTAGCATCTTCCATATTATCTCCCTTCTTCTTGTCCCCCTCCCTCCCCTTCTGTCTATCTTTCCTCCTCTTTCTGTTGTTTAGACTTTCCTCTGAATCCTTTCTGTAATCCTCCTTTCCTCTCTATATTTATCTGTTAATCTTCTCCATCCCGTATTGGCTTTCCTCTCTGACTCCCTCCCTCTTTATCTCCCTTCCCTTCTGCCTCCTTTCCTCCATCCATTCTCCTTTCCTTCACCTCTCTCTCCTTGCCTCCTTCTTATGTCTCTTTCTCTTTTTTTCCCTCTCCTTTTCTTTCACACATTGGTCATTTCTCTTTTGTTATCTCCCGTTTTACCTCCTTGCTTTCTTCCCTCTTTGCTTCAACTTCCTCCTTCAGTCCTTCCCTCTATCATTTTCTCCCCATCTTTATTTCCCGTACCCTTCTATCTCATTACTTCTTCATCTTCTCCTTTCTTCACCTCTCTCTCCGTGTCTCCTCTCATCTGGTTGTTTTCCCCTGATTCCTTATTCCCTCCTTACCACCTACTTTTCCTTCATGTCTGCTTCTCTTCCTCTCTCTTTCCCTCCGACATCTTAACCCCCTCTCTGCCTCCCTCCCTCCCTTCCTCCACCTCTTCCCCCCTTTCTCCCGTTTTTCCTCCCTCCCTCCTCCCTTTCCTTGGCACACCACAAACACTTCACATTGTCACACTAGTCCTAAGCTTCGACCTTGAGTAAGTATTTTTTAGCTGCGTCGCGGCAGGGAGGAAGGGGCGGCAGAGCGAGGAACTGTGTCATGCCCTGCGTAATTAAGTCACTTCTCTCGAGGCTGCTGCGGCTGCTTTGTGCTTTGTGTTTGAGTATTTTGTTGTTGTTGTTGTTGTTGTTTGTGTTCTATTTCTGTTTGTTCCATTCTTGTTTTTGTTGTTTTTGTTTGTTGTTATTATTATTATTATTATTATTATTATTATTATTATTGATGTAAAAAATGGACATCAAGAACAAGAAGAACAAGTAAAATAAGAACAAAGAGAGGTCCATCAGCAGAATGAAACAAAGAAAAGAAAAATATCAGAGGAACGGGAAGGAGCAAAAACAACAACAACAATGATGATCAAATAATAATAATAATAATAATAATAATAATAATAATAACAATGATAATAATAATAATAATAATAATAATAATAATAATAATAGTAACAATAATAACAATAATAACAATAATCATAATAAGCGGATCAAGTGAACGGCTGTGCACACCGCTCCGCCTCATTGACTTGCAAATCGCTGAGCGGCATTCATAACGGAGCCTCGATACGATCCTCTCTTTGGGCCCGCGGCGGAGGGGGCGGGGGAGACTGATGCGGATTAAGGACTAAATGAATGAACAGTTTTTTGAAAGGTTAGGTAGGGAAGGGTGGTGATAGGTGGAGGGTTGATGGGTGAGGGAGGGGAGTGGGGGTGATGAATTGGGGTAGAGGATGGAGGGGGGGAGGAGGGTGATAAGTGGGGGAGTGGGTGCGGGAGGGAAGGGGGGCTGTGGTATGAAGGGGGAGGGATTGGGGTCAGGTAGGGGAGTGGGGTGATGAATTGGGGTAGTGGATTGAGGAGGGGAAGAGGGTGATAAGTGGGGGTGTGGGTTGGGGAGGAAAAAGGGGGCTGTGGCATGAAGGGGGAGGGATTGGGGTCAGGTAGGGGAGATTAGTTAGTTGTCCCTCTAATTTAAAACTATCCTTCTAACCTCACATTCCTTTTTTCCTTTTTTATTTCACTTCTTTTTTCTACTATTTCGTTTCTCTCTAATTTCCTTCTTTCTGCTCAACTTTTCCTGTTTTTCTATTATTTATTTCCTTCCTGATTCTCTTCGTCTTTATCATGTTTCTTTTCTTTTCCGTTCTGTTTTCTGTTTCCTCGTCTCTCTTACTTACTCTCCTCTTAATTTCCTCCCAACTCTTCTCCTATCTTTCCTTCCTTTTTCATCCCTTACTTCTACTCTTCTGTTTTCCCCAGTTTCCTAATTATTATCATTATTATTATTATTGTTTTTATTACTACTATCTACTAATACTACTACTAATAATAATACTGATACTACTACTACTACTACTACTACTACTACTACAATCAACAGTGTATCATACCTTCTTTCTTCATCATCCTCTTTTATGGTATCTTATCCTCTTTTTTGCCAATTTCATTCTTTATTTCATCTTTTTTATCTTGTATCTTTCATCATCATCGGCATCTTCCTTTTCTCCCTATTCTTCTTGTCCTCTTCGTTCTCTTCCTACTTTATCAACCTCACAAAGGCCAATCACTTCATGCATACATACATACATAAATGCATACACACATACATTTATCATTATCACTAACATATCTATAACGTATACATATCCTCGCAATCCAGATATACTAATAAGCTCTTCAAACACATTTCCTAGTAATAAGATCAAACACAAAACGCTGCCGTGGAATATCTCGAACCTAATCAGCAGAATCTGACTCCTCACCCACCGAACAGCCACCTGCTCGCTATTACTGGAAAATCGATGGAAAGGTTAATTCGGGGAAGGTTTAAAGGGGGAGAGATAACGGGGAGATAAAGGACTCCACACGTAAGCCGCCCGTTCACTCACCATTACTAAAGGGGTGGGGAGGGACAGGGAAGGGAAGGGAAAGGGAGGAGAAGGAATGGGAAAGGGAAGGAAGGTTTGGGATGGGACCGGAAGGACAGGGATGGGATATAAAGGGAAAGGAAGGGAGGGAAAGAGAAGGAAAGGTGGTGATAGAACATAAAGGGCAGGGATGGAACGCAAAGAGAAGGGAAGGGAAAGAAAGGGATGTTAGTGAAGTTAGGATAAAGGAAGGGAAGGGAGAGTGAGGAAAGGGTAAGGAAAGAAAAGGAATGGAGAGGAAGGGAAAGGAAAAGAAGGGAAGGGAAGGGAAGGGAAAGGAAGGAAAGGGAGGGAAAGGAAGGAAAGGGAAGGAAAGGAAACGTAGGGGAAAAGAAAGGAGAGAGGAAGAAGAAAAGAGAAGTGAAATTGAAGAAATTATGAAGGAAGGAGAGAGAGAGAGAGAGAGAGAGAGAGAGAGAGAGAGAGAGAGAGAGAGAGAGTTAATCGATGCATGTGCTAACTCTGGAGGGGGAAGGAAAGGGAGATCAAACAGTGAGTGGTCTTGTAGTGTGTGAGCGCCTCTTTAGATAACGATGTGCCTCCTCCTCCTCCTCCTCTTCCTCCTCCTCCTCCTCTTTCTCCTACTACTAATCGTTAAAGCCCTGATTAGATGAACATGTGTGTGTGTGTGTGTGTGTGTGTGTGTGTGTGTGTGTGTGTGTGTGTGTGTGTGTGTGTGTGTACATCTTAGTAATCATGGTAAATAATAAATGCGTGATATTTTTTTGTTGCTCTCATTTCGTTTCAAGAAATTAGTTTATTTTTTAGTATTGACTTAATGAAGCTCGGTAATTATCTCGTCTTTTCTCGTCTTTTCGTTCGTCTGCTTTGCGCTAGTTATTATAATTAGTGTATGAAAAAATCAGTCTTATGAAAGGAATTATTTTGCAGATTTTTCAAGCACTAGTTTGACTTAATTATTATCTTATTTCATTGTTCTTAAATTTTGTGTAAGGAAATATATTTAAAACCCTTTTCCTGTGTTCTTTGCAGCGAAGTTTACCTGAGGAAAGATAATCACAACAATATTTAAATTTTATAATTATTAAAAACTAGTAGGTAATCATGCCTTCGCTATCATAAATACTGCGTGTTTTATATCAGCCATTACATAAGACCCGTAATGAGTTTTCTACAAGGAAGTTTATTCGACAAATGAGTAAAAAATCATTGCCGCATCTAATTAACTCACTAATAAAAAAAAATTCGTCGTAACAAATACGGTATGTTTTAATAAGTATTTGGCAAGTATATTGAATTATGCTTACTCGATATATAATTATGATAACAATGTCTAAAGTTTGTAATCAACACATTAATATTTTTTTTCTTCATGACTACAATTATTACACAAACAAAACAAACAAACAAAATATCAAGGAAGTTTATTCGGAAAGTGAAAACAAAAATATCTGCAGCATCTGTGTGACAAAAAAAAAAAAAAAAAAATCATGTGATCGCAGTTACTACCAACATTACAAAAGTTATTGGGTGTTAAGGTGGGAGTATAGAAGGGAAGAGCATGGATGGGAACGGAAGGAAAAGGAAAGGGAAGGGAAAGGAAGGGAAGATCATGGATGGGAACGGAAGGAAAAGGAAAGGGAAGGGAAAGGAAGGGAAGATCATGGATGGGAACGGAAGGAAAAGGAAGATATGGATGGGAACGGAAGGAAAAGGAAAGGGAAGGAAAGGAAGGGAAAATCATGGATGGGAAAGGAAGGAAAAGGAAAGGGAAGGAAAAGGAAGGGAAGATCATGGATGGGAACGGAAGCAAAAGGAAAGGGAAGGGAAGGGAAGATCATGGATGGGAACGGAAGGAACAGGAAAGGGAAGGGAAAGAAAGGGAAGATCATGGATGGGAACGGAAGGAAAAGGATATGAAGGGAAGTACTACGTTTATCCAACCAATGTGAAAAATATCTACAGCTGCTACAACTCTTAATCTGCCAGTTTTATTACGTGTCTCTTTACAAATGCTTTAATTATCCGCACTTTGTTATTAAATCATATTGACGAAAATATGGCAAAGCCTGAAACTTTCTTTGCCAAATTATCATCATCATACGACGCTATATTAAAACAAGTTACTTCCGGAAAACGATATAACACGTCCTCTGAAATCCATAGTAATTAACAAACGAACGATCGCATTCTTATGATCGCATATTCTACACATTTTATATTCCCAGGAAATTAAATCGACAAATGAAAACAAGAATGTCATCAGGATCAAATTAACAGAGGAATATATTTTTTTTCTCTCAAACATATATATTACCTGCACTACTTACTAAAGGCATCGGCTGTTGAAGTGGAAAGGAGAGATAAATAGAGAGAAGGAAAGAAAAGGAAGTGGAAATACAGGGAAGGGAATCATGTAATTGACTGCTCTTTCGGCCACCTCTTCGGATTCTTTACAGGAGCAGCGAGTAGCGGGCTTTTTTTTATTGTTGTTTCCTTTTTTTTGTGCCCTTGTGCTGTCTTCTTTGCTGTAAAAAAAATCTAATAAATGAAAACAACGATACCTACGACATCTCATCAACACACGAATCATCTTTTTTTTTTTAATCTAGAACACACATACTACACGTTTTATATTCTAAGAAACTTTATTGCACAAATGAAAACAAAGAAAATATCCCCAGCATCTAATCAACACGCGAATCGTCTTTCTCGTGTTCGCCAGTGTTGGTCGGGCGTCAGGTAGCACAGCGCGAAGCCTTAATCCACCGTCCTCTGCAGGGGGGTTGCGACGCTTGCTAGATCATTGCGTGCCGTGTCCTATTCGTATAAATTCGCCCTAAACCCAGATTTACGTCAAAGATTTCCTGAACTCTCGGGATTTACTGACGCGGAACCTTCGACTCGGAACGGAATGAGCGAGAGTGGGTGGTGTTTACTTTTTCTTTTTTTTTAGGTGGTGGGCGTTCTTCCTCTGAATTGGGTGTACGAATAACATGCACTCTGCTACTGTGCTTTGTTCTGCTTCCTGTAATTTCTCGTGCTTCGTTTCTTCTCTTTTCTTCTAATTATGCTTTTGCTTCATTATTTGCTTTCTTTTTTTTATTTATTTTTTCTCCTGCTGTGTTTTGTTTTTCTTCCTGTGAATTATTGTGTTTTTTTTTTCTTCGTTTCTCTTCCCTTCTATTCTTCTATTTCTGATTTTACTTCTTATTTGTCTCCTTTTTATTTGATTTCTTTCTGCTGCTGTATTTTGTTTTTCTTTCTGTGATTTTCCTTTTTTCTTTTTTTCTTCTTTCTCTTCCTTTCTTGTAACTCTGCTTCTGGTTTTTATTTCCCTCCCTTTCCTTTGTTTTTTTTCCTGCTGTTGTATTTTATTCTACCTGTGATTTCAATATTTTCCTCTAATTTTTTTTCTGGTCCTTCTTTTGCTTCTTATGTCATATTTTTCTTCGTTTTTCTTTGTATTTCCAGTAATATTCACAGTTTTCTTTTCATACTCCATTTTTGTTTTGTTTTAGTCTTGTCATTGCTATTTTTCTTTTTTCTTATCCTTCTAATTTCCCCTTTTTTCCTCTTCTAATTCTCTCAAGCGTTGAAAACATTATGGCATCTCTTAAACTATAATTGGTTTTCTTTTCATATTCCATTTTTTTGTTTTTGTTTTCGTTTATTTTATTCTGGTCATTGCTGTTTTTCTTTCCTTCTTATCCTTCTAATTTCCCCTTTTTTCCTCTTCTAATTCTCTCAAGCGTTAAAAACATTATGGCATCTCGTAAACTTTAATTGGTTCATCAGTTTTCTTTTCTGGAGGGGGAACCTTGAAGAAGAAAAGAACGTGTTGCGGGCATTGTTTGTTGTTGCGTTGCTGCTACCGTGTTGGTGCTGGCCTTGGTCTGTCTCCTTGACCGTGCTCATAATAACACACACTTTTTAATTAAACGGGGAACTTAAACGTAGGGGGAGGCATAGATATAATTAGGCAGCAGAGAGGAGGGCACACGTAATCACAGTAAAGCATCCTGGTGAGTGTGTGGAAGGGATGAAGGAAAGAGTTGGAGGGCTGGAAGAAGGTGTTGCAGTAAATGGGAAGGGAAGGGAAGGAAAGGGAGGGAAAGGAAAGGGAAAAATAAGAAAGGAAAGGCAGTGGAAAGGAAAGGAGAGGAGAGGCAGTGGTAGGGGAGAAGAAAGGACGTCAGGGGAAGGAAAGGAAAGGAAAAGCAATGGCAGATGAGAGAAGGGAAGTCACGGGAAGGAAAGGGAAGGGAAGAGAAGGTAAGTCACGGGAAGGAAAGGAAAGGGAAGGGAAGAGAAGGGAAGTCACGGGAATGAAAGGAAAGGGAAGGGAAGAGAAGGGAAGTTAAGCGAAGGAAAAATATAAAGGGAAAAAAAAGTGAATGAAAGAAAATAGAGGAAGGGGTCAAAGGAAAGTTAAGATGGTAGTTAAAAATGACGGAAGTTAAGGAAAATGAAAGGAAGGTCATGGAGGGAAGGGAAATGAAAAAACAGGCATAAGACCAACGAAGAAATCCATATAAAAAAAATATAACAAAAGGTAAATAAAACAGTGTTAAAAGAGAGGAAAGAGATGAACGGAGAAAGGAAAAGAGGAGGAAGGTAAGAGGAAGGAAGGGAGAGAAAGAAAGAGGCAGCAAGAATATCAGGAGAAAGAGGAGGCGAGGAAGGAGTACGTGGGAAGAAGGGGACAAGGGAGAAAAAGGAAGACCGCAGGAGGAGGAGGAGGAGGAGGAGGAGGGGGAGGAGGGAAGGAAGACTCTGTTATTGGTCAGACCTGATGCGTGTGATATTCTTCCTCACCTGGTCACGACACACCTCCTCCTCCTCCTCCTCCTCCTCCTCCTCCTCCTCCTCCTCCTCTTCCAAATAGAAATGTTAGGTAACGTATTTTTCCTTCCATCTCGTGATTCATTTTCTTCTTCCTTTCTCTTTGTTTTTTTTCTCATTATTTCTCTTTTTTTTTCTTTCTTTCTTTTTTTCTCTTCTCCGTTCTACATTCCTTCATTTCTGCTTCTCCTCTTATTCCTCCTCCTCCTCCTCCTCCTCCTCAAAATAGAAATGTTAGATAATTCATTTTTCCTTCCATCTCCTGATTCGTTTTCCTCTTCCTCTCTCCTTCTCTTTTCTTCTCTCTCTCTTTTTATATATCACTTTGTTTCTTTTCTCTATCTTCTTTTTTTTTCTTCTCCGTCCTACAATATTTCGTTTCTATTTCTCTTTCCCTTTTCTCTTTCTCCTATTTCTCCTCCTCCTTCTCTTCCTCTTCCTCCTCTTCTTCCTCCACCTTGAGATATATTGCGCATTAGTAAGCTTTGAGGAAGTGAAATCTGTGTGTGTGTGTGTGT
This sequence comes from Eriocheir sinensis, assembly GCF_024679095.1. Taxonomy (NCBI): domain Eukaryota; kingdom Metazoa; phylum Arthropoda; class Malacostraca; order Decapoda; family Varunidae; genus Eriocheir; species Eriocheir sinensis. Next base: position 6,278,709 of record NC_066518.1, read on the forward strand.
GTGTGTGTGTGTGTGTGTGTGTGTGTGTGTGTTCGTGTGACGTGACCTACGACCCTCATCACTCGACGCCTCACTGGTTCCCTTCTCCCTCCTCCTCCTCCTCCTCCTCCTCCTCCTCCTCCTCCTCTGCCTCCTCCTGTATCTCATTTTATTTTTCTTGCTTTCCTCTCCTCTCTTTCATTTTCTCTCCCCTGCCCTCCTCCTCCTCCTCCTCCTCCTCCTCCTCCTCCTCCTCCTCTTCACCCCCTACTCTTCCTTCTCTCCTGCGCCTTTCCTTGCTTCTTGTTTATTTTACTTTAATTTTTCTTTATTTTCTTCTTTTCATTTTTTCTTTCATTCTTCCTTTCCTTTTCTCCTTTATTACTTCATTCCATTATACTTTCCCTCATTCCTTCGTTCTTACTTTCCTTTCTTCCCCTTTGATTAACATATATAATTATTTTCTTTATTTTCTAGTCTTTTATTATCTTGTCTTCTTTTCTTTATTCCGTTCTTTCTTATTATTCATTTATCTTCATTTATGTTCTTCTTTTTTCACCTTTTCTCTTGTCCTCGATCCAGCTGTTTGTCTTATCTTTTTTGTTTACTTATCTTTTTTTTCTCTCTCTCTCTCTCTCTCTCTCTCTCTCTCTCTCTCTCTCTCTCTCTCTCTCCCTCCCCCCCTTCGCGTTAGTATTGTTTCATCTCCTCCATAATTTTCTCTCTGACAGCCCATCATTCTCTCCTCTTCTCTCCTTCCAATATTTTTCCCTCCTCCCTCTGGCTCTTTCCTCCTCCTCCTTCATCTTTACTATATTCCTCTCCTTTCCTTTTTCTCTCTCCTTTATTAATCTTTTTTCTCCCTTTCCTTTACGACCGTTTTATGTATCTATTTTTCTCTCTTATTATCTTGGTTTATTTTTTCACGCATTTTCTTTCCTTCCTCTGTTTGCCTTTCCTTTCTTCATCATTTCTCATTTCTCTCTTCCATTTATTTACCCACTCCATCATTTATCATTTTCCTGCTCCCTTGAAATTCCTCCCGTTCTGTCCTTTCTCCTTCCTTTCTTCTTCATTTCTTATTTCTCTCTTCCATTTATTTATCCACTCTATCATCTATCATTTCCCTGCTCTCTTGAAATTCCTTCCGTTCTCTCTCTCCTTTCATTCTTCCCTTTTCCTCTTTTCTCTTCCTTTATTCTTCCTTATCTCTCTTATTCACTATTTCCTTCCTATGTTTCCCTATTTTTTCTGCCTTAAATCCTTCCATCGTGTCGTCTTTCTTGAGGGAGAGAGGGATGGAGGGAGGGAATGAAGCAAGGGAGAGGAGATGAAGGAGAGACAGAGTAAAAAAGGGAGGAGAAGGAAGAGGAGAGAGAAAGTATGAAGAGAGGGAGGGGAAACAAAGAGGACCAAGAGGAAAGAGGAAAAAGAAAACGGTACGAAAAAATAAAACTAGGAAAAGAAAAAAAGAAAGAAAAGAAGAGGAAAGGGGAAAACAGAGAGGTTGGAAGGGGTGGGAAACAAAAGTGGGCCAATGGAAAAGAGGAAAGAGAAAACGATAGGAAAAAAAATAGAAGTAGGAAAGGAAAGAAGCCAAAAAAGACCAAGAAATGAGAAAGAAAGAGGAAGACAAGAGGAAAACAGAGAGGTTGTAAGGGGTGGGATACAAAAGTGGACCAATGGGAAAGAGGAAAGAGAAAACGATAAGAAAAAAAAATAGAAGTAGGAAAGGAAAGTAGGCAAAAAAGAGTAAGAAAGAGGAGGACAAGAGGAAGACAGGGAGGAAGAAAGAGGAGGCAAACGAAGAAAAGAGGTAGGAAGAGTAAAAGGAGGAGAAAGCACGGCAAATAGAAAGAGAAAATGAGAGGAAAGACTAGGATAAAAAAAGAAGAAACGGAACTGGAAGAGGAGGATATAGAATATGAATAGAAGGAGGAGGAGGAGGAGGAGGAGGAGGAGGAGGAGGAGGAGGAAATGCAGGCAGGGAGATAAAAAAAAAAAGAATTTGGGAAGAAGGATGGAAAGACAGAGGGATTAAAGGAAAGAGAGAGAGAGAGAGAGAGAGAGAGAGAGAGAGAGAGAGAGAGAGAGAGAGAGAGAGACAGGAGCAAGAGGAGTCTCCATTAGGGCGGCCTTCACAAAGCCTTCCCGAGGGTTGCCTACTCTGAGGACGAGGAGAAAAAAGAGAGTATTTAAAAGACCGAGAGGACATGCTTTCTCTCTCTCTCTCTCTCTCTCTCTCTGTTTCTGGCTCGTTCCCTCGCCCGCTCTCTCTTTCAATCTTTCTTTCATTATTTCTTTCTTTTTCTTTCGGTCTCTCTCTCTCTCTCTCTGTCTCTCTCTCTCTCTCTCTCTCTCTCTCCCCGCGTTGTTTGCCTTGTATAATCACGTACCTGGCCGCTGCTGCAGACCATCGATAAAGATTTTTTATATATTATTTTATCATTATAACGAAATTTTATACCTTGCTACCGTGCCCGAGAGCGATACACACACACACATACACACACACACACACACGAATTTTTTAAAAACTTTCTAAGAAATTTTAACCACTCCAGTACCAACCCAACCAACCAAGCCTGAGTGGACGCAACCAAACTTAACCTAACCTAACTTACCTAACCGAATCAACACCTAGAAATAACTACCTCACCAAGACTAACCAAACTTAACCAAACCTGAGTGGACGCAACCAAACTTAACCTAACCTAACTTACCTAACCGAATCAATACCAAGAAATAACAACCACACCAACACTAATCAAACCTAACCAAACCAAAATGTAGCGTACCTTCTCAATCTATTTCTCTCCCTCCCTTTCTTTTTCCCATTCTCTTCTTTTTTTTTCTCTCTCTTTTGCCTCCCACACTCTCTTTATGTGCCCTTCACCTTCCTTTTTTTCTTCTTTCTCGTTCTTTTCCCTTCCATCCTTTTCCCTGCCTCCTCTTCATTCCCTCTCACTCTCTGCTTTCTTCCATTTCTCTAATATTACCCTACATTCCCTCACTTCTTCCATCCCTTTTCCTCTTTCTTTCAAGCTGTCGACTAACCTAATCTAACCAAACCAAATTTAACGTATCCTAACTTAACCTAACCTAACTTAACCTAACCTAACCCAACTTTACCTTACCTAACCTAACCCTAACCTAACCTAACTTAACTTAAGCTATATTCTTTTCGTCTCGGCGTGCCTCAGAGCTTTATACACCATCCCTTCAGTCCTTCCCTCTCTGGCAGCCGTAACCTTTAATCTGGCATTGAATCGCCTCTTTAATTTTCGCCACTCGACGTTAAGTATTTGGTTATTCCCCATAAGAGTCGACGGCTTGGAGGAAAGAGCGAGAGGGAGGGGTAAGGTCAGAGAATTATTGGAAAAAGAGAGGGAGTGGGAGGGAGTGAAAAGGAAGGAGGGATAACGATGGAGTGAAAAGGAAGGAGGGAGAATGATGGAGGGAAAAGGAATGGGAATGAATGAAAAGAAAGGAATGGTAGATAGAGTGAGAGAGGCAAATAATGAGAGAGAAAAAGGGAAGGAGGGCTAAGATCAGAGAATTATTGGAAAAAGAGAGGAAGTGGAAGGGAGGGAAAAGGAAGGAGGGAGAATGATGGAGGGAAAAAGAATGGAAAAGAAAGAAACGAAAAGAATGGTATGTAGCGTTTGAGAGGCGGATAATGAGAGAGAAAAAGGGAGAGAGAAAGAAAAATGGAGGGAGAAGAAATGGGGAAGAAGTAAAGGATTGGGAAAGGAAAAGGGCAGATAAAGAGATTGTGTGAGGTTAGAAGGAAGAAAGAGAAAGAGAGGAAAAGAATGGGAGAGAAAAAAAGAGAGGGAGAGAACGGGATTGACAAGGAATGAGAAAGATAAAGAAGGGAACAGGAAATGAGAGAGAGAGAGAGAGAGAGAGAGCAATACCGAGAGCAAGAGGATATCAAGAGGCCAAACCAATCCTCTTAACTCTCCTTCAGTTCCTTTACAACAAAGTCTGAAACGAGGATTAAGAGGCAATACTTGACATGGGGAAATTCTTATGCTCTCTCTCTCTCTCTCTCTCTCTCTCTCTTATTTGTTTGTTTTACTTTTTTGGTGTGTATGTGTATATGTGTGTGTGTGTGTGTGTGTGTGTGTGTGTGTGTGTGTGTTTGTATGAATGTGCGTTTAAAAGACAGACCGACAGAGGCAGATAGAGGCAGAATAAACATCCATATCTTATTTATGTTCATTTGAGCTCACACATAAGCCCTCTGTGTTTATCTCGTGTATTATTTTCTGTATTTCGTTATTTATGTCACTAATTTTATCCTGTTTATTTTTCTTCTCGGTCTCGTCATGGCGTCGTCACCCCTTCAGGAGGTAAGTAAAGACATAATTAGCCCGCGTTCTCTATCGTATAATTGTAATTGTGTTTCCAGGTTTGAATTCTCTGCTTCCTGATGTGGAGCTTCTTTCCTTTAACTGCGATGCTTCCTCTTCCACTCACTTTGAAAAACTGATATGCGAATTGTCTTTCCAGCTTCCTATTGTACCCGTCCTTGTGTTTGTCTGTCTGTTCGTGTGTCTGTATATCTACCTTTTTCTCCTTTCTGTGTATGGTCGTCTGCCTCTGTGCCCACTTCTTTGCATTTTAAATTTTTCCTTCCAGGCTTACGTCTCTCCGCTTCTTTGTGTGTGTAGCTACAACGACTACAACTGTTACCGAGTCCAATTGTTTCTGTAGTTGCTGTTGTAGTTCCTGTCATCGTTAATTAGTGGTCGTAGTCGTAGAAGTGTTTATCGTTAGTATCTCGCTTTCACTGTAGTCGCACTGGGAGGCTTTCAACACTGCTAAGTATCCGACAGAACTGCATAAACTGATTTTGTTTGGTGTTAAGTTGCAAGCTTGAGACAGTAAGAGGCAGCACTATACTTATCGTTTCCTTTGCTTGGAGTTTAGTTGCTTGCCCCAGACAGTAGGATTAGTAATAAACTTGTCTTTTTGTTTGGTGTTAAGTTGCAAGCTTGAGACAGTAAGGGGCAGAACTATACTTATCGTTTCCTTTGCTTGAAGTTTACCCGCTTAACCCAGACAGTAGGATTAGTAATAAACTGGTCTTTTTGTTTGGTGTTAAGTTGCAAGCTTCAGATAGTAAGGGGCAGCACCATACTTATCGTTTCCTTTGCATAGAGTTCAGTCACTTGCCCCAGACAGCAGGACTAGAAAGAACGCACAGTAGTCTGTGTTTTCCTCGTTGGTGCTTTGCTTTCGTTGTTGTATAAGTACTGTTGTCATAATGGTAATAGTAGTAGTAAGCAGAATGTTGGATGGGTGTAGTAGATGAGTAGATCAATATGCTTTCCCTAGATCATTGCAACAACCTTTAATATTACTGAACATACTTTAAGATATATTAGAGTGCTGTGAAAATATCATAGTGTAAAATACTCTAGTAGTTCATGGATATAACACTATTAATTTTACTACTAGATCATTGCAGCAAACATTAATATATCTGAGTATAGCCAAAGATATATAATAGCACTGATGAAAATAAGTAAATAGCGGGCTTTTTTTTTTCATTATTGTTTTCTTTTTTTTACGCTCTTGCACCGTCTCCTCTGCTGTAAAATAAAACAAAGAAAAAAATAACCTAAAATACTCTAGTAGACTAACTAATGGACAGGGTATTAAACTTTTCCTCGAACACTGTAACCATGAAAATTACTGAGAATAGCCATACATGTGCAAAAGCCTGATTATAGTGTTTAGCTGTGATACTATGACATTTAGCCGCCAGTGAATTACCTGTGAAAGGTTTAAGGGCGTAAGGGTTAGGAAAGGGACGCGGAGGGGGGTGTTATGGAGGCATGAAGGCGAAATTGAGGAACAAATTACACGATGGGCAGTGTTATGAGGAAGGAGAATACTGGTATTTTTTTTACTTACGGTCTGGGTACTTCAGGTAAACGAACCGTGTTATAAGGGGTTAGAAATGATATTGCTCTGATATTGCTAGAGAAGAAATTCCACTGATTTTTGAGGCAGGAAGGTGGATGTGAGGGACCTTTACGTGGAGCAAAGTTATACTGAATGAGTTTGAGTTTTTTGTTAGATTGTGGGATTTCATTAGGAGAAGATTGCACGTGGAGTAAAGATCTGAAAGAGGAAGTTATTGAGTTTTATGTTAGATTTTGTGGACTTCCAGTAAAAGAAAATTTATCATGGAGAAGGTTTAGAATAAGGATGTTTAATCTTTCCTAAGAAAATGTGCGTTTTAAGCAAGAAGAAACATGATTAAGCTGATTACTACTTACTTGCTTCTTCGGGGAAAGTAAAAAAAAAGGTATTTAAATCTTACCTAAGCAGGGTTGAAACTAGAAAAAAAAACATGAATAAGCTTTTTACTACTACTCTGATTCGTGGGGAAAAAGTGATGAAAGAAGAATGTTGAACCTTACCTAAAAAAAAAACATGAATAAGCTTTTTACTACTTCTCTAATTCGTGGGGAAAAAGTGATGAAAGAAGAATGTTGAACCTTACCTAAAAAATGTTGGGCGTAAAGCAAGAAAAATATGAAAAAAAGGTTATTCCTCCTCCTCTGACTCTGGTTACTCGAGTGGCGGCAAACGTGTCACCTCGCTGCGGAAGAAAAGTTGATGTGTTGCCCTGAGTACTCTTTGCGTGCCTCGGGGGGTGCTCTCAAGATGTCTCGGGGCACGCAGGCGGGCGAGGACGTGTTTGTGTGCGTGGAAGAGTGAATACATGAAAACAAGGAATAAATACGTAAATAAACACCAAAACGAGTTAATGATTTTCTTTTTTCTGTAACGTCATTATTTACTGTTGTGACTTGGGGTTTAAGGTCCTTTTTCATGAGCACTTTGGTCTCTCATTACCAATATCATCCTAGACCATAAAGGAGGCTAGGGTTGTTCTCGAGTGTAATTCATCATGGTCTGACCACGCGACAGACTTGTTCCTCCTCTTACTCTCTTTACACTCTCTTAGTACTTCCACTTATTTATTACTCTTATCCCTCCTCCTCCTCCTCCTCTTACTTCGTACTACCCTCCCTGAATGAGTTTGGTCACAAGTGGCGGGTCTCTGAATACGGCTGAAACCTCACATCCAAACACACCCGGGAGGCGGGACTCAACCCCCGACTGGCACCAGGACCCATTCAGCGCTTGGGGACAGGGGGCAAGGGTTAAGGAGACCACCCATCCGTCTCCTCTCCGCATGGGAATCGAAAGCGGGACCCCTTGGTTGTGAGGCGAGCGTTTTAACCTTTGCATTATGGAGCTCCGTGTGTGGGGTGGATGGGGGATTAAGGGGAAAGGGGGGTATGTGTGTGTGTGTGTGTGTGTGTGTGTGTGTGTGTGTGTGTGTGTAATGTAACGTCACCTCGCTTTTGTGCAAGGATTGATAATGGAAAAACAACCATCAACAAAAGACTATTCAGCAAACACCCACAATAGAGTGCTTGGTCCCTCTCTTCGCTCCTCCCTCCCGCCATTTGTGTAATTACTAAAATAATTACTCTTGCAAATTCGGTGGTGGCAAAAATATCGTGTGTTTTGATTGCAGCCGGTCTCTCTCTCTCTCTCTCTCTCTCTCTCTCTCTCAATTATACATTCACAAAGTTTAAAATTATTGGATCATTAGAAGTCTTAAAAGTCAATAAGGGGTCGTTAACTTTTTTTTCCTTTCATTCATTTATGTGAATAGTTATGAACCGTCGCTTTAATGAGAGGGGGAAAAGGGGGGTGGGGGGGAGAAAGGGGGTTGGGGGAGAAGGGTATTATGCATGCTTTTTCATTTCCTTTGATTATGTATCCGTTCCTGTCTGTCTTTTTATTTCATGTTTTCATTTTCATTGATTCCCCTTATCTCTCCGTTTCTGTTTGCATTTTTTTGTCTCATTTTCCTGTTTTATTTT